>NC_045426.1:54564033-54878061 GCF_902635505.1 Sarcophilus harrisii | reverse complement strand
CCAAAGTACTTAAAATCTCATAGAATCATAGAATTTTAGGACTAGAAAGATTCATTGAATACATAATGGAGTTGGAAGCAACTGAGACTATAAAATGTTATGACTGGAAGGGTCGTTGAAATATGTAATGGTGCTAGGAGACACCTTAAGATATATAGTGTTAGCTCTGGTAGGGACCTTAGAGATTGTCTAAATCCAAATCCTTAATTTTACAGCTGAGGTGTAGAGAGATGAAACAATTTATTCAGGGCCACACAATTAGTCAATGACAGAATTTCCACTAAAATTTAAATTTCTTTCTCTTTTCTTTTTTTTAGGTCTTCTTTCTGACTCCTAGCTCAACAATCCGTTCTTTAACTCCATGTCAACACAAACACTCCTTACATATCTACAGTTTGCAGTTTCCTTCCCTAAAGATCCTTTTCTTCCCTAAAATAACTCACTGCTCCATCCCACTCTACCCAATTCTCATATTTGGAATAACACCAATAGCAATTCAGTCTTTTGACTTAAATACAGTTCTCTCCCAGTGTGTCCTCTATTAAAATGCAAATACATTGCCTCTCCCAGATACTTTATGTGATTCAACAGAGCTCTTTAGTGCCTTAATCATTAGGAAGAGTATATCTAGGTCCATAGATAGAGAAGAAAACTGAACTGAGGAGGAGACCTGGGTTCTGGTCCTGCCTTTCCTTGGGCAAATCACTTTATGTCTTAGTAAATATGAGCTATTATTTCCTCATCTGTGGGAGGGAAAATAAAAAGGTCAGACTGGTACATGATCTCAAAAGTCCTTCCTACTCTAACATTCAAGAGATATAGAACTCAAAGTACATCATTAGGATCCAAGGGATTTTTATTATTCTCTTTTTAGAAATATCTGTTGGAACCTTCCTGTGTAATTAGTCAGACAATATGAAGTAGATGTAGTTCCTACCCTCAAGGGAAGGAAAGGGGGAGGTAGAAGGAGAGATAGGGAGAGACAGGGATGAAGGAAGGGAGAGGAGATGGATTGCTCTCAATTTTTTTCTTCAACGCAATGAACACTTAGATTCTGGATTTCTAAGGCAGAGAAGCAATATGAAAACATACATAAAGAACTGCCAAGAAGACCTGGGTTCAAGTCCTTTCCCTAACCCCTACTAGCTATGTGGTCTTGGGGAAGTCACTCAATTTCTCAGTAGTCAGGTCATTTCTTTAAGGCTATAAATTAAAGAGATGCTACATTGCATTGGTGGAGAGAATTTTCCCATCCAAGAATGACATATGAATGAAATCACAGGTCAGGTGTGTAAGGCACTAGGATAAATATTTCCTATCCTCAGTGGACTTAAAGATACATAGAATAAATGTATCTCCCTCAAGAATTTGGTGCATCTGTTAATAGGCAGCTATCAATTCAAGGAAGTATGACTCAAGCATACACTAAGGAATTCAAACAGTGGGTGACTTAGCAGTTCAAAGGAAAGAAATAGCTCCATGTTAGCTCAGGCAAAAACACTTTCCATTCTTGGATCCTACAGACTATACCAGGCTTGAAATGTCAATCTTTTAGCAACATATATCACTGGTCTGCATAGATTGCCAACCTTTTTTATTTAACTCTATTTGGTTCAATATTTAAAGGGAAAAGCAGTATCAGTGAAGAAAGGTGGCAGCTGCCAGCCTTGCAATTGCAAGCAAGTGTACTGGACATGATCACTGGTCAGTGTTCAGGGGGAAGTACAAGAAAATAGCTGTTTCCACTAAGCATAAATGTCATATCTATTTTAAGGTCTTTTGGAGGAGGGGAGGTAGAGAGCCTGAGCCTTTTTCCTAATGAATATTTACATATCATCTGAAAGACAGATATTGATCAATCAATCAATAAACATTTATTAAGTTCCTCCTATGTGCCCGGCACTATGCTAAGTACCAGAGATACAAAAAGAAGCAAAATATAGACTCTAAGCTCAAGGAACTTATGATCTAATGGGGAAGACAACAAGCAAATAAATATATCTAGGATAATTATGAAACAATTAAAAGAGGAAAAGCATTGGAATTAAGAAGGCTTCATATAAAAAGTAGGATTTTAGTTGGGACTTAAATAGAAAATGCTTTCCAAACATTTGGATACTGATAAACTTATGCCATATACAAAGAAGATACAGCCATAGATTTGTCCCAATGGAGGCAAGAACAGTAGAGTCAGCAGGCAGCCCAGAATAGGAGCTGGGCTTAGATCTATTCTATTTAATGTATGTAGACATAAGTCATTGTTATTATTTTTTGGACAATATTATCCAGTGGAAAGAGCTCTGATCTTGGATCTAAAGACCTAAGTTTCTAGTCCCAGTTCAGCTGTTAGCTCATGAGTCACTTCACCTTTCATTCAAATTATTAAGCGCCTACTATACAGGAAGGACTATGCTCTCTAGCTACTAGGGATACAAAGACAAGAAAACCAAGAGAAATAATCCTTGGCTTAGAGGAGCTTACATTCTACAGGAAAATGCCTTGCAAATTTAGAATTAACACATGGGATCGTAGATGTAGTGCTGGAAGAGATCTCAGAAGTCATCTAGTTCAAACATCCCCAATCCATTTCATGTTTGAAGAAACTGAGATTCAAAGAGTTTAAGTGACATGTCCAGATTATACAGAGAGAGAGCATCAAGAGTGGCAACAGAAACCAGAACCTCTGACTCCAAAGCCAACATTCTTTCTACTCTACAAGAGTAAATAAATATTGGTATTGAGTATCCCAGCTTTGGAGCTAAGGAGACCTCAGGGGCCACCCAAGGGCTCCTTCATTTTACATGGTCCATGGAAGTTAAGTGACTTGCTCACTTCTCCCTTTTATTTTCATGATACTTAGTGCCATCTTACTGAACCCAAATGGTCTTAACAGAAACAGGTATTCCCTATGCTCTGCCCAAGGACTCACAGGTATTAATTAAGCAGTGAGTCAGCATTTGAATACAAGTCCTCTGTAGCCTTTCCACTGAACCATCCTGCTTTTAATTTGAATTGATGATTGACTCAACTTAGAAAATGTCCCTCTAGTTCCCAGTACTCCTCACTGTTCAAGGACAAAACCACCCCATATTCATTGTGTTTACATTCTTTTTCTATTGATATATAAACATCTTTTCTTTCCCATTAGAATGTAAGCTCTTTGAGGAATCCTTGAGGATTCCTAACTCTGACTTACCCCCACACAAGGAATGATGGTCCTTTTCCCTCTGCCCAAGTCAACCCCCAAAGCCCTTATCCCACCCACCTCCTCCATGAAGTCTTCCCTAAGACTATCGTCAAGTCATATTGCTATTTTGTCGTGTATTCTCATTGTAAAATAATTAAAGATCCCTACGGAATACCACAAAATCATTCATTGAGCATATATGTACATGGGGTATGATCTGGCTGGACCCTAGAAGATATTTTATATACCATTGATAGGATGGTAGGGGTACTATGGTGAAGTGGAAACTGGTTTGATTTAGATTCTAATCTTGACTCTATCACTTCATTGAATTTCTGTGTGATGTTCAACACGTTACTCCCCTCTCTGGACCTCAACTCTTTCCACTTCTAAATGAGGTGGTTGACTTATATTATCCCTAATGTCTTTTGCAGTCCTATTATTCTAGGAGTTTATGGACCTTGGTGTTGCTTTCTCAATTACAATGCAAGCTCCTGGGTCTGAGATTATTTTTTTCTCCTTTCCTTTTTATTTCCTAAAATGCTTAGCCCCAAGCTGATCACACGGTAAGCATTCAATAAAGACATATTCACTTGAATGAAATGAATGAATGGCAATGATATTGAAAGAAAAGTCTGACCCAGTATATAAACAATAGAATCCATAGTGATGGGAGAATGGCTTGCTTTTATTAATCATTTGCTATGTGACCTAAGGAAGTCATTCTATTTTTCTGTGATTGCTGGATAGGATGAAGATAGACCATATTCCTGAACTCTGGTCAAAGGTGGGTTGCAAAGATTAATTAGAGGATTTTGAATTTCTCTTTATAGTAAATGGAAAAAGGACTTTCTTCAGTCCCAGGCATTACACGTTTGCAAAACAGCATGAGAGAAAGGGATGAGCAATGAGATCTAAAGACAAAACATCAACATTCTGACAGCATTATTAATCATCCTGGAGGTGTTTGCTACCCAGACATCTGATAATCACAGAGCAGATTGGGGAACAACAAAGAGAGGCCTGAAAATAATGAAGACTAGGACCAAAAATCCACTAAGGAAGACAACAATAATTCCTGGTGATAATAGCAAACTCAAAAAAGTGCAAATTTTTCTTCCCTTTTCAGGGACCCTTTCTTGGTTCTCTAAGGCCTTTTCCCTTGTATCTTCATGGTAATCAGTGCCATCTTCTGGAGCCCAAATGGTCTCAACAGAAACAGAAGAGGTATTCCTTATGCTTGAAATAGGATCCTACTCTACTTTCTTCTCTTAAATTCCCAATCTTTAAAAGCCAATCCAAATGTTAACTCCTAAAAGAGAATTTCCCTGATGTCTTCATGATCTCTTCCCTTCTCTGAGCTTAGTAAAAAACTTTCCCCTCCAGCCATCGCATTACATTTTGTCTTCTAATTACTTAACACATTTGTCATATAATATTGTATATGCCCATTATCTGTGTTTGCATATTGCCCCTCACTGAACTGTAAACTCCATTAGTGTAAGGATCATTCCATAACTGAAATCTGTATTCTTCTCTGTGCTCTGCACACAGTAGGTACTTCATAAACGTTTGTTAAATAAAGATAGCATCCGAGACTCCAAAACTAGAAAAAGGCAGTCAAAAAAGTTTCCAACTTGAGCTGAGGATATTATGGTTAGAATAAAATAAATAACATTAATAACAACTGAGTCTAATGATGGGAAGATAGCAATGTATACTTAGGTGTTAGGTGTGGGGTTCTGGAAAAAGTGGAAAAACTTGGCCTACTTTATAATATTATTGAGAATCAGCCCTAAGTCAATCAAAACCTCAGGTCTGAAACCCATGAATCCCTGAGATGTCATACTAAAGAACTGTATCTTTCAGAGTTAATTGAACTTTATAAGAGATAATAACAAGCATAAAGTAAATGCCTACTATGTGCCAGGAACTGTGCAAGGAGCTGAGAATATAAAAATAATTACCTCAAAGAAGTGTAAAATGTACACAAAGTGAATAAGGGAAGTGGGGAGGGGGCATCTTAGCTGATCAGAATAGATAGAATAAAGCAAAGGGGAAGAGATGGGGAGAATCTGTCTGTATCTTCCTGAAGCCTCTTAAAATAGTAAGGAGGTGACTTATTCTGCTTTTGTGTAAGATCAGCTCTGGCTCACAGAAATGCACTTTTAACAAAGTAAGAGGACTGAGAGAAGCAATTAAGCATTTATTGTCAGGTCTGACATTTGGCATCTGCTGGGGCATCTGTCAAGATTTGTTTTTTTTTGTTTCAAAGAGGATGAGGAATAGAGAGCCTATTTTACAGCCCCTAGCAACAGAGCAAAGTTCATTGTCTCTGCATGGTTGTCACCCACCAGAGGAAGCTTGGAAAGAGAAGCCTATTTGTTTTCTGTAAATAGGTCTTTGCCTCCCTAGCTGCCTAGACCATTAAAGGGCTTGTGAATAATAAGGAGGAAATGAGAAGTGACTGGAGGTGATTAGCTGCTCAAACAGATTTCCACTCAGGTCAGCAATCTGGCCTTTTCTGAAGATGCTCTCCCGCTGGAATCTTACTGGGTTAGCTTGGTACCCAGGTTCCTTAACCAAAGTGTGTCCGCTGTGGCAAAGGTTTCTGCCTACTCTGGATAGTGCACTTGCCATTCATTCACTCATCCTTTTGATGAGTGCTTATTAAGAACCTACTATGTGTAGCAAGTACCACGCTAGGCAAAGGGGTTACAAAAGGAGACAGCCCTGATTAAAAGAAGCTAAAATAGAAAATTGATGAACATACATGTAATTTATATGTATGCGTCTAGTATCTTTATATATGTGTGTGTCTGTACATTCATACATATACATATATATGTGTGTATATATATATATATATATATATATGTATATAGTAATTTCAGGGAAGAGGATACTAACAACTGAAAGAATCAGCTTGAACAGAGCTTTGAAGAAAGCTAGTTTGTTTAAGGCACAAGTGAAGAGGGAAGATATTCCTGGATAGGGGACAGTAAAGAATGCTTATCAAGAGATAAAATATGTAAAGTATTTTGAAAATTATTTTAAATATTGCAAATTACTTTAAAATACTAACTTCTGGGGATGGAGCCAAGATGGCAGAGTAAAGCCAGGAAGCTGCTTGGGCTCTCCCAATTTCCCTCAAAAACCACATAAAATCAAGCCTCTGAACAGAGTCTGATGGAATGAAACCACTCTCTGGCTCCAGTTAGATTGGAAAAACTTCAAGAAAGGTCAATCTCACTGGGATGAAAAGGATGTTTAGCTCTGCTCAGACAAACTCTGGGAAAGCTGGGGAGAGGTCTTAATCACAGCAAACCAGCAGCTACAACCCTCTGTTCTGGCTCAGTAGAGGAACAGAACAGGAGGGCATCTTCCAATCCCAGCTCAGAAGGCAAACTCTGGGAAACCAGGCTGTTTCCTGAAAAGAGCAGGCAAAGCTATTTCTTGCAAACACAAGGGGCTGCTGTTATTAAAGCCAAGACTCAGAGCTGGACAGGAAGCTTAGACAGCAACCCCCTTTAATGCAGGATCAGAACTCAATCACAAAAGTTAAAAAAAAAAAAGGAAAGAATAAGAGAACAAGCAAAAAAAAATGGAAAAGAACCTTGACCATAGAAAGCTATTATGGTGACAGGGAAGACTAAAATATCAACTCAAATGAGGACAAAATGTTCACAAAGGAATCTCAAAGAGTGATAAGAATTGGTCTCAAGCCCAAAGAGGCTTCATGGAAGTGCTCAGAAGAGATTGTAAAAGGGAAATAAGAGAGGTAGAAGAAAAAAATGAGGAAAAAATGCAAGAGAGAGTCAGCAGCTTAGAAAAGGAAGGAAAAAATGACTGAAGAAAACAACTCCTTAAAAAATACAATTGGCCAAATGAAAAAAAATGCACTGGGGAAAAATAATACCTTTAAAATATAATTAACTGAATGAAAAAAAGAAATACAAAAGCTAAGTGAAAAAAAATTTACACATTAAAAATTAGAACAGGGCAAATGCAAACTCATAGCTTTATGAGACAACAAGAATCAATCAAACTAACTAAAAAGAATGAAAAAAATGTAAGAAACTGTGAAATACCTCACTGGAAAAACAGCTGACCTGGAAAATTGATCCAGAAAAGACAATTTAAAAATTATTGGCCATTGCCAAAAGAAGAGCCTGGATTGCATTCTTCAAGAGATCATCAAGGAAAACTGCCTTGACATTCTAGAATTAGAGGGTGAAATCTTCTTTGAAAGAATCTATCAATCACCTTTGGAAAGAGATCCCACAAGGAAAACCCCAAGAAACATTGTTGCAAAACTCCAGAACTACAATTTGAAGGAAAAAATACTGCAAACTGCCAGACAAAAATAATTCAAATATTAAGGAGTAACAGTTAGGATTATCTGGGATTTGACACCTTCTATAATAAAAGCTCAAAGGCCTGGAATACTATATTCCGAAAGGCAAAGGATCTAAGATGACACCAAGAATTAACAACTCAATGAGACTCGGCATCATTTTTCAGGGGAAGCAATGGATCTTCAATGAAGTAAGAGACTTTTAATCATTTCTATTGAAAAAACCAGAATTAAACAGAAATTTAATCTATAAACATAGGACTCAAGAAAAGCACAGAAAGGTAAACAGGGAAATAATATATATTATTTAAAAGTTAAACTGTTTTCATCCCTAGATGGGAAAATTATATCTGTAATTCTTGAGAGCTGTATTTGTCACAGAGGCAGACAGAGGTGGGGGAATCTCATGGACAGAGGGCATGGTTGTGAATGGATTCTGTTGTGATGATATCCAAAAAAAGGGCATTAAGGGGTGGAAAAAAGATTGTATTGGGAGAAGAAAAAAAGGAAGGTATAATGGGACAAAAGATCCATTACAATCGAGGGAAAGAAAAGGAGATGAGCATTGTCTGAAGCTTGATTTTATCAGTTTTGACTCTAACAAGGAATAACTTAATCATTCAGTTGAATATAGAAATTTATCTAACCCTACAAAGAAGTAAGAGTAGAAAGAAGGGGAAAAAAAGGGGAAGGGCAGAATGCAAGAGAAAGCAGAAACACTAAGGAAAAAGGCAAGAGAAGGGGAAGAGGTAATAGAAGATAAGGTAATTGGTGAGGTGGATTAAAAAACATTAATTAGAACAAGGTGGAAAGAAAGAACAAAAAAGGAGAGAAAATAAGATGGAAGGAAATACAGAGCTGGTAATCATAATTGTGAACATGAAGGAATAAACTCCCATAAAGCAGAAGCAAATAGCAGAGTGCATTTAAAAACAGAGTCCTACAATATGTTGTTTATAAGAAACATATTTGATATAGAGAGACAAATACAGAATAAAGGTAAAAGGATGGAATAGAATTTATTATGCTTTGGCTAAAGTAAAAAAAAAGCAAGGGTAGCAATTCTGATCTCAGATAAGGCAAACTAAAATATAGATGTTAACCATTGTTGTTATTTTTGGTATTTTTAATTGTTGTTTCATTGTTTCATTCATGTCCAATTCTTTGTGACCCCATTTATATGTTTGCATGTATTTTTTTGGCAAAGATGCCAAAGTGATTTGCTGTTTCTTCTCCAGCTCATTTGACAGATGAGAAAACTGAGGCAAATAGGGTAAAGTGACTTACCTAGGATCACCCTACAACTAAGTGTCCAAGATCCGTTTCCAACTTGTAAGAGATGAGAATTCATGACTCCAGGTCTGGTGCTCTATCCACTGTACCATCTAAAACTGCTCATAACAACAACAATAATAATTTGTATTATTATTCTTACTATTGTTATTATCTGTGAGAGTATCCTTTCACACTCTCAAGAAAGCATACTCAGGGAATTTCTGGTCACCATTGCACAAGAAGAAAGAATAGTCTGCTGAATTTGGCTCATAGCTTATATCTGTGGCAGTGTCCAGACAAACACACTTGCACACATACACCAGCTCAATTAAATCCCATTATTTCAGCACTCCATTGAAATCAGAGAAGCATAGAATTTCAGGAGTGATGGGCTTCAGCAACCAACTGGTCCAGTCTATCACTACAAAAAGAGTATTTATCACTACAAAAAGAATACCCCCTCCAACTGAGGCTATTCAGTCTGTGGATGGCCTCTGCTGAAAGGGAGCCCAACTCCTCCTTGGAGCCTTTACTGTTTGGGGATAGCTCACAGTACTAAGATGCTTTTCCTAACATCAAACCTAATTGTGCCTCTATAATTTCCACTCACTTCTCCAAGTTCTGGGGTCAAGAAGAACAAATTAAATCCTTCCCACGTATGACAACCATTTAGATCCTTACGGACAGTTACCATTTCTCTGTATTTATATTATCTGGACTCCTTATAAGTGGTATAATCAAAAGTTTCCGAGTTCTGCTTTCTCTGACTGATGCATCTACAACAACTTTCCCTCTGCTCTGGCTGCTTTAGTATAAGACCCCATAGACCCTAACCTTCTGGAGCCACTGAGAGGCAGGCTGAATGAGGTTGTCTGTAAGTATTGCTTCATCCCTCAAAGCCAGAACCAATATGAAGATGCTGATTGATGGTGAGCCAGTTAGGCACAGGCACTATCCCTTTTTTAGTCTCTAATTGGACCAGTATGTCAGCAATAGACCCCTTAGTTATATCAACAGAATGTAAGAGTCTGCCTTTGTACCTTAAAGTCTGGAACCAGATAGGCAGCAGCTTTCTATTTGTGATAGATGAAAGGAGAGAAAGACAGAGACAGAAAAAAAAATAGAGAAACAGAACCAGAGACAGAGAGAGAAAGACAGAAAGATGGGGAGAAATAGAGACAGACAGATACAGGATAACAAGCATTTAGTACTTTAAGTACATACTATCTCCAGTCATCCTGATCTATATCAGGCTGCTAGACCTGGATGGCTCAGGAGGAAAAAGTGAGGCAAGTGACCTTGCCCAGCCCTTTCTCCTTATTTCCATCGACCTCACTTGCTTGTCACAGCATCACCTCCCCGATGTCATGGTCCTCTCCGAGAACAAAGGACAAACAATATGGCAGACATTGTGCTAAGTACTAAAAGTTGGAATATTAAAAGCGAGAGACTCCTTGCTCCCGAGGAGCTTACATCCTAATGGGAAGAGATTATATTATATTAAATAATATATTTATTATATATATTATAATTATTATATTAATATACAATATTATATTAAATATAATATATATTAAATAAAGGGTAGCTGGAAGGTATGAAGGTGGGGATGGCTGGGAGATTCCTGAGAAGTGAGGTGGAGACCTGGATCCAGGCAAAATAAAGTGGAAGCTCATCTACCAGTATCCCAGAAAATTTTTGGAATGGAATCCAGATTCTTTTGAAGTAGAGCTGATGTCCTAAGTGGAGATGACATTTTAATGCTCCTTCTTGTCCCCTAACTAGTACACCTCCTTGTTCTAGTCATCTATCATACTACTTCTTGTATCTATGTCACACTCAGAAACACCTAATCACTACTATGTATTTTCTGAAAGCCTCTGGGCCACCTGTGAGTTTGAATTTCCTGAGATCAGGATATTCTATAATTATTTCTAGGGAACTAGAGAGCATGACAAGGACGATGTGCGTGTAAAGGAAACAGGCGTCCAAATTCTTATGTGGATTCAGCTCCAAAAGAGAACAGTGACAAAATCAAAAAGCATGTGATCAGTCAACCCCTCAAAGCTCGTGGGGCTGCTTTGGTCTCCAAAATGAAGAGTGACTAGACCGATTGAATTTTTCATTTCTGAATCAGTTATTTTAGTCACAACCTAAGACAAAAGATTCCAACAATGCAAAAAAACCCCAAAACCTCACTTCCATGTCTATCTATTTCTCTTAACAAATGATTTGCCCTTCATCTGGTGGCATCCACTCCACAGGGATAATGGCGATAGCCCAAGAGCACTCACTTACCTACTCTATGCCAATGGGCGAAATGTTCCATTCTGAGTTTGTTTCGCAAGCTGGAAAAATGAGAAGTTTGGAAAGGGTATTCTTGAAAATGTCTTCCAGCTCTGAATCCACTTATTTTACTGGGATATAGACAACAGCAAAGGTGTCAAATTCAAATAGGAATGGGGTTACATAAGGATCCTTCCTGACCATGTATTGACTTAATTTTAGAATGTGATGTTATCTATGTTTACTTGTATATTTTTTATTTTGTTAATTATTTCCCAATTACAATTTAATCTGGTTCTATTACATTAGCCCTGTGTTTGACACTTCTGGGCTACAGGAATAGTAGCTAGTTAGCATTTATACAATACTGAAAGGATTAAAAAGTACTTTTACACATATTAGATCGCTTAATCTTACAACAACTCTAGAAGATTGGTGCTATCATTATCATTATTTTACAGATGGGGAAACTAAGGCAGATAGACATTGTGGGACTTGCCCAGGGTCCCACAACTAGTAAGGATCTGAGTTCAAATTTGAATTTGGATCCTTCCAACTGTAAGTCTAGTTAACTGACTAAATAGTTGAAAGGCAAGAACTATTTTGATATATCAAACTTAGGCACTGAAGTCACTAGCATTAAAATAATAAGGATTTTATATGTTTATTTCACCATTTCCACAATGCTGTTATTCACATTATCTCCTCCCAACAACCCAGAAGGGCAGTCAAGGCAAAATTATCCTCATTTGACAGAAAATATATCCAAAGTTACCCAAGATCACATTGTTAGTGACAAATCTGGGGAACTCAGTTCTCTCTCGATCCAAGCCCTCATTCCATTCTACCATATCATCTCTTGAAAATCTCACTTTTGGTATTTCTTTGTATTATTTGGGCCTTACAAGGACATACCTTTTTTGTTTTCATTACTACAAGGACATACCTTTTTTGTTTTCATTACCATAGAAAGCTTTCCCCAAGGTCCTCTCAACAGAGACAGTGGTATCAGGAGGGATGACAGAAGTCAATGACATGAATGTCCATTGATTTTTCAGTCAATGAATTATTTCTCTGAATATGGGCTGCAAAGTAGAAGGTGGAAGACAGCTCTGGAGCTGGAGAGAATGGAAATCAAAGACCAGGAGGACAAATATCTAAATAATCCCTTTCATTGCCCTTGAACTTGCTTGGCCCCTGGTACATTAAGAACCAGAGTAGGGCATCAATCATAAGTGATGAAGGAGAGAATATGAGAACAAAAGGAATTAAGGATCATGTAGGGCCTTGGGCTCTTCACTTATCATGTGGCTGTTCTCCTGGACTTCAGTCTCCACAAACTAATGATTACACGGGCTCTGAAAGTCCCACCTCCTCAATATCCCTTACCCCTAGGGCTCCTTCCTCCCTCTGACTGGGGAGGGCGGGTGTGGGCATCAGGAAACTCCTGATTCCTTGATCTAGTCCCAGATCCTCTACAATTTAACGAGGGCACACAGGGATGTCACTTCATTGTTTCCCATCTCAGTGGCAGGATTTTATGGTGCCAGATGCCCTCCCCCTCCCCACCCTCATTCCTTTACAGTTTATTTTTTATGTTGTCTCCCACTTTAGACTATGAGTTCCACACGGCAGGAACTGTCTTTTGACTTTGTTTATATCTCCCAAACTTAGCACAGCACCTAATATATAGTAGGTGCTTAAATAAATATTAATAAATAAATAAAAAATAAAGTTCAGAAATAAATATGAACTTTAAAGGCCATCTGATCCTGCTTCCTAAGTTCAGAGAAGGAAACTGAGGCACAGAGGAGATAATGACTTGCCCTTGGTCAAAACAGGACTACATTCCAGGCCTCCTGATTCCCAGTTCTGTATTCTTCCTCCTACATCATGTTGCTTCTTATCACTAAGTACTGAGGAATAATGGAGCAATGGAGTGAACTATAGTCAATGAGACTGACCAGTTGGAGGCAGCTACGTGGTGCATTGGATAGAACACCAGCCCTGAAGTCAGGAGGATCTGAGTTCAAATCTGTCTTCTTACTAGCTGTGTGACCCTGGGCAAGTCACCTAACCTAACCCCAATTGCCGGGGGTGAGGAAGAGACAGAGACAGAGACAGAGAGAGAGATTGACCAGAGTACTTATAGGAACTACTCTTGGACAATGTGTATATATATATATATATATATATATATATGTTCCAAGATTCTGAGTCCCTCCTGTCCCTATGATTCTTAATAGCTACTGACCTGCTAATAATTCCTTTCTGAGCACAGGCTGAGCCTGCCATAGGCACGAAGCCTATGAAGACAGCATGGGTTGCTCTCAATGTAAATGGGGACTCCGGGGGCTGTCAAACTCAGTATTGATGTCCAACACCATCTGCTGAATTCATCCCACTGGCTTTGTTCAGGCGACTGGAGGATTTTGCAGATTCTTCACAACTCCTTCAATTTGGGGCTATGGAGCAGAATGAGACTCCTCCAGCTGGTTGGAGGCCCTGGGTAACAAAGCTGACATCTCACTATGTCCATGTGACTCTGTAGCCCTCTCCTCTGGGATGTCTTCCTACCACTTGAAGAGCATGAAGGCCTTGGTAGAATGCTATAATATATCATCAGATCATCAGTCAGGGAAATATTTTGAGCATGGATTTGAGACAGGAAAGAGTGCAATGAACAGACTGAATGACGATTTTGCAAGATTTACCTGAGTAATAGAGCTCCACTGACTCAGCAAGATCACTTCTGACATTTCTAGATTCCACTGAACTTATTCAAAGAAATTTCCCAATTTTTACTTGTCTGCCTATTTATGAGTGAGATTAGTGCCTGCTTTAGCTATCTTCAGTAAATGGCTGTTAGATTCTTTTAGATGATTTCCTATCCTTGAAATTGAATATTCTTTAAAACAAGGTAATAATAACAGTGGTTTTATAGGTTTTTCTGGTGACTTATCCTTTATCACACTTAGGTTCTATTTTAATTTTAATACTGTTATTTTTCTCATGCAGAGAATGCTAAATATGTTGAATTGCAGAAGTATTTTTTAATATGGACAGATAAGCTTAAGTATCAGAAAATAAGACGGTTAACTATATTCAATTTTTAATAAGCATCATGAAGCTCATTTTTGTCTTGTGGAAAATGAATGTGATTTTCTATTTGTTTTTGATAAATTTTTTGAAGTTTTCTATGCAGCCTATTTTAAGCTACTTCTTAACTTTGCTGGATGATCTCTTTAGCAATACTGTATTCTTAGTTATGTTACCAACTCAAATGTTCATCATTCTTAGATTAAATTGGAACTATTGCTCTAATATTATACTGTTACATACCCTGTTGCATTATTATGCTTTGTATTTGCTGCATTTTGGTGGGATTTCTAACAGGTGGATGCTTCTATTACATCTAACAATTTAATAGATGTATATAAACAATTCAGGACTATATTTTTCTCAATTAAAAGGTGGGATTTTTTATTTTTTCATAAACAATTCAATACTTGTGTGGGATATTTTTATATGGTATGCATAAAATACATGTATATAATATTAATATATTAATATTTTTATGGTACATAAGACCCCTCCCCAAAGCAGCAAGTCATCGGATTTGGGTATTATCTGCTTGTTAACTAAAGAAGTGATTAAAAATGTATTTTTTGTTAAAACAAAAGATTTCCCACCAGTTATCTCAAGTACTGCTCACAATAATTTGGATAGCAGAGGGAAATAGGGAGTAAGGAAAATGGCAGGAGGGAAGGTAATAACATCTCTCCATGCTACATTTCAAATTCTTCTACTTGGCTTACTCAACTAGATGCAAAACACTTTTATTAAGCATCTACTTGGTGCATTGTGTTGGATGAGGCACTAGGGATGATGTAAAGTACATATAAAAGGATGATTAAAAATATACATAAAAGCTCCTTCATGAAGCTTACAATATAGTAAAGACACGACTCACCTGCATACAAGGGTGAATTGGAGTGAGCTCCTATCAGCTCCCAAGAGCCTGTTTTATATTTACAATGTGAGCATTTACACCTAGGAAACTGTCAAATGTTATAAGTCAAGGTTTGATTTGTTATATTGATTGTCTGGACTTATGAAAGTGATGTAGACAATGATAATCATTCAAATTTCACTTAAAAGAATGTCATCAATTGCTTTTTCCCCCCAGAGTCAGTTGGTAAACATTCATCAAAATGTTCCTGCTGATATAGATAACTATAACATTCGAGAACCCGAGATAAATACAAAGTTCTCTGAGTCCCTGTATTTCATCTTTTGCATCTTTTTCTTTTCTTTTCTTTTTTTTTACTCATGCTGGAAATAGTGTAGTATGAGAGAAGCCTTTTTGTTGTCATGGGGAAAAATAACCTTAGGCTAGAAATGCAAGGACCAGGGTTCTTGGCCCTTACACATCATTTACTACTCACTTTCTTATTCTGAGATTTTTTTCTTCATATGCAAAAGAAACAGTAATTCACATCCTTACCATCCCTTTCCCTAGTTGTTAAAAAATGCTGCAAATGAGAAAATTAGATCCAATAAGGACTTGTGGAAATTGCACTAGATGTAGAGTTGAGAAATCCAGGATCAGACACTTTGTACCTACAGAATTATGGGAAAGTCACCTGCCCTCATCTATAAAGTGGAGAAAATGATGTCTTTAGTACATATTTCACAGCATTGCCAAGGAGAAGTACTACATTATGTATAATATAAAGCATTACGGAAATGGAAGCCATTCTGTATAATATATGCAAACATGCTCTGAATTCTGCAAAACCTAGACAGATTGTGGAGATATTATTATTATTTTCATTGATGCAGCCAAATAAATGGATGCAACAGTGTTTACCACGACTGGAATTTTACCAGTGCAGGAAAACATTACATTTAAAAAGTGAGAAAACTGAGGATCAGTGAACCTAGCTGGTGACTTATCCAAGATCATTCTGATTCTTCCAGCAGAGCCAAGGCTGGTATCACACAATAAGGGTTGGCAGGGACCTTAGAGCTCATCATTCTTGGTTAAATTGGAACTATTGCTCTAGTATTATGCTGTTACATACCCTATTGCATTATTGTGCTTTGTATTTGCTGCATTTTTGTGGGATTTCTAACAGGTGGATGTTTCTATTACATCTCCTTATTTTACAAGTAAGAAAGCTGAGTCTGGAGAGGTTCCACCCAGATAGAAATGACAGATCCAGGATTTGGGTTCAGATGTTCCGACTTCTCCAGATTTTCTTGGCTTTGAGGTTTCTTCTAAGCCCGAGTCAGAGTTCTCACAGCTCTTCCAGATTTCTGACCTCAGCAACTTTGACCTGCAAACTGACTCACAGTCACACATTTGACCTAAAAACTGAGCCTACTGTCAAGAAGTAACTCATCTCTAATTTGCCGAGTTGAGCCTTCCCCCTGGTGCAGTTATCCAGCAGCTGTTCCTTCCATCTTTATACGTGCCCCCTCTGGGTGCAGTTATTTTGCTGGGTTGTGTCAACAGTCCAGGTCTACGACTTCTCCAGAGCTGTACATCATGGCCACTGTTTGTCTCTTTACGTTTTCCTAAGGGCTTAATTATTTCCCGCTATTATCTATGTTTCTGGACCCCCTCCTTTGGGTATGGTTTTACTATTAGTCATATTTAAATAGCTCACTGATGACAAGGATACAGTTAAAGGGTTATCTAGAAATACTGAAGCAAGAAAAAAGGTATCAATAAATCAGTTTATGAGGTTTCGTCTTTCAATTGTTATCTGCTGGTGAGGCATGTGACCCCGAGCAATCAATCAATCGATCAATAAACATTGATTGAGTGCTTACTCTGAGCCAGGCACTGTGCTAAGGGCTGGCCAAATCACTCAGTTTCTTCATCTGTAAAATGAGAGGATTGGGCTCAAATGATGTCTAAGCTCCTTCTGGATCTAACTCTATGAGCCTATGATTCAATGACTTTCTTGTAGCTCAAACCACTCTATTTCTTTGTTTTAAAAAGTGAAGAGAAAGAGACACTCCCTCCCCCCAAAGAGGACAAGTCATTTTCTTCTGATTTTCTTCTGGATTGTCTTTTCCCCAAAAATCATTACTCTACCTCACTCTATTTACCCATTACATTTCATTTTATTAAACCAATATGGTAGCATGATATACTGAAGAGAGTGATGAACTCAGAATCCAGAGACCTGGAAGATCCAGATTCAGATCTTGACTCTGCAACTTACTAGCTGTGTGATGTTGAGCAAATTCTTTCCCCAATTCTGGGCTGCAGTTTAAATGGTCTCCAAGGTTTCTTTCAAGTTTCAATCTATGACTCAGATAGATTGAGGGCAGGGACTGTTTCATTTTTTGTACTATATCCCAGAGTTCTTAGCAAAAAATAGACATTTAATAAATGTAAGGCCCAGAGTAGGTGTCTAATATATGCTTTCTGTTTGATTTTATTCAAACATTTCTTGAAGATTCTAGATGCACATGAATTGGCTCCTTGAATATTAAGAGTTGCCATTTATAAAGCATTTAGTATGCAAAATGTTTTATATAAATTAGCTCATTTGAGCTTTAATAACCCTGTAAGGTAAATACTACTGTCTCCATTTTATAGATGAGGAAAACTTACCTCAGATCAATGAAATGACTTGCTCACAGTCACATGAGTAATGTTAGAAAAATAAACATTTTGTAGCAGAGACCAGGGCCAGATTATGAAACTCCTGGGATTCTAATTGAGTTAAAAATCTACTAGGGATGAAAACGAAATAACTAGAAAGAAATCAAGGATCCATTGGAGAAAATATTTTAAAACGCTTCCCAAGGAAACTCATTCCTAACTGGAAAGAGGCCATTTGTGAATGAGAACCTAATGTACACAGACCTGGAGAATGAGATCATCGCTTTACCCCTCCCACCCACTCCACTCTTCATCTCTACCCCCTACAGCCCACCTCTGATTCCTCAAAATAAGAGGTTCCTAATCTATTTTCTGCCATGGCCCTCTCAGGCAGTCTGATCAAGCTTAGGACTCCCTCCTCAAAACTAAGTTTTTAAACACAGAAGATGAGGTACATAGAATTACAAAGAGGACCAATTATATTGAAATACAGTTATCAAAATATTTTTAAAAATTCAGACTCCTGATTAAGAACGCTTATTCTGAATGCAATCCCAAAGAACAAGGAAGACAAATTTTCCCCATGGAAAGACTAGACAATGCCCTGTAGTGAGAAGAATGCTAGATTGACAATCCTGCTCATCTCCTACTGTGTGACTAGAAGCAATTTTTTCAATCCTCACTGGGCCTTAGTTTATTCATCTGGGAAATGAGAAGGCTTCACTAGATTTCAAATTTCACTGCTTTCACTCCTATGACCTCATAATCTGTTTCTCCTTAGCTGCCTAAAATCACACAAATCATCCCACCTAGCTCTAGGACTGTTTCCTCCTCTTAAAATTAGGAATTGGACTGGATGAGCTCACCAACTCCTGCCAAATGTTGCATTCTATACCTATGACTCGGGAGGAGAGCGCCAGCACACATTCAGAGAGCCAAGTAGGAAACTGATGAACTGTGAGCAAATTGTTGAGCCCGAAATAGTTACCTGATTTAAGCTGGCTGAAACCCCCAAGCATCTATGACAGGATTCTAAAAGAGTGTCCTAAAAAACTTCTAACCCTAAGAGAAGATCTAGGTTTAATTTGCTATTTAGGTCTGCAAGATAATGCAGTGGTTGGGATTACAACAGTAATAAAAATAATCATTTAAGCTTTGCAGTTTTCCAAATAGTCGATGTTTGGTGAATAGCATACCATTCTGTCCCTAGTTATTACCATACTTTTAAAACTTGCTCTATATTGAATGTTCCCTTTTTTTTAAAAAAAAATATGTAATATTGGTGATTAATAATCATTTTAATTTAGGTTGCTATTGTCTCTAAATAAAGCATTCTAATTTATCTCTGGCACTGTGCTTGCATATAGGAGGCTCTCACTAAATTCTTGCTGAATAAATGTGTGAATGAATGAATGAGTGAAATAATGAATGAATGATACTCCCTCTCTTACTTCTGCATATGGGGAAAACGTAGAGAGTAGACAATGAAATCTGACCCAAGGTGAATCCAGCCACTTAGAGGCAGCAGGCATAGTCCTAAAAGGAAGTAAGCAATCTCTCTACAGGGATAATCTCAACTCCAAATCTAAGAAGTGATGACAAATCTCCCATTCACAAAAGAAAGTACTAGGAAGAGAATTTTTTAATAGTGAAGGAAGACAAAAAAAAAAAAAAGATTCCCATGCTCCAAAACACCTTTACCTTCTTCTAAATCTCCTTTTTCATTTTTAAAAATCCCTTTTCTGACTGAATTGTTCAGGACTAAGTAATGTAGGACAGGGCTTCTTAAACATTTCCACTTGTGATCCCTTTTTGCCACAGAAATTTTTTTATATGACCCCAGTACATATTAAAAAATATGCAAATCAAAGAGTTACTGAAAATAATTTTGTTATACCCACATTCAGTTACAAACACCCATATATGGTCTCGACCCACAGTTTGAGAGGCTGGAATAAAAGGGAAAGAGGATTGGACCACAAGATTGGGTTTTTTTTTCCTTGGTATATTTTTAAACTCTTTTTATGATCTTGAATAAGTCTTTTCCTTTCTAGTCTTCCAATTTCTCAAATGAGAGAATCGTATAATTTTCTAAGATCCCTTTCAGATCTAACAATCAATCCATCAACAAGCATTAAATAAGTTCCTGCTGTGGGTAAAGCACTGCACTAGGCACTAGGGGTTGTTTTCTCTCCTTTTTCTATCCTGCTAATCTCCAGGCCTCCTCTCAAAGCTAGATACTAGGCTGCAAATGAAAAGATAAAATTTTACCAGGATAAATATAAAGACCTGTCCTTGAGTTTAAAAAAATCAATTGTACAAGTAAAAGATGGGAAAGAGATTTGGCTTGACAGCAGTTCCTATTTAAAAAATAAACAAACTAACCTTGGGGTTTTAATTGATCACACGTTCAATATGAACTAACAGTGTGTTGTGCCTGTATGTATAGAAGGATGTTCAGAATAAGAGAATAAAGTCCTCCTGAACCCTGCCACGGGGAGCTCACACCTGCTTAATTCTGGGTTATGTCCTAGATGCCATATTTTAAGTAGGACACTGACAAACTAGAGCATGTCCAAAAAGGAGAGACCAGGATGCTATAAGGGGCTAGAAATCATTTTGGATGAAGAATGAATGGCTGTAGGAGCTGAGGATCTTTAACATGGAAAAGAAAAGGTTTGGATTAGACAGGGTACAATCATTGTCTTTAAATAACCAAAGTTCTACAATGAGGGAAGGAACACAGTTTTGGGGCTCTATATGGCACTAATGGGGAAAATTAGAACCAAAAAGTAGAAACTATTAGGAAGTAGTCTATAAACGGGGATGAGGGGCAGCTAGATGATGCAGAGGATAAAGCACCAGCCCTGAAGTCAGGAGGAGCTAAGTTCAAATCTGGTCTCAGACACAACACTTCTTGGCTGTGTGATCCTAATCAACATAGCCTTAACCCCAATTGCCTCAGCAAAAAAAGAGAAGACTGTTTTAGAGACTAATGTGGGCTTTCTTTTTGTCAAATCTAACCTTTTTATTTGTGCCTTTGATCTTATTCCTTCTTATTGCCTCTTCAGTAATTTTCAGTTTCTCTTTATTCAATGGCATGTCATGATTCCCTTACTATTTGTCTGATGGATCCTTTGCTTTCTCCCTTGAAAAATTAAGAATAATGTCCCACCCCAACAAGTACAGCCCTGGGTCTTCTTTCCTCCCTCTTAATTCACTTAGTAAACCCATTAGCTATCATCTTTATGCAGATGACCCCCCCCCCAAGTCACATATATTTAAGTTTCAGCTCTCTTCTGAGCTTCGGTTCACCAACTGCCTAGTAGGACAGCTCCACCTGGATTTCCCCCAGACATCTCAAATTTAACAGGTCCAAAATTGAACTCATCATGTTTCCCTTTAAATTCTCCCCCTCTTATATATTCTTCTACCAGTCAACCAGGTTTGAAACCTAGAAGCCATCCTCAGATCTCCATTGTCACCCTCATATCCAACTGGTTACAAGTGCTGTCAATTTTACTTCTTTCAAATGCAACCTCTCCATTTATATCTCCAACTCTACCCCCAGTTCAGGGACTCATCATCTCTTATATCAATGATCATCATAGTCTTCTAATTGGTCTTGTGTTCAGCTTCTTCCTTCTCCAAACCATCCTCCACCTAATTGACCAGTCTCTCCCCTGTCCACACAGTGGAGGATGCTCAGATTTCTTACTCCCCTATTTCCCAGTTACACACTCTATGCTCCAGTCACACTGGCTTATCGGTTGTCCTTCATATATGGCCCCTATCCCCCACTTGTGTGCCTTGGCAATGAATGTCCCTATGCTTAGAATGCTCTAATTTTTCTCCTAATTTCCTTTTGGAACTTTAGTATCCCTCATGGTTCAGCTCAAATGCCACTTCCTACAAGAGACTTTTCCTGGTTCCTAGTTTTCATGAAAATGACTCCATATATTTGATACACATGATGCATCTACTTATCTGGGCATTTGCTGAAAGCAGAGAATATTTTTATTTTGCCTTTGTATCACCAGCATCTAAGGTGTCGGAACATAGAAGACATTTAATAAATGTTTATTGAATTGAATTGTTATTGACCGGGAGTAACACTGTGCATTAAGTATGACAAGTGGCTCTTTTGATAGGTAAAATCAGAGGAAGTTCCCTTTCCTTTATATACTTTATCACTGCCTGTGAAGATGTCTGAAATTCTGCCAGTTTGTTCTTTGAAAGTATTAAAGACCTAAGTTGAAATACATATATTTTACCTTGGAAGGGGAGCCCATTACCATTGTAGGGTCCTATATTAGCACAGTCCCCCTTTACTTTATAGTCCAGTCTTATTGACTTCACACTGGCATATTGGCAATGTGTCTGCTTTTAATGTGTCCAGATTTGCCCTATTTTCCATAACTTTCCAGTTATTTTGTCAGTTCATTCTTTGGAGGTTTTGAAGACCCAAACTGAAATACATGTATTTTACCTTGGAAGGGTAACCCATTGCCATTGTGAGGTTCTATATTAGCACAGTCCCAATTTACTTTATAGTCAAGTTTTCTTGACCTCATATTGGCTACTATGATATTTTGGTTTCCTTTGGAATCCCAGAGTCTAATTTGATTCCCCTTACCACTAATTACCAGCTCTGGTCAGGGTCCCCAGGGTTGTAAGACAGGAGCCTCGCTGCCCTCAAATTATGCATATAAATTATTCATGTATTTGATGGCCAAGGAAATACCTCTGCCTGGTCCTTATTCCTGTTTTTCACCATCCAGCCAATCAGCAGCCATCATCACATGGAGACCTTCACTATTAGGCTTGCTTGGAATCAGCTTTCTCCCAAATGAGAGCATATGTAAAGGGCAGCTGGCTCTCTCCATCAGTCTGTCTTTCACTGTGAAACCTTGATGTCTGTTCTTCTCTACCTTGCCTCTGCTCCCTCAGTTAAATCTTAGGGTTTCATACTAGAAAGTACCAGAGACTCCTTCTTGTCAGACTCCTTTTTACAGATGAGGTGAGACCCTGAAGGGGAAACTGCCTTGATCAGGGTTGCCCAGAAAGATGCAGCAGAGATTCATCTTCATTCAATCCAACTCTAAAGCCCAGAGATTTACTCAGTACGTAGTCCTTCCTCTAACATCTGGGGACTTCCTGCCTTCCATCTTTGTAAGCCCATTATTCTGTAAGGTCACTTTAGAAGAAATGATGAAAATTGAGAGGAAAAAATAATCCAATTTGGCCTGAATCATTTATCTCATGGGGCAGCCATCTTCCTCTCTGTTCCAGTTTACTGAGAATTTTTTCTTTGGAGAGGAACTAATAACCATCACTTGAGGCTGCTTCTTATGGGCTCACCTAGAATCTTAGCAATGGAAAAGATCTCCAAAGTCATCTATTCTAATAACTGGCCAAGTGTAGCCATATATAAAATCTGTGGTCGGCCAGACTTGCTGAAACATTACCGCCAATGAAAAGGAGCTTCCTATCTATCAATAATCTCCCCACTCTATGCAGCTCCTCATCTCCTTGATTATTATTGAGTAATTAGAAAGCCCTGCATCGATCCGGCGATTCAGATATTGAAGGCCTGAACCAGGCTAATGGCTGAATGAGTGGACAAAAGGAGTTTGACATAAGAAGTGTTGTGGCAATTGAGTTGACAAGACTCAGCAACCAGTCCAAAGACCCGAGGCAAAGCTAGAATTAACCCTCCCAGCTGGTGGGACCCAGATCTGTCATGGAAGCCTTTGGGTCTAGGCCCTTGAGCAAGAAACACACGCAGTGGGAAATCAGGCAGCAGATCCCCCGCCTCCCTGTATCCCCTGGCCCTTGCAGAAATGTGAGTGAAGGCAAATCAGCCACCAAAGAAGCAGTCAGCCAGTGGAGCGTGAAGCTCCTGATGGGGAACTGGTGGCACAGCCTTGGGAGACACTTATTGTATGACCACAGAGCCAAGGGTGCAGGGAAATGTGCTCCCAGGGGTGGATGAGGCGTCACTTTTAATATTTCAATTTTCTTTCTTTGCACTTTGTTGGAGAGAAGGTATTCCTATAGCAACACAAGACATAAAAAGACAGACATTTACTAAATGTGTGACCCTAAGGAGGTGGGGAACTTATCAGGACTCTGCTTCCTCATCGGTAAAATGACAGGATTGAATTCCCTGGCCTGCAAGGCCCCTCCCATTGATCGGTAAGTCTATGATACCATGGCACATGGTGAAGGCAGGAGAGTTAGAGGGATGCCCCAAGTTCACATTGACTCATCCAGGGAATGTACTCCCTGGGCAGGGGATTCACTTTAATGGCCACACATATGATCCTTCCTATGTCTAGTGGTCAAATAATTCATCTCTCCTCTCTCCTCCTTGGGTATATCTGGAGTATAGCATTCAGACAGGGGCACTTCAGTTATAAGAGAACTCACATGAAGAAGGGAAGGCAGGGATGCTGAGGGGTCCAAAGCCATGCCCTATGAAGAATAATTGAAAAAAAGCACAAACATTACAGGATTATAAATCTGGAAGTAGGGGCAGCTAGGTGGTGCAGTGGGTAGAGCACCAGCCTTGAAGTCAGGAGGACCTGAGTTCAAATCTGGCCTCAGATAATTAACACTTCCTAGCTGTGTGACCCTGGGCAAGTCACTTAACCCCAGTTGTCTCAGCAATGAATGAATGAATTAGTAAATAAATAAATAAGTAAATAAGAAATTAACCAATCAATGTGGAAGTAGAAGGAACTAGAGACCATCTAATCCAAATTTCTCATTTGACAGATAAGAAAAGTAAGGCAGGGGGAGAGAATTAAGTTAACTCATTTAAGATCACACAGGCACTTCAACCTAAAAAAAAAAAAAAAAAAAAAAAGACCTGGAGAATCAAAATCATGGTCTTCAAGTACTTAAAGAGTGACTTTTTTCCCTCCCATGTTTCCTATGTGGCAAAGAGAAGAGGATGAAATCATTTAGCCCAACCCCTAAAAGAAAATCCAGTCTCAAAGAAGGCAAATGGCATGAAGAAGTTCATACAAGAAGTAAAGGAGAAAACCTAGAATTTAAATCCATCTCCTCAGGCTCCTAATGCAGTCTTCTTTTCATTTGTCTTGGGAGAAAGATTGAGCAAGAGCTATACCAAAGTTAGCTCTCTCACCACTCATGAAAGCTGATTGTTAAATTTTCAGTAAGAGCTTTTAAAACTTGGAAATTGTCAAAGGCTACAAATCAGGGCTTGACTTATTGATTTGTTGAATGTCTAGATTTAAGAAAGTGAAGGGGGAAATGGAAACAATACACATTAAATTTAAAAGTTTTATTTTGGGTTTTCTTTGTTTGTTTTCTGAGAGCCGTTGTTAAACTTTTGTTGGCATATCCTTGGATTGTGCACAAAGTCTGCCATTCCTTACCTGAGTGACTCTGAGCAAAGTACTCCATCTTTTTAGTACTAGATTTCTTCCTTCATCTGTCAAATAAGAATTTGAATCCTGGGGGGAAATGTGTGTGTGTGTGTGTGTATGTGTATGTCTGTGTGTGTATTTTTAATTTGGTGAGGCAGTTGGAGTGAAGTGACTTGCCTAAGGTCACCTATCTAGTTAAGTTAGTTAAGGGTTTGAGGCTGCATTTGAACTCAGGTCTTCTTAACTTCGACTGACTCTATCCACTGCACCATCTAACTGCCCCTGGAAGGGATATCTTGGGATGAGGTTTCACGTGAATTCAAGTGCTGATCCTCAATAAAATGCTGAAGTTGGTACCATTGATATTCTGGTTCCTTCTTGTATTTCCTTTTTTTGCCCTGAGACCCACTCTATCCTTTCTGCCCCAGCTGTGCCTCCATGTGTCCCCTCATCATAGTAGCAAGGCCTCCTTATTAGCTAGTTTTTAATTAAAAGTAATAGATTTCAGGCAGCCCAGGAATATTTTAGAAGGGGGATGAGGGTGTCTATCCAGAGCCACTCCAAGAATGACCTACTCCACCTGACTCAAGGCCAGTCTTGTCCACAAGCACTACATGATCCAACTGAAAGCAGTCATCTATGCTTCAATTAATTTCTCTGATTGCAAAGTTTGCATTGCTGTGCAAACTGTACCATCCCCTTCTCTCCCTCCCTCTCTCCCTCTCTCTCTCTCTCTCTCTCTCTCTCTTTCTCCATTTCTCTCTGCTTGTTTCTCTCTTTCTATGTCTCTCCCATGCTCTCTTTTATCTCCCTGTCTCCATTCCCCATTTTCTTCCCTCTCTCAGTTCCCTCTCTCCCCAGAATAACATACAACTATTTCCTTTCCTTCCATCACTTTCACTCAACTAACAACCTTAAAAGCAAATCGCCTGTTGTCTGGAGACATTAAATCAACACTGCCCGCACAGATCTCTGGTCCAGAAAAGTGTATTTATGGCTCAAGATCGTGTTATGTTTATGTAACAAATACTGGGCCCAGTCTCCTGATGTTTACTGTCAAGACAAAAAAAATCAATAAAATGCTCACAATTTTATCTATATCACTTATTCATTCATTCATATAACAAACATTTATTGGGTGCATGATACTAGACTGGACTTTCATGGGGGGTACAGAGATATGTATGAAGAGGAAGATCATTACATTTGGAGTCAATGGGAATGAGTGTGGCTCTGAGTTCTGCTGCTTACTAACTGTGTGACATTGGGCAAGGAACCTGTTCCTTGGGTTCCTCATCTGTAAAATTAGAGGTGAGAGGTTAGGGAGTCTTTAATTCTTGTGTGACCTTGGACAAGCCATTTGAATATAAACTCCCTCAGGGCACGAACTGTCTCTCTTTTTACTTGTATTTGTATTCCCAGGGCTTAGCAGGGGCCTGGAATGTAGTATGTGCTTCATAAATAAACACTTGTTCACTGACTGACTACTGGAAAACCCTCAAGCAGAAAATGGGATTTGAGCTGAACCTTGAGGGAAACGGTAGGTGGGAATGAGGAAGGAGTGATTACAGACATGGCAGACAGTCAGTGATTCAAGACTAGGGTGGTTACATAGGGTGCTTCAGGAACAGTGGTAAGCGCCTTCTGGCTAAAGCATTGCAGCAGAGTGAGGGGAGAAAGGAAGCAGATAAACCAGTGCCCACTGAGCAGAGAACAGGACCTGCATTGGGCATCTGGCCAAAGGAATAGGGCAGGTAGCATCTGCTGCCATGTGTAGGGGATTCCCTGCAATCACAGCAGCAGCTTGATTGGTGAGAAACAGCAGAATCATCTGGTACCTGATTGTACCCGAAATTCTGCTGGGCGAAGGAGGAGCAGCATTGAAATAAGCCAGATACACTACAGCCCAGCTTTTTTTTTTTTAAGTGAAAATACTATGCTTCTTCAGTCTCTATAGTTCTCTCTCTGGGTGCAGACAGTTCTGTCCATCACAAATCTATCGGAAGTGTCTTGAATCACCTTATTGTTGAAAAGAGCCATGTCCATCACAGTTGATCATCACATAATCTTGTTGCTGTATACAATGTTCTCTTGGTTCTACTCACTTGACAGTATCAGTTCATGTAAGTCTTTCCAGACATTTCTGAAATCAACCTGCTCATCATTTCTTGTAAAACAATAATATTTCATTATATTCATACACTGTAACTTATTCAACCATTCCCCAACTAATGGGCATTCACTCGGTTTCTAATTCCTTACTACTACAAAAAGGGCTGCCACAAACATTTTTACACATGTAGGTCCTTTCCCCTTTTTATGATCTCATTGGTAGCTCTTGGGAAGCCAGTAAAGGCACTGTTGGATCAAAGGAGATGCACAATTTGATAGCCCTTTGCACATAGTTCCAAATTGCTCTCCAAAATGGTTGGATTAGTTCACAACTCCCCCACAATGCATTAGTGTCCCCAGTTTTCCCACATCCCCTCCAACATTTATCATTATTTTTTTCCTGTTCTCTTAGCCAATCTGAGAGGTGTAAACTGGTACCTCAGAGTTGTCTTAATTTGCATTTTTCTAATCAATAATGATTTATAGTTCGGTGGTCCTCAAACTTTTGTTCTCAATATCTTTATCCTATTAAAAATGATTGAGGATCAGTCCAAAGAGGTTTTGTTTATGTGGTTTATAGTTATAGATATTGATCACATTAAAAATAAAAACTAATTATGAATTTGTAGACTCTCTGAAAGGATTTCAGAGATTCCCAGGATGCTCTGGACCAGACTTTGAGAACCACTGATTATACCATTTTTTCACAATGACTAAGAAATGACCATTTCTTCATCTGAAAATTATCTGTTCATATCCTTTAACCACTTATCAATTAGGAAATTAAAGCCTAGCTTCTTAAACTATGGATTTTGACCCCATATGGGATCTTATAAGTGAATGTGGGAATGAAAAATTGATTTATTATCAGTAAATGTTTGATTTGTATTCCTATTTTATATTGCTATATATCCAGGGTCACGAAAAATTTCTTGAATGAAAAGTAGGGGAAAAGTTTAAGCAATTTAAAAGTGATCAGAGGACTGATAATTCTTAGATCGGACCAGCCTGTTCCTGAAAAGGTTCCAAAGAAAGCCAAACGTGATGGTTAAAGACCATAAATTCTGGTATGATGGGAAACATGCTGGATTTAAGATCAAAGATTTGGGATGAAACCCCATCTCTGTTGCTTATTATCCACATAATCTTAGGCAACACTGCTGCTGTTCTTTTTTCATAAAAATAAAATGGAGAGACCAGGAATCCTTTAAAGTCTCTTCTTGCTCTGGATCTATGATCCTATGAACTGAGGACATTTAAATGCCTAAAAAAGAAACAATTTAGTTGAGGTGATGAAAGCTGTTATATATGCAAAAAGGTCTCCTGAAGGGTGGGATTTATTCTTCTAGGTCCCAGAAGGCAAAACTTGAAGCTATAATGAATATTGAAGCTACAAGAATACAATGAATATACAAACAATGAAGTGAGACAACTTTAGACTTTAAAGGAAAAGCCTCTTGGTAATTAGCACTTTGGTAAGTTTTGATGGATAATGAGTTCCTCTTCACTGGAAGCAAGGGCTAAATGACTACTTGTTGGGAATGTTGGGGAGGAGTCTCATTCAGGTGCCAAGTGTAACCCTCAAGTCTCTTCCAACTCTGAGAGTCTTTGTGGTGAAAGTAAATGAAACAGAAATGAAGGAGAAATGCAGCTACTATGTTTGAGTATTGGGTCCTTGTCTTTCTTTTAATGAGACATCGCTGTGTTAAGTGAATATGGATGAAGGTGGGGAAGACATCACAATTGTCTGCATCAATCCAAGCTCATTCTTCTCCTTAGCCTTTACCCTGAGACCATCAAAACTGATTAAATGATGACATGATGAAAGCTATGGTCAGATACATCTCCAAGTTGTCCATCTAAGGAGCATCAAGGAAGTTTGTTCCTGATTTTTTATTCCTGGACAAAAATGATACTGGCAGCTGATAAACTTGAAGAAGAGTCATTTGGTCCTCAACAAATACTTTTCTACCAAGAAGGTCCTGAAAACTCAGCAAAACATCCAAGTCCCAAATGTCTCTTCATCAAGATTATGGAATTCATAGATTTATAGTTGGAAGGAACCTTAAAGGTTCCTTTTTAGGTAAAATCTTTCATTTACATTTGAGGAAAATGAAAGCCATCGAGATGAAGTTATCTGCTCTGAGGTCACAAGGTAGCAAATAGCATAACAATAATTCAGACTTCCAAATCCAGTTCATTTCCCCCATATAATTCTGACTCTTCAATAGGCTCTAACTGACCTCCACTGACTGACCTTGAAAATTCCATCCTATGCATAAAGGACAAACTTCTCAAGCTTCTGTGCACTCTGGCCAAGGTCATGGGAATCTCTCAGATGGTCCCCCCTCACTTCTAAGAAATCCTCCTTCCCTTCCAAGTTCCTAAGACTCCAAAGGCTAAATCTCCCATTCCATTCATTTCCTGGGCTTTTTGTGTGTGTTTCTCACTCTACTTACCAAGCATTTATCTTGATCCCTGATATATTTAGCCCAGGAGCCTTCTGCTGATTGTCATAGATCACCAGAGACAGCAGTAAAGGAACTGGAACCCTGTGGGGTGAGCCACTCAAATGATTGCTGGTCAGCAGGCATGTGTCAGGAACAGAATTCTTAGAGGGGGAAGGGTCTATAAATACCCTGTATTTAACTCAGATCTGTCTTACAGAGGAGGCAATTTGAATCAGAGTATTCATAAGAGTCTTTTCTTAAACCCTTCTTCCTCCAAGGGAAGACTTGACCAGGCTACCATATTTCTACACACCCCCTTCCTACTCCCCGTTCCAGGAAAATCACCAGCGTCTTTCCTAGGTCATAGGACACAGAATATTTTTTTATTATTATAGCTTTTTATTGACAAAACATATGCATGGGTAATTTTTCAACATTGACCCTTGCAAACACTTCTGTTCCAACTTTTCCCCTTCTTCCCTCCACCCCCTCCCCAAGATGGCAGTCAGTCTCATACAAGTTAAGCATGTTAAAGTATATCTTAAATACAATATATGTATACATATTTATTACAATTATCTTGTTGCACAAGAAAAATCGGATTTAGAAAGAAGGTAAAAATAACCTGGAAAGAAAAACAAAAATGCAAGCGAACAATAACAGAAAGAGTGCAGATGCTATGTTGAGGAACACAGAATTTTTAAAAAGAAAGAAATACCAGAGTTCAGAATGTTCAGAGCTAAAAGGGGTCTTAAAATACAGAAATGTGAGCACTCAGAATATTCAGAACTAAGACCTTAGAGATCAGCTGGTGCAACTGATATGAAATGAGCCCCAGGCCCTAAATACCTTGCCCAGAATTACACATCAAGTTGATGAAAGAACCAGGCTTAGAACCCAACTGTCTGTGTTTCTACTCCAATGCTCTTTCCACTAAAGCATCAAGCCAAAACCACAAAGAGTGAGGTCATATCTACATCAGCAGGTTCATTGGACAGAAGTTCTAGATCTTAGATCACACACTACTTTACTCATATGACTTAAATTTAATCAAAAGAAATTAATCCTAACTTTGGCTGAATCAATAGAAAAATATTTGTTAAAAATAACTGCTAAATATTTATATAACTGCTTTTATGTCTAGCCCAATTCTAGGTATTATAAATGATCAGAGCACAAATCAGATTGTACATATTTAAATGGAATTGGGAGCTACTAAGCACTCTCTTAGGTGGAAGGTTAGAGAAGTAAGACATCCATGTGTGTTGGGGAAGGTAACGTGGAGGATACGAGAACTTGAACTGGGCCTCAAAAACCAAAAAAAAAAAAAGAAGTGTAGATTTTTTCTGATAAACAATAAGTAGCTACTGCAGAAAAGGAAAGTTACATAAAGGAGAATGGTATATTGAGAGGCTAATCTGGCTAAGGAAGAGGGAGCAGATTAGATGAAGAAGATTAGGAGCCAAGAGACCAGTTAGAAGGCTTTTCCAATAATTCAGGAGTGAAGGGATGGACTCTTCTAGGCTGGTTGTCATGGAAATAGAAAGGAGAAATGAACATTTCAGAAGAAGAATCAATAAGGTTTGATGTGAGATCAAGTCCAAAATGATGTTGAATGTATGACTGGGTGACAAGGAGAATAGTGTCATCATTATAGAAATAACAATCAGGAAAGGGAGTCAGATTGTAGGGGAAGATGATAAATTTTATTGTTTCCATATCACATGGGTCTAGCCCCAAAATTTTTAAGATCATAGGATTATAAGATTCAGAGTAGAAAGTGACTTTATAGATCATCTATTCCATCTCCAGCATTAACTTCACCAGTGATCCATGAATGGAAATAGTGTGAGAGCCATAGCTAAGGAACAAAATTTAGAACACTGAACAATCATTGAGAATATAGAATTTTCTTCAAGCTTCATTATGCCTGGAAAACAGGTTTGGGAAATAGGGGATGATAAATCAGCAAGTTTGATATGAGAAACCTAGAATATATAAAAGAATTCCCTGTACTGTAACCTCTGACATAAGCACACTCAAGAAACTATGAAGAGACTTAAAAGGTATTGTCAAGGGCAGAGCCATCACTGACCTTACGACATAAAGCCCAGACCTTTAAACCTTTTCAGACTAAAAATGCAGCCCTCCATACTAGTCTATCCTCACGAAGCCATACACCATAGAAGAATCCAAATCTAGGGAATGCCATTTTCTGAAGCAGACTCCCTGGAGGTCTCAGCCTAAAAACACAGTTGATTCTGCTGTGCGAATTCCAGTTTAGAAACAGCAGCCCAGACATCTGAACTAACCCAATTTTATAGACTGATTACATAAAGAGGAATAGGATTTTCTGCTTTCTTTAGGGTTAGTGACCACATCTTCTGGCTTCCTTCCCCTCAGGTCAATTTCCCTGATGTCCAGACTATGGCTAAAAACAAAAATAAGAAGCAGAGAATCCAGACATGGGGGAATTCACAGTAGAAACAGGGAGTCTGAGTCAGAATGTCATTAAGGGGTTCTGGAGGTGCCCCCCATTGATGCACATAAGAGTCACAATGACAGTCAGGATCTAGGGTATTTTTCATGGCAGTGGTCTAATGTGCAGTCCATCATTTGTGGCCATTACTACTTGCAAGTACCCCCTACCTTCATTACTCCTTTACATTCATGCCATCAGTGGGGACTAGAAAGGGCCTCATTGTAATTATAGCCAGCATGATCTCATATCCCAGGGGACACAGGAAAATATTGCTCTTCTTACAAATGTGCGAAGATCTCCGAAGCCATTAGTTTGTGAAACAAATGGACATCTGTGCTGGTTTGGACGTTGGCGTTTAATTCCCGACACATTCAGAACATTAGACATGACTGTTTACTCAGAGGCAGACATTCGGGCCATCACTCAAACATCACTAGGAGGGATAGCTGGGGGATGGGGAGAGTGAGGGGAGGGGAGAAACACTGGGCTCCTGCTGCCCGCTTTCATGGACACTTTTACTATCACCCACAGAATTGGGTGTTCCTCCTTGGGAGGGTAAGAACATATTTCTTATCCCCCATGTCTGCTTCTAGCCTTTCCTCAGCAGCCAGAAAATCAGCATCAGTTCTGAATGCAGCAAAACTGATCACAGACATGAAAAATGAACAAAGGATTAGCAAGTTAGCAGTCACAGCAGTCACACAGTTTACAAAGGGAGGAAGGGATGGAGGAACGGAAGAAAGAAAGGAGGGAGAGGGGAGAAATGGAGAGAGAAGAAAGAAAGAAAGGAGGAAAGGAGGAATGGAAGGGCAGAAGAAGAAAGGAAGAGAGGAAGGAAGGAAGCAAAGGAAGGATAAAAGAAGGAAGTAATAGAGGGACAGAAGAAAGAAGGGAGAGAGAAAGGGAGAAATGGAGGGATAGAAAGAAATAATGGAGGGACAGAAGGGATAAAGGAAAGAGAGAAGGAGAAAGGAAGGAATACAGAGATAAAAAAAAAGGACGGGAAAAGGAAGAAAGGAATAGAGGGATGGAGGAGGAAAGCAGGAAAGAGAGGGAAGAAATGGAGGAACAGAAAAAAGAAGGGAGGGTAAATGAAAAAGCAGAAAAAAGAAGGAAGGAAATAAAGAAGTAAAAAAGGGTTACAAGGGAGAGGGGAAGGAAAGAAGAAATAGTTCAGAAGAAAGCCTAAACCAGAGGGAGGAGGGGAGGAGAAGAAACTGAAGATGAAATGAATTAAGAGCATGAACAGAACACCAGAAATTTGAAGATATCATGAGAGAAGGGAGACCAGAAACTCATCTTGCATGTAGCAGATACTAATATGTAGCAGTTTGGATTGAATTAGGGAAGAAAAACCACAATGGAAGCAACATGGTACAGTAGAAAAAAGAAATGACGTAAGATATCCTGGGTTCAAAACTAGTGTGATGCCTAACTACTATCTGTGTAACTTTGTAAAATGAAAATCTCAAAGGACATCAGTTTCCTCATCTGTTAAAGGACAGGGTTGGATTAGGTAACTTCTAGGTCTCTTCTAGCTTAAAAACTATGACTTCAGTCACAGAATTCAGACTGGAACTTGGGGTAAAGAGGGAAGACTTTGTCTGGAAAAGCTTCAGAGCATGACTTTTCTCTATGTACCAGAGAAAGCTCTGCCAAGCCTGGGAAGTAAAGTGATGGTGAGATTGAACAGACAAAACCAGAACCAAAGATATTTTCTTTTTATCCCTAAGGCTGAGTTTGGTTTTGAGTCCCAGATCTGCTCATTTTATTTCTGTGGGATCTTGAACCAGTCACTTAATCCTCTAACTTTAGCTTCCTCTTTTGGGGGGGGGGGGTAAAAAGGAGGTTAACAATACATGTGCTATTGACATCACCAGTTGATATAAGTTTTTCATACACCTTATAGCACCACATAAATATGAATTACAATTATTACCTATATTACGGGGCTGTTGTGAGGAATAAATAACAGCTCCATAAAACTTTAAGTGCTATATAAATGTAAGATAGTATGACTATTACAGAGACAATAAAAGAGCAGCAATGTGTTCTTGAGGTGTATAGGGAACAATCTCCCTTAAGTGGGAAGCCTTTCCCAATCCCCCTTAATGCTAATGCCTTTCCTCTATCAATTATTTCCAATTTATTGTGTATGCAGCTAGTTTATATGGGGTTGTTTGCTCTTGGTCTTCTTCGTTAGATAGTAAGCTCCTTGAGGGCAGGAACTTTTTTCCTTTCTTTGTATCCCCAATGCATAAGACAGGGCCTAAGGACATAGTAAGTCTTTAATAAATGTTGACTTGAGATAGCTAGTTGGTGCAATGAATAGAGCACTAAAGACAGGAGGACCCAAGTTCAAATCTCACTTTTGAATTGACATTTAACACTTCCTGGCTGTGTGACCCTGGGCAAGTCACTTAACCTCAATTGCCTCAGCAAAAAGATAAAAAAATGTTGACTTAATTTGATTGGACTTTTATCTCCAAATGCTTAGCCTAGTGCTTGGTACATAATAGGTGCTGAATAAGTGCTTATCAACTGACTAGGGCAGCAGAAGGTGGTTCAGTATGCACCTGATGCTTTTGATACATCCTAGAGTCCACAGTTGATTTCTGACATTGACTCACCTGAAATAGTGGAGCAGAACTCAGAAAGTCCTAAGGATGCTGTGACCTTGTTACCAATCCAAATCAGACAGACTTCAGGTAGCTCTGCAGCCCAGTCTAATACATGCCTTTCTTGGAGATACGTGTGATACAGACCCACAGAGAAAAATATCCAGGAACAACACACTCTCTCTACCCCAGCCCCATAGCCACCATGTCCTCCCCTTCTCTCTCCTTTGCATAAGAGCTTGCCACTGCAGTAGAGTGAGCCTGAGTACCAACCAACGGGTTGATTCTCTCTACTTTTATTTCAACAGACATGCTCAGGGTTGAATATTCAGAATGGGGCTGCTGGTAGCTTCTAACTGCCTCGAACAACTGCCCTGTGCCAGTGATAACACACGGCCGAGTCATTTCCCCTCCACATCTCTTCCTGCTGATTTCCAAGGGGTCAGCAAGAATAAAACTCCGAGGCCTTCTGCTCTCTCTTTAGCATGTGGGGCTGCATTCTGGCTAAGGAAAGGATGCCAACCCTCCTCACTCACCTCCCCCTCTCTCTAGCAAAAGCGGCTCGCATCCAGGCTGCAGTCAGAGATTTTGTGAACAGGCTCGATTCCCAAAGACCCGTCCAGGTGGGCGAGCTATCCCACTGACAATGGAGGCAGAGGCGGGAGCCTGTCTAGGTAAAGAAGCAGTGGGGGGGAAGGCCCTCATTAGTGCTTCATCCTTGTAAACAACTTCCCAAAGCTTTTTGTGGGATGTCAAGATACATGGATTCTCTTTTACACAGATAGGAAAGGTCCAGAGAGAAGGAAAAAAATACAGGGGAGGAAGAGGAAGAAAGGGAATGGGGGAGGAGTAAGAAGGGCCAGAAGGAACCCAGAAGAGTCAGAAGTCATCTTCAAAGATGAATTGAAGTGATGAACCACAAGTCTCCAACACTTGACCCCAGAGAACAAGACCACAGGAAGGAGAGACAAAATATCTGAATATTACAAGAGAACAGGGGAACCCTGTATGTGAAGCAATCTGGGATTCCCACACGACAAGAAGGAATTTGTAAAGAAATCATGAAATGCTAAGAGAGAAATATACAGCACATGACTGCATAGTAGTAAAATAATAATAGCTAGCATTTATGTGGTACTTTATATATTATATGACTAATGAACATGAAACATGAAAAACATGTTTTCAAAACATTGAAAGACATGAGAACTTGCACATCCCTTCTTCCTGGCCCTGGACTGGCCCCTATATAAGTATGACTTCTCCCCAAACATACACACACTCCATAATGATCCCTAGCTCTGGCCACAGACTGGCCTCATTCAGAGTTTTATCCCCAACACCGGCTACAGATTGACCCCCAATGTGAAACACAGAATAAACCCCCATTCTAGCCTCAGAGTAACTACTAATGATGATCACTGTCCAGCTCCTTAACATGACTATATCCTAACCCCAACTTCATTGACAATCTGACATGAACTGTCACCCAAAGCCTGGCCCGCTAACTCATTACTGTGTCCTTGGTCACAAGGAGAACTGAGTAAGAACAAGGATGGCTCATTGGGTCCATCCCCATGCACCTGCTAGTGAGTCAGATAGCATTTCTCTAGAAATTTCTCTAGACAAAGAGTCGAGGGCATTGTGGTTTTTTTTTCATTTTTCTCTGATTTTTAGACTTGGGAACTTCAGCAAAGATCCCTTAGCTTCAGTCTCAGGACTATGGGGCAAGAACAGGCAAGCCACAGGTCCAGAAGGACCCTCAATTCACTTGAGTGTAACCACGTTTGAGATAAAGCTGCTACAAATGGACAGATTTCTAGGTTCACAAATCAAGTATTTTGGGAACTCAGACAAAATGCCATCTGGCATCTCCAGCTCCACAACAGGACCAGCTAAGAGGCCCCAAAACCCAGTTCTTTGTAGACTGAATTGCCTTCATTAGCATTCATGGAAATCAGCTATTCAACCAATCTCCTGGGAGAGCCAAGTTGCAAATTCTCCCAATCAAAAATTTAGTCTAACTTCCATCTGAGGGGCCTTGTAGTTAGCAAACTAGGTGGCCACCTTTGCATCCTAGTCAAGGAACAGTGCTGAGGTCCCCATCTCTCCAAACCTATTTTTCATCATTTGTCACAGTACCTAAAATGCTACAATTAAAGATTCATTCTGGATCTGGAATCCAAAGTTCTAGGTTTTAATTTTGATTATATTGCTTGCTAGCTATGTGATCTTCTTGAAAATTGCTTTAATCTTTCTGTACCTCAGTTTTCTCATCTGCAAATTGGGGGTAACTATACTTGCATCAGTCAACTAAAGAGCTGCTATGAGAAAAGCACCTTGTAGTCTATGATGTACAATGGAAATTAGTTAATTTTGTTATTTTGTATTACTAAAAGGGGAAAGATCACCTGATCCAGAATTTCCTGTCACTCTTGGAAGGAAACAATTTAATTCATGATCAACTAAGACCTTAGCAGTGATGAGGTGACAGACCACTGAGAGAAAAGCCCTGCTGAAGTAATTCTAGAATAGATGCTCAGGATATAGCAGTGCCAGGAGCAGAAGTGGTCAACTTTAAGCAAGAATAAGACATTTCAAATTAATTTTATTTCCTTAAAGAAATTAGTTACTAAACTTGTAGATTAGGGAAATATGGTAGATAGAGCTTAATTAGATTTTAGTGAAGTGTTTCCACCAAATGCTACTTCAATGGAAAAGAAATATGAGTTATATAAAAGCAAAATTATAGAGAACTGATCAAATGACCAGATAGAACGAGTAGTCATAGAGTAATTAAGGGTAGTCATTTTGGAAAAAGGTCTGCAATGGCATGCCATAGGAGTCTGAGCTTGTCCATATGCTATTTAAAAGTCTTATTATCAATGATTTGCATAAATGGCATGCTTATTAGATTTGTTGTTGAAAGAAGTCATCAGCTGACAAAATCAGAATCCAAAAAGACTTGACTGAAATTAAAATAATATTTAATAAGAATAAATATAAAGTTTGACACTTTGGGTTCAAAAAATCAACTTCTCAGGTATAAAACTGAGGAAGCATGGCTAGAAACCATTTCATCAGAAAGAGATCTGGGACTTTTTAGATGAATTGCAATCTCCATATGGAAGCCAAAAAGCTAATGAAACCTTGTCCTCTATTGAGAGAAGAATTCCTTCCAGAATGAAGGTGATATTCAGTTCTAGACACCACATTATAGGAAGAAAATGGACAAGCTATTGTGTCCAAAAGAAAACAATCAAGGTGAAAGCCTTGAACCATACCATATGAGAACTGGTCAAAACAACTTGGGATTTTTTTCATGGAGAAGAGAAGAATGGGAAGAGGGATAAAAGAAGTAGTATAATAGCTGTCTTCATTTATTTAAAGAGTGCCATGTGGAAAAGGGATCAGATATAGTTCTGCTTGGACAGAAGTATGAGCAAAGCTACAATGAGGAAAACTCAATCTACATGTCAAGAAATATTTCCCCACAAAATGGAATGATCTCCTGAGGAACTAAATAGAGGTCTGCAAGGAGCAGCTGGAAACTGATTTTCTAGGATTCTATAATGAGGACTTCTTAAACTTTTTCCATTCGTGACCCCTTTTCACCCAAGAAATTTTTATACAACCCCAGGTACATAAGAATATAGAATAAGTATATAATCAAACATTTTCTGATAGTAAATGATAAAAGAAATTTACTTTTAAAACAATTGTTTGGCATACATATATATATATATATATATATATATAAATCTTACCATTTATTAAATATGAAAACACATTTTCATGCTAATGAGACAGACATACTTGTTAATTTTTACTCAATAAATTAAATCTTGGTAGAATATTTGATACCTTTTAATGTTGCCAAATTTTTCACGACTCCTACATTCTACTATGGGACCCTAAATGGGATCACAACCCAGATTTAAGAAGCTTTGCTATAGAGGACATTCTCTTTTAGGTCCCAATAGTCATTGAGGTCTCTTTCAACTCTGAAATTCTGTGATTCTCTAAGTAGAGGAAGGGATGCCGGCGGAGGAGATGGGAACCCCTCAGAATCAAATCTCACTGACTTCTCTATTTGGGATCCAGCCTCATTTTGTCCCTGATCACCCAGCCTTGTGGGAGCAGCCATCTGGCCAACGGGTCAGAGATGTAGAGATTGGAGCTACCCAGAGTAAACTGGAAAACCTGCAGAAGTATTTATCGGTTGTTTAAGCCCAACTCTCAGACAATTTACCCAATTTTGTCCTCTTTGTGGTTTTTTTTAGCAGAAAATCCAGACGTAAGTAACATTTTTCCCTTCACTTGCAGAGGGCGAGATGCTGAAGTGGTAATTACTCGCTATATTTGAAACCTTCTTTTTCCAAAGAAGCCGCCATCTCCCCATGAAACTGCCAGCCACTGATTAGCGTTCTGGACCATGTCTGCCAAGGGCTGGGAGGAGTGCGCTGTCATCTTCCACTTCCTGGAGGCTCATGATACCCGGTACTCACCTCCCAGACCCAGAAAAGACTCATAAGAGAAGATCTGGGGAAGACTTTGGTAGCCCCAGGCCTCCTCTGACCCTTTCCACGAACCAGAGTCCTTCTCTCCCAAGATTGCCAAGACCCAAGCATTCAGTCTCCTTTTTCTCCCACCTTTCCTTCCCATTAAGAAAATCTGCTCATAGAAAAGGATAAATAGTAACAGCCCCCAACCTGTAACACAAAGCAGTTTCACCACAGCAACATTGTAAAATGGTTAATATGTTATTTTTACATTATCATCATTGTATCATATTATATTAATATATAAAATCATAACTTTACCATTATACAATATACTACGCCATATCCTATTATATACAACGTTATATATTGCATATATCAATTATTATAAATAAGATTAATATTTCCATTTTTCAGATAAGAATCATTAAGTTTAAATGACTTGCTTGAAGTCACTCTAAGTATTAGGAGAAGAATATATCAGACCTCTTGACTTTAAGCTATAATGTAAAACTTTGCCTTTCCTGAAGACAATGTTTTGATCTTATTTCTATCTCCCTAAAATCTATCAGAACATGCCATATAGTTAGTGCTTAATAAATGCTCAATATTTGATTGTTTTAAGTCTAACATTTTTCCTTTCTAACAGAGCTGTTTCTCCAAAAAATACCTGATAAAGAATTAATATATGGAGAATGATGCTCCAGTAGAACAAATAGTTTTGGAGAACTGAGTTTGAATCAAACTGTGTGACTTTAAACAAGTTACACAATCTCTCTGGACCTCAGTTACTTCATCTGTAAACTGAGGCAGTAAAACTGGAAGGCCTCTGATGTCCCTCCCAAGTCTAAATCTATAATCTCATCAGAGGACCTAGAGAGAAAAATTGATCTGGAATCAGATAAACTAGATTTAAGTTCTTTCAGAAAGAAAAGGGTGACACTGAGAGAATCATTGCCTCTCTGAGGTTCGGTTTCCTCCTATGTAATCCAAACTCCTTTCTAGCTAGGAATTTCCCAACTATGAATTCCTGCTTAAAAGCCATTTTCCACTGCAGATTGATAGCCCAGGGGTGTTTAAGATGAAAAAAAAAAAACAGACAGCTTTCAAATGTTACTGAACATGAGGTGTGAGACTACCAGTAGAGACATTACTAAAACTCACAGATAGAAACCAGCCGTAGGGACAGGCAATGGAGATACTGTTAATTCATCTTAAGGTGAATAATTTTTTTTTCTTTAGTCTTCTTAGCCTCTTAATGGAACCATCTCTCTCTCCTCTCATATTGTCTTGTAGTAATCTAGAGAGTAAATCACCACCTTCTTTTAAACTCAGAGCCGAATTTGTAATATCACCAACAAGCCCCAGGTCAAAATGTGCTCCTTATGTCCCTATTGTTCAAATAAAATCCCACCCCCTTTGCTGTTGTTTTTGTCTTTCCAACTCTTCATGACCCTATTTGGATTTTTCTGGTCAGAGATATTGATGTTTTAGCCATTTACTTCTATAGCTCATTTTACAAATGAGGAAACTGAGGCATAAAGGGTTAAGTGAATCTCCCAGAGAGACACAGCTAGTATCTGAGGCCAGATTTGAATTGAAGGTAAATTTTCCTGACTGTAGGCTCAGCACTCTATCCACTGGATGCCCAGACCTTTAGTCTGACACTTCAAGCTCTCCAGTGTCCAGGATTCCAATCTTATATCCTGTGATCACCTACATGCATCCTATGCTGCAATTTGGCTAGGGGCTTCTTATGGTTCCCCTCAACATATCAGGCTCATTACTGCATAAATAGGGATAGATATCATTTTGCCTGGGGCTAATATCTCATCATCAAGTCTAGATAATCACACAGAAACAGCGCATATCGAATAGACTAGTTTAAGATCTGGAAGAAGTTGGAGAGCGAAGCCTATATAGCAATTACTCATGTATTTGATTTTATTCCTTTTGCTACTATGGGTATGATTAAAGGATTATATAATTTTTTTTAAAAAAATGTAGCCCATTAAATCTGGAAGAAACCTTAGGGAACCTCCAGTCAATTTCCCTCTTTTTATAGAGTAGGAAACAGAAATCCATAGAAGTACAAGAATTTTCCCAAGGTCATATAATAAAGCAGCAGAGTTAAAACTCAGATTCAAGATCTTGTGCTGGCCAAGTTAATCCTCATTTAATATATGGGGAAACTGAGGCCTAGTGAAAGGAAGTGATAAAATAGGTCAGAATAGGGGAGAACTCAAATCTTGAGACTTTCCATATGGCAGGATATGATAAATCCACTAATCAGTATTTACTGTGGCCTAGACTATGCCCAGGATTGTGCTGAGTACTGTAAAGGAATTCAAGGAAACCCAAGACATGTTTCTACCCTCAAGAAGCTTATAGTCCAAGTGAGGAAACAAGAAAACATTAACTTGTAATATCAGGCAGGGTATAATAAATGTCCAGAGTAAGAAATGATTATTAATAACCAATATCTTAGGGAAATTCAAAGGCACTCCCCTTTTTCTAAATTCCTCATTTTAAAAACTTCCCTTCTCTTGAATAATATTACTGATAATGAGATTGAATACATTCTTCTGATATTTGTCAGACCCCAACCAACCTTACAAGGAATTTAATCTAGGGTAGAAAAGCCTTTTCTGCTCATATTTGGATGCGGTATACATTCTTTGAATTGCTAGCCTAACTATGGGTGGTCCAGTTTAGAGTTAACTTTCCCCATCCAAGAGACAGTCAAGCCTTCATTTTAATATAGTCTACCTCTAATCACATTAACCAATTAGATTTGATTGCTGTTTGATGGAGTATATAAAAACTGTGAGTCTGCTGTCATGATTGTCTTTGGTCTAAGAAAGATAGCCAAGGGACCATCCTTTTATTAATAAAATGATCTAATCACTCCCAAAACTGTGTCTCTCAAACTTTTAAAAATATCCCATCAGTGAGATCAAGGTTTCTTAAACTTTTTCCATTTGCAACCTCTTTTCACCCAAGAAATTTTTACTCAACGCTAGGTATATAACTATTTAAATCAAACATTTACTGGTAATGAATCATAATTTCATGTCTCCCATATTCAATTACAAGACCCCTTGGGTTGTGAACCACAGTTTAAGAAGCTGGGATACACAGAAGGAAAGATCATTGTGGGTAAGAATCGTCAGGGAAGGTTTCCTGCTGGAGCTGGGGTTTGAAGAACCTTGAAAGCATGGGTAAGATTTGGATGGAAGAATAGAAAAAATGCAGAAAAGGAATTTCAGGAAATAGGAAAGCTATTAGCAAATACAGAATCTGGAAAGCACAAAGTTCTGGGTTCAATGATAATTCCACAAGTTACAATCCAGGCTTCCCATGAGGGAGGAACAGGAGAAAAGAAATAGTGCGCAGAAAGCCTTGAATGCTCGATTAAGGAGTTCAAAATCTATTCAATAAGCAATGAGAAGCTCATGGAGGCTGCTGCCATTTAGGAAGATTTCTCGGGCAGCAGGTACGAGGAGAAAACGGACACGTCCATGCTGTTCCATTGGAAAGCCTTTAGACTCCTCAAACTTTTTAAATAAGGGGCCAGTTCACTGTCCCTCAGACTATAGTAAAAACAAAAACTTTGTTTTGTGGACCTTTAAATAAGAAACTTCATAGCCCTGGGTGAAGGGGATAAATGTCCTCAGCTGCCGCATCTGGCCCGTGGGCCATAGTTTGAGGACCCCTGCTAGAGTTTCACATATATGGGGAGAGACGTGGTCCTTGCTTAAGCTGGAGACTGCTGTCTAGTAGCACTCTTGCTCTCTCTTGGGGGAGCGAGTGCACAGTCTATCCTCCCTGGCTGACTTCCAGCCAGGTGAGCTCCTGTGAAGTGTGAGCTCCTAGCATTGTAGAGCAAAATGTTTGTGAAGAAATTAGGTTAAAACCTGAATAATCAGCTCATTAACCCCCTTGCCAGCCTCCAAAGACAATCACAAAGCTGTCTGCGAGGTGGCTGTTGTCATCATTTATTCATGCAGTGTGCTATGCAACCATGTTTTATTTATATGACGTGCATATTTATTAGGGGAGGTGGTAAACAAATTAGCCACCATCTGCCGTCACCAGTAAATGCCAGACACCCCGACTCCCACTTTCAAACGGGGTTCCAAGGCAGGATAGAGACAGAAAAGGCAGAACAGCTTGCTCCATCCAAGAGGGCCTGGGTGGACAAACTTGGGAGGGGAAGAGAAAGACAATAAAGAGGTACATGGCAGTGAAGAAGCAGGGATGCTCGGAAAAAGCTCATTTAAAATCCTAGAGGAGTGGGTTTTAAGTCAGAAGTCCTGATCCAAATCCCTACTCACACATAGGCAGGAGGACAGGAAGACTTATTGGCCCTAAAAATCAGAAGGAGCTGCCCTAAGTCTTGACTTCCAAAAAATCTTGACTAATTCAATGGGCAGACCTGCAGGACAGCCACATAGAGCTGATCTTTTACAACATATCGTTACTTTACCCACAGCCTGCAGGATGTGTTTCATCCCTCTTCCAATGGATGGGTTCCCTTTTTTAATTAAATGGAAACTCTAATGGAATTGCCTTCTCTTCTTCTTATGACCTCTGTCTCTGAGTAACCGATCAGGACAGGAAGGAGGAGACCAGAGGGTCATTACTAGTCCTGGGCCTTGGGACTCTCAGGTGCGGTTTATACAGTTGGACAGGGGCTTTTCATGTTGACGAGACCAAATAAATGAGGAATTAAGTGACTTGCCCCAAGTCACATAGCTAATAAATAGCGGAAGGAGGATTCAAACCCCAATTTTTTTTTTTTTGATAAGCAAGTCCGCTATAGCTCTCTGCCTCTCAAAGTTCCTCAGAGTAACAAACACCTGGACTTTATTATTCCCTGCCTCCTGCTCTAGTGTGAAGGAAGCTCAAAGGGATAGAAGAATTATAGGGGAATCCAAATATGGTGGGAGTACCCTGGAGTGGTTTTTACATCAGAAAATCCTAGAAATGGAAGGGGTTTTAGACAACTCTAGCCTACTTCCATCCAGCTCTGTGCTAGAATCTGCTTTATAACATCCACCAAGATAAGGGACTTCCTTGGACAAATCAATGAAATCACAAATCATAACTTCCTCCTGCTCCCTCCTCCAGCCCCCCAAGCCATCTAATTCTGATTAAACAAGTATTTCATTGGAAGTCCTTCAAAGGAAACTCAATTAGAGCAAAAGTAGAAAGGAAGAAGGAACCCATCGATCTAACTCAAGGACAAAAGTCAGCCTCCAGTCCAGAAGTTATCAAAGTATGGTCCAGAAACCCCTGGAATTCCTTGAGACCTTGCAGGGAGACCATAAAAGCAAAATTATTTTCATACTACCATTAAGACGTGATTTGCCTTTTAAAATACTCTTCCCTTTTCCAACTATCCTGCTATGCTAGAAGCTGGATTTTTTTTCATATACTTTAACAAAAACAGCATTATCACCACAGATTGAATGCAAAAGCAGATATGAGAATCAGCCATCTTCTATTAAGTCAGACATGAAAGAGATTTGTAAAATGTATAAAACAATAACACTTTTCTCACGATTATTTTTGAAGATATAGCTAATTTTCCCTATAAAAATATGTTACTTGTATAATGGGCTAACCATTGTTAGTTTTCAATGAATTGATAAAAATGATTTGTAATGATTCAGTTTAACTTTTAATATAATAAATATCAATAGATATAATGCACACAAACAAAGGTTCTTGGGGTTCTCTGTGATTTTTAAAACTCAAGGGATCCTCTATAATTTTTAATAGTATAAAATGGTGCTGATAGCAGGAAGTTTGGAAACTGCTGGGCTAAACTAATAAGAAAATTTGGCTGGAGCGAGGGAAGGGAGGTAGCTAGATGGTACAATGGTTAGAGCACAGTCCCTGGAGTCAGGAGGAATTGAACTCAAATATGACCTCAGACCCTTGATACTTACTACCTCTATGATCTGGGCAAGTAACTTAATCACAATTGCTTTGAAAAATAAGTAAATATGTATATAAAATACACATACATATATTGTATGTATACATACATATTTTATTTATATACATAAATTTTATATGTATGTATATGTTGAGGGGGGAGGGGGAAATAACTCATCACCAACCACAAAAGGGAGGTTACTCAAGAGTGCCCCAGAGGATCCTTTCATATTAAGTAACATACCTCAGACATACTGGCTGCTGAAAAGGGTAAGCACTGACCAGAGCACTGCTTCCTGGGGTCACAAACATAGAAATATAACATGAAATAGGGAAAAGAACTTGGGATTCAGGGTCAGAAGAAATGGAAGTTTTACTATTCACAGGTATTATAACCTCTATGAACTCCTACTTTTTATCTAAAAAACAGGAATACTAATATTTACATTACCCACCTGCCTGGATTGCTGTAAGAACAAAATAAGATAATGGATGTAAAATTCTTGGTTAGCCAGAAAGTTGTCAGCTCCTTTTATTATCCTCCCTCTACCAGAGTCTCCATCAAGGACCACTGTTATTTTCCCCACCCTCCTGAGCACAAGTTAGGTAAAGAAAAAGAAACATTGGGGGAAAACCTCTGGATACCCCAAGGATGACTCCAAAATTAGTGGGGGCAGGGTTCCATATATCAGTATATATGATGATATCACGTGCCATTTCCCAATATTGAATTATCCATGGCGAGCCATTCCCTGACCATCCTGAGCATTGCCAAGGAAACGTTTTCTGCATCTCCAATCTCAATGACAAACCAAGGTCTTCTGAGATGGGAGCCCCTCCTTTTCTCCTCAGGTTCTTCTAATAAAAGAAGATCCAGTCACCTCCGCCAAGCCTGGCTCTGCATCAAAATCCAATAATTAATTTCCACCCTTGGAAGCTGCAGAAACATCACTTTCTAATTTCATTAAGCAGAAGACTCATATCTCTTCCCCCGTCATTTTCTCCTGGCCCGTGGAGGCCTCCTCTCACAGTGTGGTCTCATAAGGAAAATCCACATGCAGAGAGGGTAGACTGAAGTCCTAATCTCAGTTCTGTCACTTATAAGCTCTGTGACTCTCTAGGTGTCAGTTTCTCCATCTATAAATATAAGGAGAATCAGCCCTGTCCTATCAACCTGTAGGTAAGGATTGGAATTCAGCCCCTAACAGCAGGACTTCTTAAACTGTTTCCATCATTTTACATGGTCCCAAGTATGTAAAATAGACATACAAATCAAACATTTATGGGGAATAATACCCAAACATAATGGGTAATAATATGGATAATATGGGTAATAAACCAAAATAGATAAATTTATTATTATGAATTTGTATTTCATAATAAATCCCCATATTCAGAAAGGGAAAACTGGGCACCTGGTACATACAATGATGCTCCAGACAAACAAGAAGACAGAGAAAATCTCCTGGAACAACATCCCAGTCTGTGAGCTCACGGGACATTTCCAATGAAGATTCATAAATTCTGTTGTATGAATGAACCATGAGCATGAACAGAGCCATGAATGGCACCATCAGGTAAATTTATGACAAAGGGAAGGAGGCAGCCTATAGACTAGAGATTCCCCACTCTTGTTTTAAGTCCTAAAATGGCAAATTCCCTCCCATCTTTGCATTATGAATAAATGAATAAAGAACGGACATCTTCATGAGTTCGAATCCAGCCTCAGACACTTACTAGCTGTTTGACCCTGGGCAAGTCAATTAATCCTGTGTGCCTCAGTTTCCTCATCTGTAAAATGAGCTGGAGAAGGAAATACCAAAGCACTGCAATATCTTTGCCAAGAAAACTCTAAATAGGATCATGGAGAGTCGGACAGGACTGAAAACAACCAAACAACAATAACAACAAACCCCAGCTATCAAGGATTCATATTCTAATTGGAGAAATGACACAAATGGCTTCATGAAAGAAGAAAATGTAAGGAATCTGAGTTTAATTAATGTCTTGAAAACAGACCATGAGCCTTTATGAGGGTCTTTTTCCTTATGTTTTCTTCTCTCCCTGCAAGACCTCAAATATCTGGAGATAAATCATACTACAGGATTCCAGAGGGAGCCAGGTGGTATAGTGGATAGAGTATGGGAGCTAGAGTCAGGAAAAACCAAATTTAAATCCATTAAATATTTGTGGCCTTGCCTCTCTCAGTTACTAGCTATATGACCCTGACCCAGTCTTTTATTGTCTTACTTTGCTCATCTGTAAAATAGAGATAATGATAGTACTTGCCTCCCTTCCTCACCCCCATGTTGTAAGGCTAAAATGAGATATCTGTGAAGCTCTCTGCAAACTTTAAAGACAGGAAGATAGATTTAGGTATATAATCTAGATAAATACCTAGATTATAGATCTAAATTCACATTTCTATCTATATAAGTCTATATATAGACAAATATAGATACCTAGAATATGGATATGTATCTAGAGTATATATCAAAAATATACATTTCTCTTTAAAATTTACTTATTCATAAGGCAAGACTAGGAAGAAATTTGTCACTTTCAGATTTAAAACAAAAGTGGGGAATCTATTGACTATGCATTCTATAGATAGACCAATTTTTGCTATTGACTGTATCCTTTGCTTTTCATAAATTTACCTAACAGTCCCATTCATGGCTACAGGTCCATATATGCCATATACATACATATGTGTGTATATATACACAATGTAACTGTACACACATATACATATCCCCATATATACTATATATATGTGTGTGTATACATATGTGTATGTGTACATACATTTTAAGTCATAGAAAAGAGGGATAACTTCATAGAATTCCCAATCCCTCTATTTTTGCCCACCTGCATTTTTGATTTCCTTCACAGGCTAATAGTACACTATTTCAAAGTCCGACTCTTTTTGTACAGAAAAATAACTGTTGGGGCATGTATACTTATATTGTATTTAATTTATACTTTAATATATTTAACATGTATTGGTCAACCTGCCATCTGGGGGAGGGGGGAGGGGAAAGGAAGGGAAAAATTGGAACAAAAGGTTTGGCAATTGTCAGTGCTGAAAAAATACCCATGCATATAACTTGTAAATAAAAAACTATAATAAAAAAAAGAAAAGAGAGATAGTTTATTATATTTACTTTTGGCTCAATAAATATTGGTCTTCCTGTCATGATTCATTCAGCCAACAAATATTTATTGAGACCCTTCTGTGTGTACAGCTTTTGCAAGATGCCTCGAGAAATACAAGGGAAAGAGCTTCTGGCTAAGGGGACATGTGAGAGCAGAATTTGGTTTTCTGAATCGCTGATTAAAATAGTGGAACAACAACAGGCTCTCGGCCACTTGGCCACAAAGCCTCTAACAAGCTTAGTGAAAACTATTTGCTTGGGCTCTTTTGAATTTGATCAAGAGGGCTTCAAAACTGAAGAGGGAGGAGAGAAAGCTGCCCACATAAAACTGGCAAGCGTACTAACAGTAAGCAGCAAGTGTAACATGGGATAAATTGGGGAAGAGAACATCAGTAAATTCATGGGAGACAATATCCCCGATGGTATCCACAACAATGCACATTGTTTTCATGTGAAGCCCAGAGATTTGGTGGGATGAAACTCAAGACTGAAAAAAAAGATTTGGGAAGGTTTTATCTAGTTTAAAAATATAATAAAATGTAGGACTGGAAGAGATCTCAGAAGCAATCTAGTTCAACTTTCTCATTTTACAGAAGAGCAAATTAAGATACAAAGAAGAAAAGTGATTTGCATTTACTTAGGATTTTAACCCAGATCTTCTGAATTCAGAGTCAATGCCCTTTCTCCTGTTCCCTGCTACTTCCCAGGAAAAAATAATAGAGATAAAGGAGGAAGTGAAGCAACAATGAATCTGAAAGAGATATAAAAACTTGTGAGAAACTATTGGAACCCAAGAGGGAAAATGAAGGCCAGAGAAGCCAGGAAAGACTTCAATGTAGGTGATTGCTATTATTGTTTTCAGTCACATCCAACTCTCATAACCCCATCTGGGGTTTTCTTTTTCTTTCTTTCTTTTTCTTTTCTTTTTTATTTTTTTGCTGAGGCAATTACGGTTAAGTGACTTGCCCAGGGTCACACAGCTAGGAAATATTAAGTGTCTGAGGCTAGATGTGAACTCAGGTCCTCCTAAGTTCAGGGCTAGTGCCTATGCACTGCACCACTTAGCTATCCCTGGGGTTTTCTTAATCAGGATACTAGAGTGGTTTGCCAGTTCCCTCTCCAGTTCATTTTTACAGATGAGGAAACAAAGACAAGCAAGGTTAAGTGACTTGGCAAGGGTCACACAGCTTGTAAGTATCTGAAACTGGATTTGAACTCAGGAAGATGAGTCTTCTTGACTCCACTCCTAGAATTCTATCCACTTCATCACCTATTTGCCTTCATGCAGGCAGAAACAGAAATTATATTGCTGAGTTTACTATAGCAGCACATCTATTAAAATTGGAATAATATGGAGAAGATTGACAAGATCTCGGAATAAGGATAATAAAAAATTCATGAAGTGCTTCACATTTTTATGAAAATATTGCTGTTTGAAAAAAAATTATAGCTCTCTATAAAACACATATTTTGATTGCTTGGGAAAATAGATATATATGCATACATATGTGCATATGAGTATATATATACATATATAATATATATATATATGTATATATATATATATATATCTGTATCTATACCCATCTACCTAAATGTAACTATATATATATATGTGTATGTGTGTATATATATATGTATACAAAGCTGTGATATAGGCTATAGACCACCTGAACAAAAGGACTGATTCTACAATTCAAGAGAGTTTGATGCTGTAGTCACAGGGGCTCTTTAACAGGGTAAGTGTGTAGGTACTAGACCAAAATATTTAAGATATTTATTACTTGCCTTCAAAACTATTTTATCCTTTAAAAAGCAGAGGAAGTGACAGGAGTGCCTATCTTGAACCTGATTCTGACCAACACAGAGGAGCTGACAGTTGAATGAGCAATAATGGGACACTCAGAGGCAAATGACCTTACCATCGGAGTTCATGAGACAGCCTAAGAGGAAAACCAGATATATCGTAAAACCTTTTTTTGATTTTTGGAAATCAGATTTCAAAGTCCTATCAACAAGCACCTACTATGTGCCAACCATTGGACTAAGTTCTATATTCACAGAAAGAATAAGTAGGATCCAATGTCCTAATAAGGCAAAAATGTAGAGTTGCCTAAAGAGACTGGTATGGCTACATATTTTTAAAAGATTCCCAGAAAAGATGGAAAAATGGGTAGGTAACTGAAGGAGGATTCAATGTGTATTGTTTTAGATTATTAATGTCCAAAATGGACTAAGTGTGACAGTGAATATTAAAAACAAAGGCAGAAATTTGAACTCTGAAGTCAATAAAAGAAGAGAGAATATCACTGTTGGGATAAATGGAAGGATGATAATGAACAATGGGAAGAAAGCAGAACTATTCAAGAACTATAAAAAATGAGCTTTGGACTTATTTTTAGAAACTTAAGAATCTAACTTTAGACAGTTACAGTATCTGTATAACTGCAGGCAAATCATTTAATTTCTGTTTGCCTCAATTTACTTGACTTTAAAATGTGGATAATAATACCACCTACCTCCTAGAGTATATATGCAAAAGGATAAGTATAGTACCTGGTACATGATAGTCACCATTTATGTAATAGCTAATTATGTTAAAAGAATGTTTTGAGAGAATATAAAAACAGTGATTGCTAAGAACCTATATAGTTTCATTAAGAATAGGTTAAGGCAGACTAACCTCATTTCCTTTTTATTTTTTTTAAACAGGGAACTACATCAATGGGTCAAAGGTACACTGTAGACAGTTATACTTGGAAACTTTTGGCAAAGCATTTGATGAAGTTCTTCTTGTAGTTCTCATGGACAAGGCAGGATGTTGTGGTCTGGATGACAGGACAGTGAGACAAATTAAAAATTAATTGAATAGTCTGACCCAAAAAGTAATCATTAATGGTCTGATGTCAACTTGATATTTCCTGGTGAGTAACCCAGAGAGTTATTCTTGGCTGCAATTCATCATTTATATCAATGATATGGATAAAAATATATTTAAAGTACATTTCTCAAATTTGGGGGGAAAATAACCCAAACTGGCAACACTTTGGATGACAAACATCTGAAAAGAGCTCAATAAGTTACTCCTCAACTTCTACAGCTGTCTAAGAACCAGGAAAATTGGGGGCTCCTCCTCCCTTGTGGTCATATTTGATGAGCACCTGTTAATAAAGAGTTTTTTTTTTCTCGGATATGGGCTGGATTCCCTGGCTTCTGAGGTCCTTTCATAGACTTTATGATTATCAGACTGTAATATCTCTGATTCCTTCTAGTTCTAAATGCTATGATTGTGTCTATGACTCACACTCTCAAGGAAAAAATCAGCAAATAATGCAAGTAAGAATTTGGCTGCTCTCCAAACGTAGAGTGAAACTATGGTGGGTAGTTCATTCCACTCATTTAACTAATGAGAAAACTGAGGGCTGGTGAGGTAAAAATGATTTACAAAGGTCCCAAAGCCAACTGGGGGCAAAATGAAGCCTGGATGGAAGATATTAGTCTAGTGCAGGGGTCCTCAAACTTTTTAAATAGGGGGCCAGTTCACTGTCCCTCAGACTGTTGGAGGGCCAGATTATAGTAAAAACAAAAACTTTGTTTTGTGGGCCTTTAAATAAAGAAACTTCATAGCCCTGGGTGAGGGGGATAATCGTCCTTAGTTGCTGCATCTGGCCAGTGGGCCGTAGTTTGAGGACCCCTGCTTTGATCCACTTTTTACTCACTAATATACTGCCCTTTGATGTCATCTTTATGGCTATTTATTCTCCTTTTCTTGCATCTTCCAAGGGGTCTATCCCAGAGCAGGGCACATAACCAGACGGAGCTGAGAGGGGAGGTATGGTTTACAAGTAAGAGCCTCAGACAAGAAGTCAGCAGTCTGGCTCCAGACCCTGCTCCAGCACTACCTAAGTGGCAAAGAATAAGTCATTTGATGCATCTGAGCTTTAATAGCCCAATCTGTGAAATTCAGGCAATTATTACCGGCCATGGAGGGATTGTTATAAAGAACAAATGAGACTGTGGCTGTGAAAGCGAGGAGAAAGGCAAATATAGCCATTGTTTTGTTATAGATAATGAGAGATATTATTATCAACACTCATATTTACGATCATCAAAACTGACTTAGTGAGGATTGCCCCATTTATCTGACTCCTGCAAAGCCATAGAAATCCTTGGTGGAAAGATGCAACCAAAGCTGGCAAATTAGCCACCAGAGGGAGATGTGTGAATGGAAACAAAGACCACCAAAGTCAAGTCTTTAAAAAGCCAGCTTGTAATTTGAGAAACAAATGCCATGAGGTCAGTTTTGTCTCAAGCTTCATATTCCCATTAACCTGTACAAGGTGAGGACAGGTGGGAAGAAGATGAAGTTACAAACCACTATGGAGCCAGGAAAAAATTAGATACCACAAAGGGTTTAATATAGAATATAGGATGCTAGAATGGTCGAGTAGTGTTGTCAAACTTTGAGAAGCCTCAAAACTCCTTGAGTGCATCGAAATATAATTGTAAATATCTCACAGAATAAAAATACAATATAACCAAGGTAAAGTTAACGTGTGATTTTTTCCCTCCAGGGTCACACAACCAGGACATGTTAAGTGTCTAAGATCAGATTTGAATTCAGGTCCTCCTGCTTCAGGGCTGGGGCTCTATCCACTGCACCACCTAGCTGCTCCCTAAATTGTAATTTTATAACTTAATATGCAGGGGTAGATATCTGCTTCTATTTGAATCTGACACCTCTGCATTAGAGAATAAAATGAAGGAATATTAATGCAGTATGTTGCAGGTGGGAGCGCCCTTAGCAATTAGAATATTGGAGACAGGAGGGACCTTAGAACAGAGGACATCTGGAAGGAAACTGAGAATATGGAAAGTTAGCACATAGGATGTTACAGCAAGAAGGAATCTTAGAACACACAATGTGTTTTAAAACAGAGTGTATTAGAGGCAGTGTGATTCAGGGGATAGCTCCTAAGTCAGATATATCTGGGTTCAATCCTGTCTCTGAACTGTATGACCCAAGGGAAGCTCCTTAACCTCTCAGTCCTCTCTTTAAAAAAATCTTTAAGATTATAAATGTGCAGAATGTTTGTGGCAGCCCTTTTTGTAGTGGCTAAAAACTGGAAACTGAATGGATGTCCATCAGTTGGAGAATGGCTGAATAAATTGTGGTATATGAATATTATGGAATATTACTGTTCTGTAAGAAATGACCAACAGGATGATTTCAGAAAGGCCTGGAGAGACTTACATGAACTGATGCTGAGTGAAATGAGCAGGACCAGGAGATCATTGTATACTTCAACAACAATACTATATGATGACCAGTTCTGATGGACCAGGCCATCATCAGTAACGAGATCAACCAAATCATTTCTAATGGAGCAGTAATGAACTGAACTAGCTATGCCCAGAAAAAGAACTCTGGGAGATGACTAAAAACCATTCCATTGAATTCCCAATCCCTATATTTATGCACACCTGCATTTTTGATTTCCTTCACAAGCTAATTGTACAATATTTCAGAGTCTGATTCTTTTTGTACAGCAAAATAACGTTTTGGTCATGTATACTTATTGTGTATCTAATTTATATTTTAATATATTTAACATCTACTGGTCATCCTGCCATCTAGGGGAGGGGGTGGAGGGGTAAGAGGTGAAAATTGGAACAAGAGGTTTGGCAATTGTTAATGCTGTAAAGTTACCTATGCATATATCCTGTAAATAAAAGGCTATTAAAAAAAAAGATTATAAATGTGCAAAAGAATGCTGGTTAGCATTTGATAAAAGGACCTTTTCTCATTTGAAAATTCTCTATACTCACAAAAATCACAAAATCAACACCCAACTCTAAGCTAGAGCTTAAAGGGATCTTAATTTTTAAGATGTAACATCTGAAAAGAACTTCAGACTCGAGAATATTGGAACAAAGAACTATAAAAAACATCAGACAACATCTAGTTCAAAGTTTCAATTTTATAGGGAAGGAAACTGAGGTCCAGAAAGGGTAAGTGCTTTAACCAGAGTCTCATAGATTGTAAGTAACAGCACCAAAATTAATATTGGGGGGGTTGGCTAGGCATTTGGGGTGAAGTGACTTCCCCAGAATCACATAGCTAATAGTAGTGTCTAAAATTAATGTTTCTGGGGGAGTTGTTGGTTAGGCATTTGGGGTGAAGTGACTTGCCCAGAGTCATACAGCTGGTAAATATTGAGACTGCATTTGAACTCAGATCCTCACAACTCTAAGGATGGTGCTCCATCCAAGCTGCCCTCTGAGTTTTTTGTTGCCTTTTTTTTTACTCTCATGATAATTTTTTTCAATTGTACAACAATTGAAGCAGGATACAGGGAGCCAAATTTATAGCAAAAGTCATCCAGACAGAGAGTGTTGAAAAGTTACCAATGCATATGTTTTGTAAATAAAAAGTTCTAAATTAAAAAAAAAAAAGTCATCCAGAAGTTAAGACCGATCTAAATATGGTATAATAGAAAATTACTATATTTGGAGGGGTATAGGGGTATTCAAATCTCAGCTTTACTATTTAGTATCTGTGTAGCTTGACCTCTTTGGAACTTTGGTTGTATTATCTGTAACATGAAGGTTTTAAACCAGTTGACCTCTATAGTCTCTTACAACTCTAAATCCAAGGTCTTCTTATCTTCTTTCTGTATGGTTGTCTGTGTGAGTGATTGGATTTCAGGGAGGTCCAGAAGGTCTGCTTGGTCCTGCCTTCTCTTTTCCAAGTCTCTCCCACCTATTGAATGAATGCTTTTTATGGGCTGATTGATCTTTTTCATAGGACATTGCACTTTTTATTCTACAAGGTCAAGAATGCTGTGAAATGAAATCTGTCAGAAAGAGCATGTTATGACTTCCATTTAGAATGTAAAGATTAAAAAAGACTTCAAGACCAAGACTAATGGAACAAAGAATGATAAGAAATATCAGACAACATCTAGTTCTTGGATTTTGTATCTCCAATATCTATAATAGCTTATGTAGTAGATGCTTAATAAATACTTGTTTGAATGAATGAATGAATAATGAATGCGATGGAAGGATAAATAACTATTGGCTTCTACTTTCCCAACAATAAATAGAGAGGAGAAAATAAAAGGGCACAGAAAGCCTGAAGGAGGAAAAGCAGAAGAATGGTAAGTAATGTCAAATCTCCAGTCTTATCAATCAGCTGTACTGTAAGAAGGCAACTGAATAGTCATCTATAGTTTAGTTTGGACCAGAGGTTCTTAGCTTTCTCTGGCAATCTGATGAAGTCTACTAAGCTCTTCTCAGAATGTCCATAAAACAAAATTCTTAGAATTACAAAGAAACCAAATATAAAAAATAGCAGTTATCAAAATATCTTTTAAAAAATGAATTCACAAGCTCCAGTTGAACAAGAATCTTTAGTATAGCCTAAAGCCTAAGAGGCAGGAAGTTAATCCTGTGAGAAGGGACTTAGAAGGGAGGCTTATTTTGAAAATGTCTTGGGTGAAAATAAGGCCCCAAATGATGTATCTACTCTATTTGTAATTGCCAGGTTCCTTATAGTTATGGCCATCATTAACCCTGCCCCCCAATACCAAAGTCATCAAATCTCTGGATATGCAACGATATTAAAGCTTCCAAACACTAATGGGCTGTTTCATTTTAAATGACGCGATTAAACTTTTACAACTTCAAATTTAGGCTTTAGTTTTCAAAGGCCGAGCAAGACAAGATATTAACTGGGGGGGGGGGGAATATCTTAATGTAAAATTGCTTCCAATGGAATCCTTCTAGTGGGCTCTGCAGGCTCAGCTTTATAGAGCAAAGGTCTGAAAGTCTGAACTGTGTTTATTTTATTCATTGTCCCCTTGCGGGGTTTGAGGGCAGGGAGGAGGTCAAGATGAACCAAAGTGATCTGGAAGTGAGCATATTAGCTGTGTAATAGTCAATGGCCTGGCATCCCCCGGGGGCAAAGGAAAAGAAAGCATTAGAAACTCAAGTCCTATGAGAAGCAGCCATCAGGCGTGGCGAGTGTTGCATTTGGAAAGGACCTGCGCTCAATATTGCGTGACCGCCGGGCGATCCCATTCCCTCTCCAGGTTTCAATTTCTTCATCCCTAAAAGGAGAGTTAAACTAGATGTTCTCCAAGGGCTGTTCCCCATTCTAAATCCTATAATCATGTTTCTCTGCCCCACTGACTGAGAAATTCTACTAAAAATGAACCAGCATTGGGCTTGGGAGGCCTGAGTAGCTAGAACCACAGACGTAAGAGCTAGAGGGGACTTTAGTCCATCAAATCCAGCTGCCCCGTTGGACAAATGAAGAAATTCAAGGCAACCTGATGCAGTAGGCAAAGCAATGGACTTGGAAGTCAGGAGGACCCTGCCTCAGACACTAGCTGAAGGATGCGTTTGGCCAATCATAATGTCGGTTTTCCCATTCATAAATAAAGAGAATTAGACTTAATGACTTTGCAGCTATAATTTCTGATCCTATGAACCTATAAGATGATGCTCAAAGAGAGCAAAGTGACCTGCACAATGTCACAGTGATGGTAACTGTCAGGACCAAAACTCAAACCCAGATCCGGGACTGCCAATACAGAGCTTGCTCCAATGTACCAGCTCCAACTCCAGCATGCTGCAGTGACCTTAGAAAAGTCACTTCCATCTCTGCACATCAATTGCTCAAAGTCTATTAAATGATAAGGAACCTTTGACCTTTCTCTAAAATGGAGATTTGGGGCTGAAGGAGATTTCAGACATCATTTAGTTCTATTTCATTTTATTGTTAAGTCATTTCAGTCCTGTCTACTCTTCATGATCCCATTTGGGATTTTCTTGGCAAAAATATTGGACTAGTTTGCCATTTCCTCATTTTACAGTTCATTTTACAAATAAGGAAACTGAGGCATACAGGGTTACGTGATTAGCCCAGAGTCATATATCTAGGAAGTATCTGAGGCTGGATTTGAAATCTCACTTTACAGGTGAGGGAAATGAGGCTCAGAGTCAAAATAATTTGGCCGAGGTCATGTAGTAAAACAGTAGACAGGATTCAAACCCAAAGCTTAAGGGTTTCTGGCAAGCCAGTGTGAAAATACTCTGGTGGTAGTCCCATTGAAATCTGGAACTTCGAAGGGACCAAAGCCACTATTAGAGCTTGTTCTGGCCATTGCAGACACTGATTTTGTTTCAAAAATATTGTTCTCCCCGAAATCTGCCTGCTCAGCACATTACCAGCGATTTGTTGGACTAATTGTTTCTCTCTACATTGCTTCCCCCTTAAGTCTCTTTCACGTTCTCTTTCCTGCTTCTACTCCAGCACCTGACCAAGCTTGAGCCAGTTTTATTCAAGTTCCTCTTATTAACCTCCCTGTGTCATGTGGGTCCCTCAAGGAAGTTGCCAGGATGAAAGACATTATTCCTCCCTGTGTCCCAAAATAACATTATTAATTTTTTAGGGAAAGCTCACTCCTTCTCTATTCCATCCCACCCCTAATTCTGTGAGAGTAACAGAATAAAACTACAAACTGAATAACCTCCTTCCCCTTCCCAGACCCAGCTGGGCTGAATTCCACCTCCTTTCTCCTCCCTCCTTCCAAGGTTTGCAGAGCTGGTTTATTATCAGCCGAAGTGGATCTCATTATAAATGTGTGCTTGGCCAGTGACCCCAGACACCCCCCCTAAATCACATAGTTCCCGATTCTATCAGCATTCTTTTAATTGGGGCCCTGGTGGGGCAGACTGGCCCAGTTTGCCGAGGGTGACGCTGGGACACTTTCTGCTTTGAGTAGAAAAGCATAAACCTGTTGGGGAGTGTGGGGAGAAGGAGGAGGAAACGGAGAAAGGGAGGGTTAGGTTTGGATCCGGGAGATCTGTGTTCTGTCCAGCACTAAAGGAGAAGCTCGGAATGAGGAACAGAACGTTGAACCGGAAGCCAACGAGGTCTGAATGTGAATCCTGCCAGTTGTATGAGCTATATATTCTGAGAATATAACCTGGAGAAGGGGGAAGCTTCTGCTACCAGGATTTCTCTATCCCAGTGAAATCCTGGGTCCAGTCCCTAATCCTGGCCCAAGATGGGAAGACAATGACAAGGATTGCCTTCCACATTTTGCAGTTTAGAACCCTGACTTCACTGGTCTAGGGAACTTCCAATGAGGTAATTCCCTTCATCAATCAAGGCTGACAACTTTTCTGCATCTCAGGGAATCAGAGTTTAACTAGGACTGGTTAAAACGACCCTTAGGATCACACAATCAGAATATGTCAAAAGTGGGAACTTGAATCCAGGTCTTCTTGATTCCAGTGCCATGTCCCCAACTGATAGGTCATGTCTTTCCATTATAGAGGAAGAAATTTAAAGGAATTTCAATTCATAAAATGTCAAGACAGAAAGGGATGTTAAAGGTCCCTCCTTCTAACAGGGGAGGAAACTGAGACTTGTAGAAGAGTCTTATTCAAAGTCACAGAACAAATAAGTGGCAGCGATGGGCATGAAGTCAGGGTCTTGTGACTGTCAGTGCAGCCACCTTAGCAGGATACCTCTTACCTCTCTTCACCTCCTCCACCCTTGGATTCAGATGACTGGGCTGGGATGACAGCCCAGATCTCACCCCCCAATTAAGTTTTATGAAAAACAAAACCTAGTTCCCCAACAATGCACTGAACCAAGACCTGAGGCAAACCTGGAGAAGCAGAGGCACAGATCCCACTGGCTGATGGAGTTCTCTCTGGGCAGCCCTGGGTGGCCCTCTGCTTGGCCAAGCTCATGCCTTCCTGGAGACTTACATAGGGAACAAGAAAAAGGGCTGAGCAGCCCGAATACTGATGCTTTGTGTAGGGTAAAAGGAGGAGATCAACATGGGCTGGAAAAGTGCCTGGAGGGGCCTTGAACTAGGACTTGAAGATCGAGTTCAATCTGGAGAAGTGGAGGATGACTTTTCCAGGAAGGACTGACTAGTGAGGAAAAGCTTTACAGAAAGGGCGGATGCTGTTTGTTCTGTTGGGGCCCAAGGTTAAACAAAGGAATTTTAAAAGTGCCAAAGTGCTCCAAGGAGGAGAGCAGTGGGGACGAAGCTGGGTCCTCTGATTCTCTGCCCTTGGGCACGAGCAATCGCAGTGATTCATGAGGCCATCAATCTCTCACCTCAAGCTCTGGGCCAGTGATGGATGACTTCGGAGACTTTTTTCAAGAAGGGTGTGATGTGGCCCAGGTAGAGGAATCAATCCATGGAGGAGACAGCTGTGGACATGTCTTCCTCTTCCGCCCTCAAGGTGCCTTGTGAGATTGTGGATGCTCCCTCAGGAGTGAGCCAGGGGCCACCAGTCAGCCTTCTTCTCTCTACCCCGTGCTAAGGACCAGAGAATATCAAGTGAGAGATGGTCTCTCCAAATGATTCATCTCAGGTCCCCTTTATGCTGGAAAGTACTGAAGACTCTCCAAAGAGCTCCTGTTTATGTGGATTCTGCCTACCAATAATCTTAGTATTATTATGGAAATAGTATTTATTGTGCACACAATTAACTAGCATTTTTTAAGTGTTAACTATATGCCAAACACTGTGCTAAGTGCTGAGCTTTCACAGAGTCTGCACACATTTTGGATCCACTTCCCATGCTCCCCAGATGATGCTTTAAAAACTACATCTCCAACGATCTTGTGATGAAGGAAGCCATCTACACCCAGAGAGAGGACTGTGGGAACTGAGCATGGATCACAACAGAGCATTCTCACTCTTTTTGTTGTTATTGCTTCCATTTTGTTTTCTTTCTCATTTATTTTTCTTTTTGATCTGATTTTTCTTGGGCAGCAAGATAATTGTGGCACTATGCATATCTTTAACAAATATTGGATTGCTTTCCATCTAGGAGAGGAAGTGAGGGGGGAGGAAGAGAAAATTTGGAACACGAGGTTTTGCAAGGGGTAAAAATTATCCATGCTTGTGTTTTGAAAATAAAAGTTTTAATAAAGTTTTAAATTAAAAAAAAACACAGATCTAGTCCAGCCCCTGAATTTTTTAGATGAGAATATTGAAGTCATTGAGAATGGAAGGTCACACAGTTAGCTAAGACAGGACCAGGAATAAAAGCCAGGTGATCCCACTCCAAATCCAGTTCTTCTTTCTGCCTCAAGAATCATCCCTTTAATGGCACTTTCTCTGATCCAACTTCACTTCCAGGGCTTGGACCCTCACTTTGGGGTCCTGGATGTGTTTGTAAATCCAAGTGTATATAGGAAGCAGACCAGAAGCCAAAGCAACACTCCCCAAGAAGCCAACCTTGTGGCAATGCTTTTCAAAGATCGTATAGAATGGGAGAGGTATAGTTGGATTGAAGAAAAGCAAATGTTCCAAATTTCAAAAGAGAAAGGAGAATTCAGTCTACAAGCTAGACAGCATGAACATATCCCAAAAGTCTAATGCAGTTTAAGCTTATGAAATTATTATTTTAAGCTTTAATCATGAAGCTTCAATAAACTTAATCTGCACTAACACTTTGGGGGCATCCTGTAATAAATAATAATATTTAATAGCTAACCTTTATATAGCACCTATTATGTGCCAGGCACTCTACTAATATAAGTTACAGATTTCATTCTCTGTCCTTATTAAAGTTTAAACTGCATAAAAATTTGGGGGATGTTTTATACAGTCCAGTAAGTTTGATATTGCTTTCTGGCAAAATTCTGGAAATACATCAGTACTATTGTTATAGATAAGATTGAAAGCAATGAGTTACATAGGCATAAAATGAGGTGGGTTTAATACTAGTTGAATGACTAGACTCACAAGTAGTCCTTGAGTCAATGACAACTTAGTCTCCATTCAGCTTCCCCAGGAAATCATGTTAGCCTTCTGCTAGTTAATATATATATATCAGATTTGCAGAAGACATAAAGCAGGAAGGAACAGCTAATACAATGAATGACAAAGTTAGGATTCAAGATTACCTTGACAGACTAGAATTTGGGTCAGATTTAATAAGATTAAATTCAGTAAGGTAAATGCAGATTCAAACAATCTATTTTACAAGTACAAGATATGGAATCCTCACTGGATAGCAATTTATTCCCAAAAGAGACCTAGGAGTTTTAATGAATCACAAGGTCAATATGAGTCAAAAATGTGATTCTGAAATCAAAGAAACTCATGTGATCTCAATCAGTCAGTCAACAAACATTTTTAAAGTGTATTCTATGTGCTAGGAACTGTGCTAAATACTAGAGGATGTATTAATAGATATATAATGTCTAAAACTCTCAATGCAGAGTGCTATTCTGCACTGGTTAACTCCTATCTGGAATATTTTTACATTTTCACATTTTAGGAAGGAAATTAAAAAGTTGATTTTACCCACAATCCAAAGGAGGTCAGTTAAGATGGCAAAGGAATTAGAGCTCATACCATAGAAGGGACTGGAGATGTTTAGCTTGGAGCACTGAAGAGTAAGGGGAGGGGGAGCATGAAAGCTTTCTTTCAGTAGAGATAAAATTGGACTTGTTTTGCTTGACTTTGGAATATGGAACAGGGAGCTACGAGTGGTTACTGAAAAGACTCAGATTTTTGGCTTGGTTTAACAAGAACCAGCTATGTGGTGCCATAGCACACAGTGCTGGGCCAGGAGTAGGAATATTCATCATTGTGAGTTCAAATCTGGTCTCAGACACTTACTCATTGTGTGACCCTGGACAAGTCATTTACTCCTACTTGCCTAAGTTTCCTCATCTGTAAAATGATCTGAAGAAGGAAATGGCAAACCATGCCAGTATTTTTGCAAAGAAAATCCCAAATGGAGTACTGAAGAGTCCGTCACAACTGAAAAATGACGACGAACAAGTAAAGAACCTTCAGTAAGATCTATTCCAAAGCAGAATGGGCTGTCTCCAGAGTCGGTGGAGTTCCTGCTCATTAGAGACCTTCATATACAGGATGGATGAGCTATGTCAGATGCAGTATATCAACGACTCTGTTGGAGGTCCATTCCACCACTGAGATTCCATCTTCTCTCTCCATTACCATACCAGAGTCAAACCTGACTCACTGTAGCTTTGTTCAGTCACGTCCAACTTTCATGACCCCATTTGGAGTTTTCTTGGCAAACACACTGGTGTGTTTTTGTCATTTCCTTCTCCAGTTCACTTTACAGATGAGGAAACTGAGGCAAACGGATTAAGCCACTTGCTCAGGGCCACAGCTAGTAAGTATCTGAGAAAGTATTTGAATTCCTGATTTTAAGTCCACTGCACTGTTTGCACAATATGTTTCTGCTCCTGTTTTGCTCTTTCACTGCAGAGATCAGGAAAATTGGGGTGAGGGAGGAGAGGGACCTGGAGAGTGGGAGCAAATAGATATTTAGTTTGGAAAAGACTCCTGGAGACATCTGTCAGATCCAGATGGCTTAGTGGAGGAAAGATGGCATTGCCTCTGGATTTGGGAAGACAAAGAACGGGCTCAAGAAATTCCTACCCAGGGTCTGTACCCAGTTGTGGAGGGAGGAACTGGGGTTCTCTTTGAAAGAGACACATAAACAAAGCTCTCAGACATGTACACCCATCCATACACATTTAAACTGACTGTGTTCAGTTAACAAGAGGCACGGAATCAACTCCGTCTGGGTTTGAATGTCAAGCAGATTTCTTCTCTACTTCAGGGATGCTGGGTGACGCTCTGTCACTTGTTCTGTGCCCAAGGTGAGGGATGGGAGGATGGCCCAAGGCCGAGTGCAGGTTGCAGCCAGGCTTAACAAGTCAAGTAATGACCGAGTTAGAGATCAGGCTGTGTGACAAAGGGTAAAAGATCAGGTAATTCTGGGTTTGGGCTTAAGGAATGGCGATGAGATCTGGATCAAGAGACTGCACAGTGGCTTGGGGTAAGACTTGTAGGGGCAACTAGATAACACAGTGACTAGAGATAGTTCAGACACTAGCTTATGGTGCTGGGCAAGTCACTTCATCCTGTTTACCTCAGTTTTCTCAGCTGTAAAATGGATTGGAAAAGGAAAGAGCAAACCATTCCAGTATCTTTGCCAAGAAAACCCCAGAACAGAAAACCCTGACTCATGAAGAGTCAGGCTGGAGTGAAATTGTTCAATAATAACATGGAACTCCGGACCTAATTAGTCTATATGTAGAAGAGAAAGCCAGGACCTCCCCTTGGACAGGATGATTCTCTGAGAGCTTTGGTCCATGCTCAGGAGATAGCATGACACAGTGGACAGAGTGTTAGACTTAAGTCAGAAAGACTTGGTTCATCTCCTACCTCCCACACTACTTGTATGATTTCAATCAAACCAAAAAGCCTTAGTTTTTTCTTTTATCAACTGGGGATAACTATGCCTGTTTCAGGGGTGAGCTAATTGAACTGAAAGATATCTCGATTAATGGTCTCCTAGACTATACAACGATTTTGTGTAGAATAAAATTAGGAAGGCCATGAATGAGCTTTCTCTGGGCTCTGGCTTTCAGGTCTTGTTGAACCACAAGGAGGCATCTATTCCTTCATTTGATTTAGCTGGGATATAAATTATGTAAAGGGAAATAGAATTCTATAAAGCTGTAGTCAAACAATAGGAGCTTCGAAAGCCAAGAGAAGCAATTTGCATTTTTTCTCATTAGATAATGGCAAGTTTTTGAGCAAGGAAGTGAAGGGCTTGAATTTGTGTGTTAGAAACACTAGCAAAAGTGTGCAAGTTAGATAGGAGCCAGGGGAGATGAAAGACATGGACAAAGTCAGAGGATATTTTTATAGTCCAAGTCAGAGGTAACAGGGGCCTGAAGGAAGGTGGTAATAATGGGAACCCAAAGGAGAATACCGATACAAGAGATTTTGAAGAGGTAGAATCAAAATGACTTAACTGATTGGATGTGAGGGCAGAGAAGGAATGGTTTCCCTTCACCAGAACAGCAGTGCCCCAAAGCAGAAAAAGTTGGAAAGTTTGGGGCAGAAAGGGGATGAGTGCAGTTTTGAACACGTGGACTTTGAAGGAATGGCAAGACATCCAGAATCGCTGAATTGGAATCCTACTGTTAGAATGTGAAAGAACCACAGAGAACATCACATTCAACTACACCATTTTACAAGTTACAAAGCCAATTAGGAGCCCACTCGAGATTAGCACTCCCCGCTCAGTGTTCTTCCCACTACATCACATTACGAGCAGAGATATTCCACACGTAGCTAGCAATGTTGGATGCAGGAAACAGATCTGAGAAACATCTAGAGAGATGTGATAATTGAGACTGCAGCATGAACCAGGTTATTAAATGCACGGCAAGAAAGGGGAGGGCAGCGAGGAGGAGGCTTAGAGGACAACTATAGTTAGAGAGATGGAGAATTTCAAAAATACTTTCCCTTCTTCTTCCTCTCTCATTGCCCCCATCCTCATCTTAGAGTCAGACCCTTAATATTCACTCCTTTTTTCTTTGCTACCGCATACACTCTTGACCCTAAGAGCATATCAGCAGGCTTTTATAGTATCCGAGATTTAATGCCGGCCATCAAGTCAAATCTCATTTTACAGATAAAAATACTGAGGCCTGAAAGGGACAACAGACTTCCCAGTTCAGGATCCAAATAGGGGCCTTCCCTCCCCATTGGTCTTTGTCTTCCAGGTCCATCGCTCTATCCACTGTGCTATCTAGCTGTCTATCCCTTTCTTTCCAAGGAAAAACAGCATTAAAAATGAAGAAATAATAAACCAGAGTAAGACAACTGAAAACGCACGAAAGATGTTCTACCTCCTTTCCTACAGGATTCTTCACTCAGTAGCCGTTGTAGCCTACTCCCCCCTCCCCACTTTATGTACTCCACTTATCCTTTGAGTGATCAACTTCCTTTTTTCCAGAGACTATAATTATTTTCCATCATTTGAGCCATATGACTTTACTGGAAGAGTATTGTTAGCATTGTTGTAAAAGATGTCATCAGAGAAATGGATGAATAAAAGGGGGGGAAAAACCACCAAGAGACAGCCATGGCATGACGATGGACAACCAATGAACATCTAATGTGCTCTGTGCTATCTACATAATGCAAAGGAGGCCCTGGGAAAGCCTTCAGCATATTGAACAGATGTCCTGTAGTAATTTATGGGAGTCCATGGAGGAGAGGGGAAAGGGATGAATGAGCAGATGATTCAGTCAATAAGCAGTCATTCACTAGCCATCTACTATTGGGCAAGCACAGTGCTAAGTCCAAGGAAAGGGGGAAATAGTCCCTTCTTTTTAGGAACTCAGGGAATCACAGGGTCATAAGTAGAATTGAAAGGAACTTAGAGGTCCTCAAGTTCAAATAGAAACAGGGGCCACTAACCCCACATCAGGATCCCTGTGGTCAATACATTGACTTTAAATGTAATGCTATCTATGTTCCGTTGTATTTTTTAAATTTGTTAAAATTTTCCCAATGACATTTTCACCTGGTTTGATGTGGATAACCAATGTTGACAGTTTGACTCCTTGGTCTGATCCTTTCCCTTCATTCGACAGATGAGGAATCATAGAAGTTAAGTGACCTTGGAGTCACACCAATAATAAAAATCGGAAATGTTATTTGAATGCAGAACTTCTCCCTCTAGAGCCAGTATTCTTCCCATCATTTTCCACCTTGTTGGAAGGAATATTCATCTTAATGATGAAAGGTAGCAGGTCCATTAGATTGCTGGAATATAAAAGATGTTATTCAGCTTAAACTGGATGGTTCCTAGATGCCATAAGTAGACTTAACCTAAATATGCCCATCTTTAGCTTGCTTTATAATTCTCCCAGCCCATGCCAGAGTGAGCTGGTCTCTTTTGGCCCTTCAAATAAAGATGGTTTCTCTTCAAAAGAAAACCAGTTCCCACCTTTTGCATTTGAAATTGCCTACTGAGACTGATGTCTGATTTGCACTCCTCAGGTCATCAGCCAATTAGAAAGCCTCAGGAGTAATGTTGGCTTTGGGTGTTCTGTGCTCATGTTCCAATTGAATTTCTTGGCTAACTTGGCATCTGCCTTCCCTATCAGAGTCAGTTTAAGGTTCACCCTGCAAAGTTCACAGAAGAAAAATCCCTTTCATTATGAGCCAAATTAAAACAAGAGAAAGATTCCTGAAGGTATTTGAATTGGAGAAAAGCCACGTATCTTTAGTTTTGAGCATCACATTTTTAGGAATAATACTGACAAGCTGGGGCACATCCAGGCAAGAATGACCAGGAGACTGTCATATAATAATCAATTGAAGGAATACAGGAAGTTTAACCTGGATAAAAGAAGATAAGAAGGGCTGGGGGAGGGGGATATGTGAGTGGGGAGGGAGGACAAGAGCTGCTTTCAAGAATTAGACAGGCTTATGCTTTAAAAGAATTAGACTTCTGCTTCTTGGTCCCAGAGAGGAGAACTACTAGCAGTGATGAAGGCCACAGAGAAGCAGATTTCAGTTCAATAAAAGGAAAAACTTCCTAATGAGTGATTAGAGGACTAAAGATTTCCCTTCACTAGAGATGTTCTGCAGGGATGTTTTAGAGAAGGCTTCTTCTCTGGACTAGAGACAGCACACTTAGCAGATAAATGGCTAGTAATAGAATGAGAAAGACTCAAATCTCCCTTCTGATACTTTATTAGCTATGTGAGCCTGGGCAAGTCATTTGCCTTCTCTTTCCTCTTCTATAAAATGCGAATTATAATAATACCTGTATTTGTGTTGTAGGGTTACTCAAATAAGATAACAAGTAGGAATGTGATTTGCAGAGTTTAAAATCAATGAGGGCATCATGAATATGGAAATATGTTTAGAAGAGTTGCACGGGTTTAACCTATATCAGATTGCTTCCTGTTTGGGGTAGGGAGAAGGAAGGAAGGGAAGGTGAAAAATTTGGAGCATGAGGTTTTGTAAAGGTGAATGTACATCGTTGCATGTATTTAGAAAAATAAAAAAGCTAGTTAAAAAACAATAAAAGGTTAAAAAATCAATGAAAGCAAAAAACTAATTTTAATGGCCTGGCCCTTCTACCTCTGAAGTTTGAGGATTCTACGTAGATTCAATAGGATTACAGAATCATAGATTTAGAACTGGCTAGGACTTTAAAGATCTTTGAGTTCACCCCTTTCCCTCATTTTACAAATGAAGAAACCAGAGGTTAGAAAATTCACTCAGAGTCAGAGAGTTAGAAATTGGGTGGTCTTTAAAGTCAGGTGCCACTGACTCCATCTGCCTCAGGTCACTCTCCTGGCCCCGTCAACTGGACTCCTCAGGAAGGCTAGAACCAATGGGGCCCTAGCTTCTCAAAGACACATAGCTCTGCTACCTGGGGCCCAGCTAGAACTAAAAGGTGTTTCTTCCTAAGGTTTAAAAAAAAACCATTATTCTATCCTAAACAATGCACTTTCCATGTGATTAAATTGTACTGCTTCTTTCCCTCTCCACTTTAGCCTTCACTCCTGACATCAACCTCAGCAGCTCCAGCAAATCAAAGGAAAAAATCATTTCAATAAAAACAGTCATTTCATTGCCACTGAGAAGAAAGCTCTATAAAAAAGGAGGCCGGCAGGGTCAGTATTCCCGGCAGCTTGCCCAGAGCTGGAACCCCAGAGCCCAAGATGGAGGAGCTTCACAATTTGGTCCAGTCTGCCATCCATCTGCCGGTGTCCAGAGGCAAGCATTCCCAGACATACTGGAGTTTTGGGCTCCAAACGCCGATTATGACCTGCATAAACATGTGTCCATGTAAACCTCAAAAAGAGTTAAAGGCAAAGTAAGGATCAGATCAGATGGGAAGAAAGATGGGAAGAAAGAGCAGCATATATTTTAATGACAAGGTATTTGTAAGCACCTAGCATGGAGTATTATAAAGGGATGATGATAGTAGTGGGGGTGGTGATCATTTTAAAATATTATTTATATGATGCCTTAAGGTCTGCAAAGCACTTTAACACATTTTAACTCCTTTGGTCCCAGCCACAATCCTGTAAGATGCGTTACCGTTACTGATGTTGCCAATGCTATTGTCATTATCCCTGTTTTACAGAGAGAAAATTGAGGTTCAGAGGTTAAGTGATTTGCCCAGAGTCATATAGATATAAGTGTCCCGGGAAGTATTTGAAATGGAGATGGGCTAAGAATATAATGGGAGTGAGGGATGAAAGTCAGTTTGAGTGATAAAATGGTACCCTCAAGACCCTGATGGAAGGTCTCTGAACATTTTCAATGTGTCATCTATGAGAAATTTATTATCTGATTCTAACCTTAGATATAATCGTACTCTACACCCCAGCTAAACTGATAAGATCCTATAACTCCTTCCAGGAGACTGAATGTTCTCCATGCCCAAAATATGGTCCCTTTTCACCTTTATCTCTCAGAATCTCTAATTTACTTAGAAGCATCTTTTTTGTCCCCCCAGAATAGTTTCTACCCCCCCCATAAAAATAACTTTGTGTACACACACACACACACACACATATATACATATATATATATATATATATATATATATATATATATATATTAGTATATGCTCATATATGTACATATTGTTTTCCCTGGTAGAATATAAGCTCCTTGTGGACAGGATTTTTTTTATACAAAGCACAGTGTCTGATACACAGTAGGTATTTAATGGTTGACTAATAATAGAACATGAACAAGAGTCAAAATGGATAAAAGAATGAAGATAGGTTTTTATCTTCAAGGATGCAAGGAAAACCCCCATCAATGAAACCCTTGACTCAAGGAAATGTAGAAGGAGTAGCATAATGCTGAGCAATTTAAAAGGAGCCAATTCATAAGAATTTCATTTTCTGTGAATATGATTTATCTGAAAGAGTGTTATTCAATCATTCCAGCCGTGTTCCATTCTTCATGACCACATTTGAGCTTTTCTTGGCAGATGTGTTTGAGAGTTTGCCATTTCCTTCTCTGGCTCATTTTACAGATGAGGAAACTGAGGAAAACAAGATGGAACGGCAAACTAGTAAGCATCTGGGATCAGATTTGAAGTCAGATTCCTGCTTCCAGACTCAGCGCTCTATTCTCTGTTCCACGTTACTGCCCCTACCTGAACATTGACTACAGATACTGCTTCAGACTTTTATTCCTATCTATGTGGGAGTGATCTCTTATGGACTTTCCTCACTTCACCCATCCTTAGGTTCTATGAAATTTCAGTTGTGACTCTAGACAGCATGGCATCAGCCCTAGGGGAGCATAAAGCCATGAGAGAAACCCATTCCCGCTGACACCGATAGCTCTGCTGCTCCATAAAGAAGTAGCATCCACAGTCATACCCTGCTGGGTGATATAGTGAACACTCCCTCCCTGCCCCACTCCAGGTCAGAGAAAAATTGCAGCTGAGTGCTGAGGACCATTTGTTATCAGGACAGGTTCCTTCCCAATCCCTCTCTTCCCTGTGTCACCTGCACCGACTGACAGTTCCCAGGGAGGGGTCAGATAGAAAGCGCCCTTAACCGATTGTGAGGGGACCTGAGCTATCACCTTGCTTCTGCCATAATTTATCAACGTGACAAAGTGCAGTCATTTCTTTTCCTTCAACCTCAATTTCTTCACCTGGAAAATGAGCAGATTGGATCAAATGATTACTTACAGTCCCTTCTAGCCCTGACATTCTCTGCCCTATCAGGCCTTCCAGTTTGAATGTCCTCTGTTCTAAAACTCTGTGCAATATAAGATGAAGGGGGTTTTTAACCTAACCATCACAGAATTTCAGGGATCCATGAACTTGGATGGGGAAAATTACAGCTTTATTTTCACTAAAATTTAATACATCCTTTTAATTAAAATTTAATAGTTCCTTTGATTATGAACCTTAAAAATATATATATTTTGAAACAGGGCATGGAAGCTTCTCAAGATTATTAAAAGGGTCCATGGCATAAAAGGTCAAGAACTCCTACACTGAGGTCCTTTGAAGCTTTGATGTTCTTTGTTCTAAGGTTCCCTTCCAGTCTTGCCATATTATGGTTCTATAACTCTTATGTCTCCCTCTCTTCCTGGATAGCAAGGACAGAAAGAAGGATTCCCCCTCCCTGAAACTAGTGAGGACCATGAATAAGAGTCAATATATGGTGTCACAAGGACACTGGCAAAGTCTCTCTTCCTAGGAAACTCTCCTCCTACCAACCACTTCCAATGTCTCAGACAGAAGTCTAACTTTATTGAGACAGAAGAAATTAGAGATCATTTAATCTACCCCTCTCACTTCACATATGAACAAACTGGGATCCTGATAATTTAGCTAAGGATAAGGCAGCAAATCCAAAATTTGAGTTCCGGTCAATGACTTCCCATACACGGCTCTTGGACACAAGATTTATATAGCCATTGCTTATGAATCCTGGATAACTTGACCCAGGAGCCTAGTACATGACCCCTGAAGTAAAGGACAAATATAAGCCTTTCATGTCTTCCTGATGAGATAGATTTCACTGGACCTTCCAAAGAACTAACAGCAATTCTAAGTCAACCTGCATACATGATCTGATGGTCGATGATGACGAGAGTCAATTAGCCACCTAGGATGTGCAAGAGGGAAGGATTGGGACTGATGAAACTTATCACATTGACCCATAACCTTTGAGCTTTAGCATCACTAACCAATAAAGGAATCCCTTTTTCCCTGCCCTATCCCAAATATTTTTCCTACCCACGGCTTCTTTTCACTAGCCTGGCGTCCCTGAGTCTTGGAAAAGTGAACAGAATCCAGGAGAAGGACCATAGGAATGTCAGCATTATGTCCAGAGTACATGTCAGGATTTGGGTCTCTCTCATAAAAGTATAGTCAGACCTAGCTTCACAGCATAAGGCTGCCTACATGGAGAGAATAAAAGGGTCCCTATGGTCCAAATAGATCTTCCCTACGTGAGAAAAATATTCTTCCTCACTTTTCATTGTAGATATAGGGAATTATGGATAATGAATGCCATATTCACTACATGTGGGTCGATTTTGTTGAGCTGTTATTGTTTTTTTATTCTTCATTACAAAGAAAGACTTGCTGGGGAAGGATATATTTGGATGTGAATATAATATAAAAAACAAAGAACATCCACTAAAATTTTGCAGCTCCCCCACTTTTAATCTCAAAGCCTGAAATTTCTCAATTAGAAATCTGCAAACTTCCCTTTAACATCCTTACTTCTCCAGACCCAATTATCCTCTGTAACTTTACTTTAAAGGAATAAGATGGGATATATTTATCCTAGGAGGGAAAGTCAAAGTAGAATTACTTGCTGACAGGCAGGAATGGCTGGAATGCAGACAAATTGTCAGGAATTTGTTAGATCAGATCCTGCGTTTTTGGACCTCTTGCAAAAAATATCCCACCTTAGTAGATAGACTAATACAATAAGCAGGCCATGGTGTCCAGAAAACATTCCAAGAGAACTATGTAAGAATGCCATGGAGTTGGGATAATGGGAAAAGGGAGGAAGCAAGTAGGAGGAGAAAAAAGACAAAAGGAGAGGGGGGGGCAAAGAAGGGAAGGGCCAGAAATAAACTTGAACTAAAGTAACATTGACTTCACTTGAGAAACAGAACTACTCTGGAACTGCCTTAATTTGCTCTTTCAAAGTGTTCCCCAAACCTCTCAACTCTGGTTTCTCCATCTTTGTAGTAAAATGTTTCTTCCTTTCACTTGAAAGAGATTATATGATACTAAGTGGATGCCTTTCAGTTGATGAATGGCGGAATAAGTTATGGTATATGAATGATATGGAATATTATTGTTCTTTAAGAAACGATCAGCAGGATGATTTTAGAGAGGCCTGGGGAGACTTAGATGAACTGATGCTGAGTGAAATGAGCAGAATCAGGAGATCATTATACACAGCAACAAAATTATATGATAATAATCAATTCTGACAGACATGGCTCTCTTCAACAATGAGATGATTCAGACCAGTTCCAATGATCTTGTGATGGAGAGAGCCATTTACAACCAAAGAAAGGACAGTGGGAACCTCTGAGCGTGGACCAGAACATATCATTTTCACTCGTTCTGTTGTTGTTTGCTTGTATTTTACTTTCTTCCTCATTTTTTCCTTTTTGATTTGATTTTTTCTTGCACAGCAAGATAACTGTATAAATATATATGCATATATTGAATTCAACTTATATTTCCACCATTTTAAACATATATTGGATTACTTGCCATCTAAGGGAGGGGATGGGGGAAGGAAGGAGAAAATTGGAACACAAAGTTTTGCAGGGGTTAATGTTGAAAAGTTATCCATGCGTGGGTTTTGAAAAAAAAAGCTTTAATAAAAAAGAAGCTATTTAATTGTCTTATTTAAAATTTTGGGATTAAAAACATACCCTCTCACACATGGATCCCCAAGAAAACTAACCTGGATTCAGGGCAGTCTGTGCATTTGCCTACATTCAGAATTATAGTTCACAAGTCCCCATCAATGTGTTTACTTTAAGCAGTCAAGAAAACAACATGTTGGTTTAAAACAAAAGATATTTAATTATGTAGAACAACAAAGAAAATAATTAGAAATATATACACACACAAACACAGTATACATATAGAGAACATTTCTCTAAAAGTTGTCACACTACTAGTCAAGGGAAGATGCATGTATAGCCAATACTTGAGACAATGGAACACACAAGAAAGGTATACACCTGTGAGAAATGTGTCCAGGGAACACAGAAAAAATGAACAAACCAGGAACTCATGTAGCCATACCCCTTGAAAGGGACATATTAGGAACCCATGTGGAAAGAGCACATTCATGGAAGGCACACGTAACTAAAAGGTAGAGCACATATATGATCAGGCCGAAGGGCACCTCTACCACCATGAGCTGATGTCCTAAGGTGGTCACTCTACCCCACTCTGCTGGGTACCTTCCTGGTTCTCTGCAGGGCAAGATATGGCCTCTGCCAGGGGGCACATTATCTCACTGCTCACAAGGCAGAATTCTTTAGAGCAATCTACTGACTCCCTTTACTCCATTACTAAGGGATGGTGACTTGAAAGTCTCTCACTGACAAGAGCAAATTAAATTAGTTAATAGCTGCTGGGTCTTTAACATACCTATCTAATGGTCAGCCAACAAAACCAGTCAGAATATTCTCAGGTTAAGAGCAAATAGATTGTTGTGACTTCCAGAGTTTGGTGCTGATGCAAAGCTAATGGTCCAAGACTTTGAGTTAGAAATTCTTTATAACTGTGATGGTATCACTGATGGATGTTTTTGGGTGAACCCAAAATCAATTTTATGGAGCACTGCTCTCCCCAAACATGAGCTTATTTATAAATGTTGGAAAAATGATAGGATCCCTAGGCAATGAGGCAGTATGCTTGACTGAGTGCTAGATTTGAAGTCAAGAAGACCTGGATTCAAATCACATACTCCTTATATGACTTTGGGTAAGTAATTTACTTTCTCTGTGACTCAGCTTCATTTATAAAATGAAAAAGTTGGATTCAATAACCTCTAAGACCCCTTCAAGATCTAAATCTAAACTACTAAAGCTGAAAGGAACCTCAGAGGCCAATGAATCCAACCCTTTTATTTTATACATGAGGCAATAGAGACGCAGGGAAGGGATTGGATTTGCCCAGTGCGACACAGGTAATAAGAGGCAGAAGTGGGATTTGAACACAGGCTTCTGACTTTTTTTGTTAATTATGAAAAGTATGTTATTCAATAAAACAAAATGGCAGCTTAAAGTAGGTTCTCTTATAATAGGGTATCTTTCATCTACAATACAAATCATATGATATCTGCTGAGAAGATAACAACAGAAAAAAATCCTGTGCATCAGGCCAGTCAAAATGGAGATGCATGATTGCCAAAGATATTCACCTATAAAAATCCAAGTCAAGGAAGGATCCCACTTGGATGATGAGGATCTCCACATGCTTCTATTTGGTTTTTGTTTGTTTCTTTTTTCTTTTTGATCCCTGATATTTCACATTTCTTTGACTTCCCACTCCTGGACAATGAGGACCAAAAGCAGAAGTCCTCTGCCCCCACAATATACCCAAAAGAATTAATATTCTCTCCATTCCAATCAGTTTCCTAGGGACTTCACTTTTCTTTTCAAATTCTCTCATTGACAAGCAAATAAAGTTGAGTAAGAACAAAAGCTAAGTGAAGAATATCAAGTAATTGTCCTCTGCCTATCCTACTGTTCCACAGGCTAATCTTTATTACATCTATCTGCCAGCAGTAGCAATCATCACCTCTTGTGTTTTGCACTATATTCTGGCCAGTTTAAGACCCGTCTTCCTACATCATGTAAATGGAGCATAAGAAGTACTTTAAATTGGAAAAAAATCCTTGGAGTAGGAGTCAGGAAACTTTGGTTCTAGTCATGTCTATAGCAGCAACCAATTGTGAAATCTTGCCCAAGATACTTCACCTCTGTGAGGTTCAATTTATTAAATGATCTTATAACTTATATGTTGTAAGAAATAACATATTTATTATAGGTTATTATAGAATTAGAGATGGAAAGGACCTCAGAGGCCAGCTAGCACAGACCATAAACAAATATAAAAGGACTCCTGTCATCTTTTAGAAGAGGTTCAAGGAAGCAGAAACCATCACCCCTCAGAGCCAACCATTCTTCTGGCCAGCTCTAATTATTCAGATATATTTCTTGATATATAATCAAGAATAATAAAAAATATGTTGGACAGACATGGCAAATTTCCAGTTCCCAGAATTGAATAGGAAGGAGGAAAATGTGTTGGATTATCACTTTGGGGAAATTGTGCAGTGCTTTTAATGACTCTAAATTTACCCCCTGAAATAAAGGCTCATCTTCTTAATATCAATATTCTTATGGTGATGTCACAAGGGTGAAATTAATGGCATTCTATTGTTTGTAAAGAAACCGAGCTGGGACAGTCAGGTGGTGCAGTGGATAGAGCTCCAGCCCTGAAGTCGGGAGGACCTGAGTTCAAATCTGGCCTCAGACACTTAACACTTCCTAGCTGTGTGACCTTGGGCAATTGTCTCAGCAGCAAAAAAAAGAAAAGAAAAGAAATGAACTTGAGGGTTACCAGAAGGGAAATAGAGATGTACATTAGGGGCATGTGAATAGGCTATAACACATTACAAGTGAGAAAAAGTAAAGGAAAAGGTACACAAAGGACATCATCAGAAAAAAAAAATGTATGATCAGAAAAATGGAGCAAGATAAAAGATAACATAGACCAACTACTTCTATGCTCCATTGGGTCCATATGATTCAAGAGAGCTAGAGAAGATCCTCAGCATGTGGGATGATCATTGTGGGTAGAAATTATAGGAAGATGTGAAAAAGAATGTCATGTGATGGACAGGGATGGATGGACTGCAATTTGCATTGTTGCAGTGAGATCACCTCTCCATTGAAATTCCAAAGGCCTCTGCTGTACTTGATATGCAATGATTCCACTCTGAGAAGGGCTCATCCTACCAGAATGTTTCTTCCATCCCTCCAGACCAGGCACTAGAAAAATGTATACTATAGAAAATATGCATACTGGGCCCTAAGTGTCCTATTCAGAGAGGACAGGCCTGGCAATTGATTACCTCCATTTTCCCCTGTGAACTGGCCAACATATAAAATATAACCATATCACTCTATTGTCACCACAGGTCTCCGTGCAAACCGAGACTGAGCATAATCTTAAACCCACCCTCAGTCCTCCATCATAAATTATTGTCCCACAAGGGGAGACTTGAGTCACTGGTTCACTTGGAACAGAAGTGAGGCAATAAATTAAGGACATTACAGTCTCAGGAAGAAAACCTTCTTGGGAGTTTTCATTTTATGTGCCTCAGATAAATTACCATTTTGGACAGGTGGGGAGAAGTGTTTACTCATTTTATTGAAAAACGGGTGCTCTGATGAGAGTACATGGTGAAACTGGTCTATTACATTATTAGGCTCTCTGAGTCTGGCGAGTGGGAGACAGACAAGCTCCTGAGATTTTCTCCAAGCCAAACTGGACAGGCCAGACCCTCTGACCTCCCACCCTTCCAAGTAAGCTACAATTCCCTGAACGTGTCTCCCAATTTCTCAGAGCAAAAATTTTGCTAACACTGACAATCTTCTCTTCCCCCCATCCTCAGAGCCTCTTAGACTATTAGAGCAGAAAGGGACCGCAGAGATTATATAATCAAACCCTTATACTTGGCAGAGAAATTGATCAAGGACCAGAGAAGGACAGTGATTTATTTAGCCAAGGTCACCGAGCTCATAGTCCAGGACAATCTCCATCATATTATGGAACAATCCCAGGTAAGGATGAAAAAGCATTCATTCCCTTCTCAAGTTAGCCTTTGGGAGCTCCTACATCACAAGGAACAACAAGGTGAGGATTCTAGATGGGATGCTAAGACAAAGAAATACAGATAACCCAGAAACCATTAGAGTCTAGGGAAGCTTGAGTGAAAGCCTAAGTAAGCTACAGTAACACAGAGGACCTAATTAAGTTGGGATATCCAAATTTAGTACCTTGAGGAGTCACAGGAGCCAATGGGAAAAGTGGTTAGAGGGCTCATGATAGGGTCTTCCCCCAAGAAATGAGAGCAGATGCAAGAAACACCAAACCATGGGATGATTCTGATCCAGAGAGAACTTGCTGATGGACCTTATTGACAAGACCACTGGCTTTTGAGTCAGAATCCCAGGTTAAGTCTCATCTCTGACATTTATTTGACTTTGTAACTTTGAGTGAGTCATTTAACTATTCAACCTCTATTTTTTCAATGGTATAGTGAGAATAATATATCATTTTTTTCAAAGAGAAAAAGCACTTCATCAGCCTTCTAGGAATAAAGAAATGTGAATCACTGTTATCTGTATTCCTTTTCTCTGATGAAAGCCAATACAAAATGAACCTAGCCTGAAGGACTTTGGGTAATGATGACTGTATGGTGAACATGTGAGGTGGACAGCCGAGATATTTCATTGACAGGATTTGCCATAAGCATCCTTTTCCCCATCCCATTAAAGTTCTCATAAATTGATGCTTTCACCAATGAATCTATGCCACTTTCTCAGGAAGTAAGATGGCCAAAAAATGGGAACCAAATGGTAAATCAATTGGTGAATTATGAAGAGCCAGACGTTCTGGATCATTCTTCCACATATATCATCTAGCTAGACAAGATAGGACCAGAATATCCACCAGTAATGGTGAATCCAAGTTTCAGTTGTGTCTGATCTGGGAAAAAATTGTGCTTCTGCTCTTTAGCTAACACCAGACAAGCGGTCAAGTGGTCTGGGTACTAGAACTGACACTCCAGACTCTGCCGCTGACTCACCAGAACCATGACCTAGCAGTAAGGACAAATCCAGCCTCCTTAACTCATGGGTTGCAGTAAGAGGGGCAAAGCTTCAAAGAGACCCTTCACCCTACTCAAAGGTACAGCTGGGTCAGTGTATTCAGTCATGTGAACTCTGTCTTACAAAGGGCATTGCAGAACTGGGTGGTGGAGGGGTGGGAGTCCGTGTTATTTTACGAGAAGTTCAAGGAAATGGAGAAGTGGAAAAGGAAGAAGGGTTAAATTTGTTCTGTCTGGAAGCTACAAAGGGAAATTTAGGCTCGATATCAAGAAACATATCTGAATAATTAGAGCTGGCCAGAAGTAGAATAGGTGGCTCTGAGGGATGATGGTTTCTGCTTCCTTGAGCCTCTTCTAAGAGATGTTGGGAGTCCTTTTGTATTTGTTTATGGGCTGTGCTAGCTGATCTCTGAGGTCCTTTCCACCTCTAATTCTATAATTATGATCCTTCAAACCCTCACAACATGGCCTCTATTTCTTTCTCCAACTTTCTCCTTCTGAATGCTCCTGCATGAACCCTCCACTCCAGAAAAGTTGAGTGAAAAGCTCTTTTTTGCACCTTCCTGACTGTACCTTTGTACATGCTAGTCTGGGAGCAGCTAGATGGTGTCATAGTGCACAGAGCACTGGAGTCAGGAAGACTCATTGTCCCAAATTCAAATCCAGTCTCAGACACTTACTAGCTCTGTGACCCTGGCTAAAATCACTTGATCCTGTTTGCCTCAGTTTCTTTATCTGTAAAATAAGCTGGAGAAGGAAATGGCAATCCACTTCAGTATTTTTGCTAAGAAAACTCCAAGTTGGGTCACAAAGTTAACCAAAATAACTAAACAACACAAGCTAATCTCCTTTCCTCCTATTCTCTTCTCTGCTTATTTAAATCTTACAGCCCTCGTTCTCTATGAAGGCTCCTCTGCCCTCCCTGTCTGTTTCACTTATATGACACTTATCTAAGTTATTATGGATCATAGCTTTTTATATCCTTGTACTACCTTTTTTATGACAATAGGATCACTGGAGCTAAGAGTTATTTCCAATTTTTCATGTCCCCATTCAAAGATTTCTTGGCAAAAATACCAGAGGGGTTCACCACTTCCTTCTCCAGCTCATTTTACAGACAAGGAAACTGAGGCAAACAAATTGAATAGCTTGCCCAGGGTCACCCAGCTTGCAAGTGTCTGAGGCTGAACTCAGATCCTTCAGATTCCAGTCCCAGCATTCTATCCATATGCCACTTTGCTAGCACGAAATGGACTTTAGAAAGCCTCTATCCAACCCACTCATTTTATTAATGAGGAAGAAGACTAGACAGATTTGTTTTTCCCAAGGTCTCAAGAGTAGTAACAGATCCTAGATTTAGATCTGATTCTAATTCTAGATTCAAATTCTTGAGAATCTGATGGTAAGCAGTTAAATGGAATTAGAGTTTTAGTCACAGAGCCCCCCAAATTAGAGGAACCCAATTTGTGGGGACTTAAGCCTGGCAGACAAGAGAGACTCCCCAGCTCTATCAGAATATTGTTGAATACTGGGGTATGACCTCAGCTAGAAGCAGCATGGGCAAAAACATGGAAGCTGGAAAGTATGGTGTATTTAGGGAGAAAGAAGCAGCTCACCAGATTTCACCCCCAATTCTTGCTTTTCAAATCTAGCTTCCAGCCCCATCCACCAACTTTTGTAGAAAATACTTTGGCCTTCTGTTGAATCTCCAAGTTAATATATTTTCACCCACCACCAGAGCCCAAGACCTGTCACCAGTTAATAAGTGACTGAGACAGAATTTGAAATCAGCGCCTGCTGATTTCAGCACCAGTGCTCTATCCCCTGTGGTTGTTCCAGAATTTTAACTACTTGAGGGAGTATTTTGCTTGCCTTTCTATCAATAGAACCTGATCCATTGCCTCGGTCAAAGAAAGCATTAACAAATAAGTTTAAGCAATATTTCACACATACAGTACCCCTCTTGTTCAGAATATACTCTATATCTTACAATCAACACATGGATTTCCTCCCCATAATAAGGGAAGAACTACTTTTTTTTTGCACAGCAATGACCACTGAGACCATTTCCCACCTCACAAGTGCAGAGTGTCCCCTACCAGGCCAGTCTCAGAGACAGCACCAGTGACCAGAATGGGCACAGACCCTCACTCTGTGGGCCCTTTCTGTGGCTGGAATATCTGCTTTCCCTGCCTGCCTGGAGCAATGTATCTGGGTGCTGAGAGGAGACGCAGGAAATCTAATGAGCTACAACAGTGGAGTCATAAGCCAGCAGGATACCTGTCCAAATGGATTCTGTGTCTTCCAGTCAGCGAAATGTGAAAAAGAAAATCCCTCAGTACTAATGCAATCACGACAATGGATTTTCTTTGCTTTGCTTCAAACAAGCAGGGGATGGAGTATGTGGGACCAGGTATCTGGAGATTAGATCATTATCCAAAGCAAAAAACAGAGATACATCCAGAGCTGTAACTAAGGCAGGGTGATGGGGCTTTTAACCCAGGGTGCTGATTTCCAAGGGGGAATGCCTCCTTCCCAGGACCGTCTGTCCTCTTGCCTACCTTCCCTAACCATCATACCCTCCACTTGCTAATGCTACCTCTTACCACCACCCCCATGCTAAATGGTTATATATGAGTAAACTGAGGACCATACAAGTTAAGTGACTTTTCTAAGGGCCAGAGATTTGGAGATAGAAGGAACTTTAAAGACCTTCTAGACCACCCCCTTCATTTTACAGGAGAGGAAACTGACCCAGAGAAGGAAGGGGACTAGGTGGTGGGCTGGGACTCAGACCCAAGCCTTCTGCCTACCAGACTAAGAGGGACCCTCCTTCTCTCCACCAGTGCCGGGGCAAGAATTGGAAATGCTCATGGGACTGCAGAAGGCTGTCAGAGAAGGCAAAGGGGAATTAGCTATCAGAGCATTGAGTCTGGAGTCAGGGAGACTCATCTTCATAAGTTCAAATCCAGCCTCCGACACTTACTAGCTGTGTGACCCTGGACAAGTCACTTCACCCTGTTTGTCTCAGTTTCCTCATCTGTAAAATGAGCTATGGAAAGAAATGGAAAACCTCTCCAATATCTCTGCCAAGAAAATCTCAAAGACAACTAAAAATGACTGAAGCTACAGCTGTGCCCCCATCCTGACATGGAAATTCTCTGAAGATAGTTCACCCCCATTTCCAATGTGGCTGCATTCCCCTAATAGACACTGACCTCTGATCCAGCTCCATCCAATTTTTTCCCAGATACCAGACTTTTTAGTTGCTACAGGGGTGACCCTGGAAGTGTTGGGATCTCAATCTTCCTCCAACAGTGTCTCCATCTCCAGGCAGGGGCAGTCAGCCCTTGGGCCAACAGTGAAATCTTACAAAGCTCTTTGTAGCCCTCTCTCCTCCCCTCATCATCCTCACTCCTAGCAGCCACGTACACAACCTAGCTCCCATTCTAACTCACTCAAGTTGCCAATTGGTAATCCCAATAGCTACCAAGGTCATGACTGAGAAAGGAGCCATGGGAAATCAGGGCAGAAGAGATGTCTCTAACTCTGCTACTTCCTCACTCTATGTCCTTGAAAAAGTCATTCAGTTGACCCTGTTTCTTCATCCATCATATACGGACAGTAATACTTGAAGTATTTATACTTCATACTTAACAGGGTTGTTGCAAGGAATCATGTAGGAAACTATAACACGATGCCATTATTATAACTTTTCACAGTGGGCTCTGCTGTATAGAAAAACCTCTACAAGTCAGAAAAATTAATTTCAAATGGCAGAATTTTGGACACAATGACAGATGATCAGGGAGAAATTTGGAGTAGTGGAGAGTCCTCCCCAGTGCCCTTCAAGTCACAACATATAAGCAATCTGTAATTCTTCCTATATATGAATTTATTCCCCATGGGGCTTTTAACCCAGGGTGCTGATTTCCAAGGGGGAATGCCTCCTTCCCAGGACCGTCTGTCTGCTTGCCTACCTTGAGTGAACAGAGAGAGGAGTTCACTATAATGTCACCCCTATGTCCTCCCAAAATCTTTGCCCTTCTTTCTGCAGCAAGAGTGAGCCCCAAATGTCAATGTGGCAGACCAGGACTTCCAAAGAGTAGGCAGATATTGATTTTTGGAAAATCAAGCTTTCTGATAGGAGAGAGTAAGACATAGGATGGATTATGAGCTAAGAGTGAGGGAAAGGAATAGTTCCAATCTTGGCTCTCCTATTTATCTCTACATAACTTTGGGCAAGTTACCTTTTTTAAGTCCTTATTTAAAAAAGGATTAATTAAGTAACAAATATATATATAACTTTGACTCTTACTAAACAAACAACCCAAGAGAGTCACTGTTAGCAAGGGATATTCCCATTTACTCCAAAATATTTGTAGAAGCTCTTTTTGTGTATGATACAGAATTCAATCCCATTTGTATATGACTCTCTAGATAAGCACATGGCCTGACATATAGTAAGAATATATGAATTCTAGCCTTATAACTTTCCTCAATGTTTCTATGGCCATGTCTGTAGGAGAAGCAGAACTGTAAGAGTTTGAGGGAGAAGAGATCTTTGTTCTTCTGGCTTCCAGCTTGAAGACGGAATATACCTAGTTCCAGGTCCTTCAAGGGAGAGAAATACATTATAAAGAAGTCCTCATGTAGAAATGCAGGCTCCTCTAGCAAAGAATTGAAAAAATGACTAATCAGGTTGCAAAGAGACTGACAAAAGACAGAGAGAGAGAGAAAGAGATGTTGAATAGTATCATTCTGTTAGAAATAATGAATTCTAATGAATAGAGAGAAGCACAGGAAGATTTATAGGAACCAATACAAAGGGAAAACTGAACCAAGAAAACAATATATCCATTGACTACAACAATGAAAGCTGAAGAAAAAAAACCCATAATAAAAATTTAACATTGTAAATTTATAACCATCAGTCTGCACCCCAAAGAAAGGATATAATAAGAAAAGAAATAAGTATGTATTAAGTACCTTCTGTATGATGGGCATTGTGCAAATATAATCTATCTAATTTAATCCTCACAACTCTGACAGTGAATGCTATTATTCTTCTCATTTTTGGAATCTGAAGCAGACAGACATACTAACAAGTGTCTGAGGTTAAATTTAAATTCAGGTCTTCCCTGATTCCAACCCCGGCACTCTATCCATTGCTCTACTTAGCTGCCTTCAATATATATTAAGAGCTAAAATTTATGTAGAACTTTAAGGTTTGAAAAGAACTTTACATAAGATTATTTAGATCTGTAGGGATCTTAGAGGTCAAGTTCAACCCCTCATTTTACAGATGGAGAAAATAAAGCATTGATAGGTCAAATGATTTACTCAGGTTCTTCTAGCTAATAAATGTCTGAGGCAGGAATTCTGATTCCAAGCCCAGTGTCCTACCTACAATACCATGCTACTACAAATGAGAGTATTTGAAGTTCCCAACAACCCTGTGAGATAGATGATAATATTAACCCTGTTTTAAAGATGAAGATACTGACTATAAGAAAGGGTAATTAAATTTCCCAAGGTCACTCAGCAAGGAAATATCAGATTTAAGCTCAATTCCTCCTCTCTCCATTTCTATCATTTTTTCTTCTATGCCAGACACCTCTCCGCCCCATCCCTTCTTTCTTTGAAGAGGTAGGAGAACATGGGTGTGGATGACTGAATAAAATATCAAATTGGATTTTTTTTCTCATCTATTGTAAGGGAATTACACTTTACAGGTAAAAGGCAGAGGGATACATTTGGAAGCTATAGGTATGTAAAAAAAAACCCCACAATTTTTAATAAAAGTTATTTTAAATGAATATGTAATAACAAATTCTGAAATGTATACAACACTTTATTTCATTTGAGCCTCACGATAACCTTATGAGGTGGAATTTGTCAGGCACAGATATTTTATAGAAGTACAAGTGAATTCAAGGTCACTTACTACACTACAAGGTCACTTAATACAAGGTCTCATACTAAATATGAGAAGCAGCATTTGAACTCAGGTCTTCCTAATTCCAAGTCTCTCCAACAAAGATTAGGCACTTAGTAAATGCTTAGTGTAATGACTTGATTCTGACCAGATAATAGAGCTGATCAGTGATCACAGGAAACAAGAGTTGCTCTCCACTCCCCGCTCCATCACTTTCATCCCCATTTATACATCTTCTCAAATGTGCAGAGAATCCCCAGCCCTAGGGAAAGAGGTATGGCTGTCCCCAGGGGAGTCCTCATTTTGGAGTACCTATCCCTCACCATCTGTGCCCTCCTCATGGCAGCATCCTGCTCTCCACCACAGTTGCCCTATATTCATGATCAGTTGGCACCCTCCCTGCCCATCAGAAATATGCCATCTCATTCCCATTTTGATTAATAAGCCCTAATGTCCTCCTTCCTTTCAGCTTCGTGGTTTAAAAAAATCTATCTGAAGCAGCCATTCTGGAAAGCATTTTGGAACTTTGGCCAAAAAAATCAGTGAACTGTGTCTACCTTTGACCCAGCAATACTGCAGCTAGGGCTTTGTCCCAAAGAAATCAAAGAAAGAGGGAAAGTATTCATGAGAAGAACAAGATTTATAGCAGCTGTTTTTGTGGTAACAAGAATCTAGAAACTAAAGGGCACCTATCTGGGGAATGGCACAATGTGGAATGGAATGGAATACCTGAGCCAGGCAACTGATAAAGGGGATGATGATGTACATGAACTGATTCAGAGTGAAACCAACAGAACCAGGAGAACAATTTCTACACTGACATTGCAGACACAAACAAGTCTGAAGATTGACAAACTCCAATACAGTGACCAGCCCTGTTTCCAAAGGACAAATGAACTGTCCTGCCCACCTCCTAACAGACAGAGGTGATGGAGAAGGAAACATACATTTTTAGACCTGAATAATGTGGGTTTTGCTTTGTTTTACTACACACATTTGTTATGAGTTTTTACGTTCACAGGTGGGTGGAAGAAAGAGAAAATAAATTCTAAGTTGAAAAATAAAAGTTAATTTAACTTTTTCAATAAGAAAATGATTTATATGAAAAGGCAAAAGACCTGATTTTTCAATTCTGGCTTTGCCACCAACTCTGAATATGGCCTAGAACAAGATATTTTAGCTCTCTGTGTCTCATCATCATTTTCCTTTTTCTTTAGGGAGATAAAGGGAAAGGAAATAGATGTCTTTTCATTGAAAAATAAAATTTTAACAAGTAACATGGTACAGTCAACAGAATAGCCAGTGGTTCTAGAGTCAAAAGCCCCAAGTGCAAATTCTGCTTCAGCTATTATCTAGCTGTGGGATTTCAGACAAGCCAGTTAACCTTTCAAGGCTTAAGTTTCCTCATCTGTAAAACGAGATGGAATAGACTAGCTGGCTTCTGAGGTCCCTGCTACCACTGAACCCATGACACTGAGACTTTTCACCTTCCATGGTTTGCCTCTGGCCGTGAATAACTGTGGCCTTCCTGGACTCTTTTATCACGCTTCCATCACTGTCAGACTTGATCCTAAGTTCCTTCTGGCTTCCCTCCCTACATCCCTGCTTAGCAGCTCAAAATCCCTACCCTTAGCACAGCGATGGCAAACAGGGCACATCTATTTGACTGACAAGATGGCGAATGGATGTTTAATCCCCACAAACTAGACTATTCAGCCAGTGCTGGCAACAAAGGTTTATTTTAAAGGGGGTCATGGGGCTAAAGTGTTTTCCTTTGACTCTGACTTGCTTTCCAGCAAGGGATATTGATTTCTACATTACACAGCTAACGTTGTCCGTGCTTTCACCAGCATGCCCCACAGGCCTATATGTCAGGGTTTCCAAAGGAGTTATTGGACCAAACATCCTCCTTCCTAGCTGAGGTCTTAGAGCTGAGCATGGGACAGTGAAGCTGGGTTCAAATCCTGACTTGGCTACAAGCTTCCTAGCCTCAGGGATCGTTGCCTTTATTGTATTTTGTAGCCCCAGTGCCAGGTATACAGTAAGTGTTTAATAAATACTCGTTAAGTTATGGGTCACTTTCCTTCATAATGGTTATGGATATCATCATCATCATTATCATCATTTGGTAGCACTTTTAAAGCTTGCAATATGATCTTATTTCACTTGATCTTTAAGGTCTTTGGGATCTTGGTGAAGTGGCCCTATAATTGCACACAGTCAGAAAGAATCATCTTCATGAATTCACATCTGGCCTCAAATACTTACTATCTGGTGACCCTGGGCAAGTCACTTAACCCTATTTGCCTCAGTTTCCTCATCTGCAAAATGAGCTGGAGAAGGAAATGATAAACCACTACAAGAAAACCCCAAATAAGTCACAAAGAGTCAGATATGATTGAAATGAATGAATAAAACCAAATTAAGGTCTTTAACAATTCTCTCTTCAACCTGCTAATCCCTTTAACAATCAGGGCAGCAGGTGCTTAGGTGAACAAGGACAAGGAGGAGATGCACAATCATTCCAGGACGGTGATAGAGCAAGGCAGTTACCTATGGGGAAAACTCAAAGGGCTCTATCGGGATGTTCCTTGATTCCTAAAAATATGTCTTAGGGTAGAGAGCTGGAAGGGACTCTAGGAGTCATCAGGTCTAACTCCCTCATCTAATGGATGAAGAACCAGATCCAAAGAGACTATGGTGTCTTTGTGCCATGGTCAGTCAGGTGGGAAATGTTTGAGATCAGGTCAAAATGAAATCCCAGTCAGTCAAAAAGTATTTACTAAGTACCTACTATGTGCCAGGAAATATGCTAAGTGCTGGGGATACAAAGAAAGGCAAGACAGAGCTTGCTGGCAAGAAGCTTCCAATCTAACGGGGAAGGGAGGAAACATGCAAATAACTATGTACAAACAAGATATTTGTAAGCTAAATGGGCAATGATTAAGAGGGATTGGGAAGGTTTTATGTAGAAGGTGGGGTTTTAGCTGGGACTTGAAGGATACTAAGGAAGTCAGTCAGTGGGCATAGATAAGGACAGAGAGCATTCCAGGCTCAGGAGTAAGTAAGTAAGCATTGTTCTCCCTCTGGATTTGTATGGCCTCACAGATAGCAGACCCATACTAGGGCATGTTACAAGCTAATACAGCTCCAGTCTCTAGAATCCAACCTTTCCTCCCTACTCACACAGCTGCCACTTGAGTTCACACCCTCATCACCTCACACCTACATGACCCCACTATCCTCCTATTTGATGTTCCCTGACTCAAGTCGCTCCCTGGGGCAGCTAAGCAGTGTAGTGGGTCTCAGAGCACTATGTCAGGAAAATACTTATCTTCCTGGTCTCAGAGGCTAGCTTGTGTGATCTTGGGCAAATCACTTCACCTGTTTGCCTCAGTTTCTTCATCTGTAAAATGAGCTGGGGAAAGAAATGATAAATCACTCCAGTATCTTTGCCAAGAGAACCCCAAGTGGTTCTCAAAACATTAGACCTGAGAGAAATGACTGAACAACAACAACGAAAAGTCTCAAGTCTCTTCCTATTCCAGGCTGTCTTTCACATTTTTGCCAAAGGAATTCTCCTTAAGCACAGATCTGTCCTTGTCACATTGCTATTCAATCAACCCCAATGGTTCCTATTGCCTCTAGAGTAAAATCAAAACTCTTTTGTTTAGCTTTCGAAGGCCTTCAGAATCTCATCCCAATCTATCTTTGCCACTTCATTTGATATGTCTCGCCTTACCATACTTGGTCATTCAACCAAGCTGGCCCTCTCTCTCTCTCATACATTTTCTCACACTCCTAGCTCTCCCTGCAGTGCTCCCTTTTTTATTTCTGCCTCAAAGCCCCCTCTTCCCTTAAGATGCAGCTCAGGCATCCCCTTCCACATGAAGACTTCCCTAATTCATCATCACTTGCACCACCACCACCACTACTACCACCAGGACCATCATCACCAAGCATTTATCAAATGCTTCTAATGTGCCAGGCACAAAGCTGGGAATACTAATAGAGAAACTGCTGGTGCCTTCCTCCTAAATTACCTTGTATTTAACTACTTTTTTATTTTATTGTATAGTATTTTAACTACTGTATTTAACTACTTTTTATGTATTTGCATTTGTATTTATTTACTTTATACATGTGTGGTATATCGTTTTCTGTTTTTATTATTTTCCTTATTAAAATATAAGGTTACTCAAGTAGAAATTGTTTCATTCTTTATCCTTGTATACTCAGTGGCTAGCATAGTGCCTGGCACACAAAAGGCAAATAATAAATGCTTGTAAATTTATTAATTGATTGACTAGACAACCTCCATGTTTTTTTCCTAACTGTAAGTCATATATCTAAATCCAGACCCTTTTACAAATGGAATTGATCTCACAGTACTTTCTACTCATTGTAAGTGTTTGATTTATATTTGTAAGTGTGTGAATTCATGTTTGTGTCTTATCTACTAAAGAACATAAACTTCTTGACCTTAAGAGAAGTTCCATCTTACATTTTCCCTTTCCCCCAATCCTTTATTACTCTACTACTTAGAATGATGCATATTGTACATATTTGTTTCAATGTCATCTCCCCATTAGATTATGAGCTTCTTGAGAGCAAGATTGCCTTTTGACATATCCCTAGCACTTGTGTCTGGCACATGTTGTTGTTGCCCACTTATTTCAAGCATGTCCAGATCTTCAAGACTCCATTTGTGATTTTCTCAGCAAAAATACTGAAGAGGCTTTGCTATTTCCTTCTCTAGATCATTTTACAGATAAGGAAACTGAGGCTAACATGGTTAAGTGACTTAGCCAGGGTCACACAGCTAGTAAGTGTCAGAAGCCAGATTTGAAGTCAGGTCCTAATACTCTCCACTGCACCATCTAGCTGCCTGTCTAGCTTTGTTTGTTGACTGATATCTAATTAATATGGAAAACTCTGGATGATAAAAATGGCAGACATTTCTATCAAGTCTAAAAGTTTGCAAAACTTTCATTTGCATTATTCCATTCAATTCTCATAATAACCCTCTAAGGTAAGTACTGTGGTGTTATTATTCCCATTTTATAGTTGAGGAAACTGAGGCTGGGAAGTTAAATTACCTCCTCATGGTCACAACTGAACTGCATGTTTCTCCTTAACTCTCAACCTATTGCTGTTTGCACTATACTGTGCTGATTGTATCCCTAAATAAGTGCTTGTTGAGTGAATATTGATCCTTGAAAAATTTGTATTACAACAGATCTGATGAAAGATTTTGGGCTCAGTCATCCCAAAAAATGATGCATGCAGATTTAAGCAAAATGTTACCCATCATGTGGCTTTCATAAGAACACAAATCCATACCAGTGATGGATAAGTCACTTCACTCAAGCATGTAGTTCTAAATGGTCTATCCATATTCAGAGGTTCCAAGAGTCTCCTTAGCTAGGAGCCAGTAACCATATCCACTCTAATATAACAGATCAATCTGTTAAACTTGTAAAAAAATCCACCAGAAGAATATTTCCTGCAGCTCAAATTGTTTAGAAGCTGCCTTTAATGATGGACTGAAATTTCATAGACTGTTAAGAGATAGAAGGGACCTTTAAAAAGTCCAATGTCCTTATTTGATGGGTGAAGAAATGGATAAGAAGGAAGGTGAAGGGTTTTATATAACCGATAAGTGAAGTTATAAAACCTAGAACCGGGGGTTAGAGTTCCAGCCCAAAGCTCTGGTCCTGTACCATAGCTTTAAAAATGATTTACTACAATCAATTCTATACCTAGAGCTCCTTCAGGATGGTTTCCTCCATCTCTGAAAAAAGGAAATACTTTATCTATTCAAGTCACATGTCAATGAGTCTATTAAACAAGCCTTTAAAACCCTCTGCCCCCTTTTTGCTCAGCAGGATGCAGGACAAAGCAGGTTTCAGGTACAATTACTCCATTTCCTAATCACTAGCACACTCTGGACTCTCTTATTGAAAAATTAGTTAAGAACTACTCAAAGCAATTTACAGCTTCCATCAATCTATCATCAGCCTGAGTTTTACTAGACAGGAACTCTCCAGCATCTGCATCTGTTCTCTATTCTTTTCTCCAGTACCAAGGCCAACTCCTCTTAAAGCTTTGATTTCATCCCCTCCCATCTCTTCCAGGATCTTGACACAATCATTTCCCTGCCTGCCCCTTTCCCCCTGCCCCATACATGCTCCATATCACTGCCTGGAGGAGGTACTTGTTGAAAAAACTTGTTGAATTGAAACTCATTGGATCTATGATATCAAACCATCCAAGCTGGCTGTATAAAGCTGCTGTGAACAAGGTATAATTTCAGTTCTAAACCCTGTCCAGGAGGCTGTGTCCCTCACCTTTGTGACTTAATGGTGAGAGAGCCATGAAATAATGGCTAGCTCAAGGCTTCAGTGTTATTTCATTGCCACTAACACCATCCCTTCCAAAAACTTATGTGAATAACAGCAGCATGCACAGCCCCACAGTAGCAGGGCAAACAAATAGTATAAGATACAGTCTCTACCCTTGAGAAATGACTTTGCACCATTCACTGGCCTTGTACAGAATCTGATTTCCTCCTCTATAAAATGGATAGAGTAGAGTGTATTCAACCCAATTTAAAAGTCATTACCTGCTGTGTGTAATGCTCTGTGTTAGGCACTGGGGATACAAGAATAGAAAGCTGACACAACTCTTGTTTTCAAGTACTTTAAAAGTCCAACACAGGATATGAGACCCAACATTCTTTATCTCCCACCTGTGAGCATTTGCACAAGGTGCCCCCTGTGTATATCCAATATTCTCTCTTCATCTCTCTGGTTCCCTGGGAGTTTTCTTTCATCCTCTCCCCCATCTCCAGTTATCCTCTGTTTACTTCTTCTTGTCCATGATGAATTCTCCCTATCCCCAAAGAGAATGTAAATTCCTTTAGGGCAGAAATTATTTCATTTTTTTGTCTTGACATCTCTAATACCCAGCACAGCATTTGGCATATAGTAGGCACATAAATGTTTGTTGAATTTAATTCAATTAGGATAGGTTCTCAATGGACTGATCAAAGGTATCAAGAGCAAAGGAGAGGTCAAGGTAGATAAAGTGATATAAGAAATTTAAAAGGAAAATCACTTCAGCTGGGGGATAAGGAAAGGTCTTATAGAAAGGGTGGTACCTGGAAGGAAGAGAGAGATTTTGATAAGTGGCAATAAAGAGGGAATGTGGATCAAGCATGAAGTCTGGGCTCTATGAATTCATGGAGGTAGAAAGGGGTAAGAAAAAACCCCAAGAAAATAGTCATTAGTCCAGATTGGCAATAGTGCATAATTTAAAGAGAATGAAACGATGTTGAAAGGTAGATTAAGACAAATTGCAGAAGGGCCTAAATTCCAGGCTAAAAAGTTAGATTAGATGATCTCCAAATGTGAACTAATTAATAATAATGAGATCATCAATAGCACTTTAATTTTAGTGGGCCTTCCAAAACATGAAATCTTCCCTGAAATACCCACCCTCAAAAAAAAAGCTCCTCCGGGTTTCTTTGCTTCAGAAGACTTGAGGTCATTATGCCAATTTTCTTCTAGTGGCTGAAGAACCATCCAGGGGCTGAGTGGATCCTCAAGGCCCAAATCATTCATGCCCAACTAAGCTGAGAAGTCCCCACTCTCAAGGAACTGAGTGCCTTATTAGAAAAATGAGATAAATACACAAATAATTAGAATATAAAGTATGGGCAGCAGCTTTGTACAGTGGAAAGAATCCTCACTCTGAAGTCAGAGGACCTGAGTTCAAATCCTACCTAGGAGATTTATGTGACCTTAAATATCTTCCTTTGGCATCAGTTTCCTCATCCATAAAAAGAAGTTAGAAGAGACAGATTCTGGAGTTATTTCCAGTTCTAGGACTATCCTCCTTTTCAGTTCTAAAATTCTGGGTTCCAGCCTTGCCTTGCTACTCCAATCAACTCTCTAAATACATAAACTGCAGAAGAATTGTCTATGTGAATTGGTGGAATGACTTCTCAAATGATGAGTTCCCCACATTGATGAAATAAAGAGATCTGATCCCATACCCCAACGTTAGGGGTAGGGGAGAAAAAAAATCAGGAGAGATCCAAAGTGCTGTGAGAGATCAGAGGGGAAATTCATTTAACTACTTTAAGTCTGGGGTAGAATATATGGATTACTTGCCAACTGGGGAGGGAAAAAGGGAAGGGAGGGGAAAAAATTAGAACACAGGGGTATTCTAGGGGTGAATGTCAAAAACTAACATGTATATATTTTGAAAATAAAAACTATAATTTTTTTAAAAAGAGCAAAAAGAAGTTTGGGGTAGAAAGTAGGAAAGCTGCTGTGGAAGAAATGGCATCTTGGTTGAATCTTTAAGATGATTTCGACATGGTAGGAGAAGTGTGAACAATTGATACGCTGGAAAGATTGATGGCTGGAGTCACGGGACCTGGGTTCAAATTTCACCTCTCATAGTTATTTCCTGTATGGTTTTTGGCCTTCATCTATAATACAAGAGGACTGGACTAAATATCTCTGATATTCCTTCCAGTTCTATAGCTATTATGCTATGAATATCATGGAAATAACCCTTTACACACACACACACTCCTTCTTGCCTCTCCATAGCACTGACCAATAAATGCACTTACATTAATAGGCCCTAATATCCCCTTCACACTTTCCCAAGAGCCACCAGTCATCCATCTCTTTGAAGGTGACCAACAGCACCATCCTTTTAGCTGGAAGATCCAGGAGTCAGGTAAATACAAAGGGAAAGGTGGTCTCTCTGAGTACCAAGGTCAGATGAGCTAGGTCAAACCTCACTCTGCATAAGGCACTGAGCAAGGAAGTCTGACTAGGAAAGGAACACTCTCTGATAGAGTCCAATGCACCAGCTGGAGAGGAAATGTAGCCAACTGAATTTATTTCCAGAATTCTCAGGATCAGCCTCACTTCCTGAGAGACACAGACCAAGCAGCAGGAACACTGGCCCAGGAGGCACAAGGCCTATATTCTTACTGTAGTATGGCCACTCACCTGATGAATGACCTTGAGCAAGCCCTCTTCCTCTTGGATCCTAAGTTCTCCTTTGTGTTAAAGTGGGGAGAGAAGTGGAATAGACTAAATAGTCTCTAAGCTCTCTCTTTTTTTAGGTGCATGAAATGCAGCCCCTGGCCAGCACACAATCAGAGCTCAATGAATTAGTTAATTATATCTCTCCAGTCTTCTTATATTTCATTCCCCTCCACATATACTGTGATTCAAAGACCCTGGGCTTCTTGCTGTTCCTTATACACAATACTCCATCTCTTGACTCATGTCTTTTTGATGGCGTCCTCCACATTCTGCCTCCTTGCCTCTGCTGTTTGCAGGACTCACATCCCACCTTCTGCAGAAGACAGCTCCCAATCCTCACCCCTCCAACCCACACACAGGGTTAGTGTCTTCACTCAGACATTACCTTGCATTCAGCACTTAGATCTATTTAAATACATATAGTCTTCCTTGTTAGAATGTAAGTTACTTGGGGCCGCTAGTTGGTGTAGTGGCTAGAGCATCAGCCCTGAAGTCAGGAGGACCGGAGTTCAAATCTGATCTCAGATACTTAATACTTCCTGGCTGTGTGACCCTGGGCAAGTCACTTAATCCCAATTGCCACAACAGCAAAAAGAATGTAAGCTACCTGAAGGCAGGGACTGTGGTGGTGCTTCTTTGTATTTTTGGCACATAGTAAGTGCATAGTAAATATTTAATTTACTGATTATCATCATTTACTGAGCAGTATCTATGTGCTTAACTTTGTACTAAGCCTGGTCTTGACCTCAGGGAACTTAAAATTTAATCAAGGAGACAATTAAAGAAAAAACAAGCTCAGCTGTAAGAGAGCCCCTAGAATCAGAGCAGGTTAAAGTTAAATGAGGCACTAGAGACTATCAAATAAGATACTGAGAGAAGCATTGGATTGTAGGCAGGAAAGATCTGGATGGACACCCATTTCTGACATTAGTCTGAATGCTGAACCTCACCTTCCTTATCTGTGAAGGGTATAAGATATTTGTAGTATTTCCCTCATAGAGCAATTGTGAGAACCAAAAAGATGAGTATTTAAATGGTGAAGAAATGTCAATTCTTGAGAGGGCTTCAGAATTGAAAGCAAACATAAGTCTTAGCCCAGGACTCTTTCTCATATATAACACTGCCTCTAAGAAAGGAAAGATGGAACAAGTAGGGGAGGATTCTTAGAGAAGGCCAGCCTTGAGTTGTGGCTTAAGGGATGGATGATTAAACCTGGAAAGGAAAAGGGTTTGATCCCTCTTAAATCTCAGAGAAATAAAACAATATGAATAAAAGCAATGAAAGGGGAACACACATAGGAAAAATATGAGGACGCCACTCAGAAATCCTTTCTGGCTGCTCGAAAAAGAGGAGCTTATTATCATAATAGTGTATGGGAGATAGAATAGAATAAGATGGCACCAGATTGCAGAGGGTCCTAAATGCCTGGCAGAGGAGTTCACAATCTTTTTAAAATTAATAAGCATTTATTTTCTTTCCCTCCCATTGGGAAAAATATGAAAAGCAAAAACAAAACTCTCATAACAAATAAGAATAGTAAAGGAAAACAAACAACCACTTTATCCACCAAAAACATTCTTCATCTTGAGTCTATCACCTCCATGAGGAGGGCGACCATTTCCCAAAGTCAAAGAATAGGTATGAACAAAGTAGTTTTCAAAATAAGAAAATCAAGCTATCAATAGCCATTTTGGGGAATAACTTGATTTCATGATTTTCCCCGGGGTGGGGAGGGGTGCGGAAAACATTCCCAGACTTGAAATTTGATGAGATGAGGAACAAAGTTAAATAAATGAAACAGACAATAAAGAGAACCTTACCCACCTGGATTTCATCACTTGCTCTATCAATAGTCCAAGACCAGTCCTTCCCACTGAGGGTCAGCCCTAGTCCCAAAAGGGCAGATTTCCAAAGCTTTAAATGCCCCTGCAGAGATGATCTTTGGCAGGCTAAATTCCTCAGGGAAAAGTAGTATTTTCAAGCCTGTCACTGACATCACTGAATTTAACTTTGGCCAGAGGCCTGGCTGGGAATCCCACAGACATAATTAGAATCTGCCAAGAACATCTAAGTAGAAGAAAGCATCCTCAGTTGGGGCGTGGCTCACAACTGAACAGCCAGGGCTACCTTCATCTGGAAAAGGAACTGGGCTTTGTCTACTGATGAAATGAGAGGATGGGAGGAGTTCTCTCCTTTGAAATGAGAAACAGAAAGCCTTATCTCATTCTATTTAGTGGAATGAGTCCCTGGGAACTTACAAAATCGATAGATTAAGTATTCATTGAGTCCCAACTAGGCTCTCCATCCTACAGAGACTAGCACATGGAGCTATTAGAAACACCATAACTGTAGTAAAAGAGTTAGAGGAATTAGGAGACAGGGATCTCCATCATTAACCGACTGAGTGACATTGACCATATGACTTAATCATTCTGACCCATTTTTTCTCATTTGAAACATTTGAATGGACATCTGAGATAGATTCATATGATTTTAGAGTTGAAAAAAAATAATTTCTAGGTCTTCTAACCCACCTCTCTCCATTTAAAAAGAGGGAAAAATCAGACCTAGGAAACTGTGACTTATTTAAGGTCACACAATGAGTTTGGGGCAGATTTGGGATTGCAAGGTATCTCTCCTGATTCTTTCTGGGTCCGACTACCTCAGAGGACTAAGGGAGATGGGGATCTGGACAGACAGAAAGGGAGCAAATCCCAAGTAAGATTGACATGTTCAAAGTAAAGAATCAGGAAGGAATCTGAGTGGAGGAGCCCCGGCAAGGTTGGAGCAGGACAAAGAACTGGATGTTATTCCATGTTTTTATCATCATTGATAAGCTTCTTGTTCATCATACCATCATGGAATTAGAGCTTAAGAGCCATCTAAGGTCAGCTCTTTTCACTTCCCACAGGAGGAAATGAGACCAATGAGACTGAGTCTAACTTCAATCATCAGAATTGGGTTTCAACCTGGGTTCTGCAACTTTAACTTTATTGTTCTAACTCATAACACTGTAAAATGGGGCCAGATTCAAGGGCTGCAGAAGCCTCAGATTATTTTATAAACTTTCTGATAATGGAGTTCATATATAATTCATTGTTATAGTCTCCAAAATGCCTCCTAGCACCATGCCCTAAGCACAGTAGGGTTTCTGTAGGTATATGTTGAAAAATCGAATGAATTCTGCCATGGATAATGGGATATCAATGGATACACTTCTAAATATATGCTGTTTTCTTACAAGTGTCAATCCATTAGAATGGAATGGTTGGGGGCTCTGTCTTTTCCTGGTTTAGGTTTTTTAAAGAAACAACTATGAATTCAAATTTCTTCCATATGTTCCTTTAAAACATCAATTGGGACAAAGACACAGAAACTGAGACAGAGAAAGAAAGTAGAGGGAGAAAGAAAAGGAGATGAGACACGCAGAGAGACACAGAGAGAGACTGGTCATGAGTTCAAAATTAGTCTAAATATCAATTAATAATCACAAAATCAATAGGTCTCTTCTTAACCTCTTTACTAGGAATTCTCAGTACACTAAAAGATGTTTGTCTATTGGTGGGTGTGCGGGTATGTCGGTGTGTGTAAGTGTGTGTTTAAGCCTCAGTGAGCTTTGGGAACAAAAGAGTAAACACAAACACATTTTTCAATTTGTTCAGATTCTGTGAATATCATTTTTCTTCATTAATACTATTTACAATAAATTGCAAATACCTGATGAAAGAGACTGTGTATAATTCTCTTTTTGTGGTGCTAAACATAATTAAACATTAAATAAATGCTTCTTGGTAGGTGAATAGTATGAAAATGAATCTACCATTGAAGGGAAAGCAGTCACACAGAGAACATTAGCTGTGTTCCATTCCTGAGAATGGCAGAGGCAAAGAACCAATAACGGAAAATTCTTGCATCATCATCTGATACATCACCATCTAAATACTGCAAAATGTACAGCAAGACTGGGGAATATAGACTTGGGAGTGCTAAATTATATGAAGGCTACCATTGGTTTTCCAAATCCTTTTATAAAATATTTGTAAGGGAGTCAATTAAAATGGTGGGGAGGATCTGTTTTGATTCCCATGGCAAAATATTACCATACATTCCTTGCTTTTTTCTTTATGGTCATAGAAGGAAAGAAAAAGACCCAACTTACTATTCACTTTAAAAAGAAAACAGATGAGAAATGCTGAAATGTCTACTAATTCCTGGGTAAGATTCCAAATGTTAACATTACTATCTATGTTCCTGGAAGTAACTTCAGCAGTTAAAGACTTCACTAAAGTTTTGCTGGTTCAACAATTAATTTTAAACCAGAATTTAATACTCAATTAATACTCAAATCACAATGTCAGAGGGGAGAAGGAAATTCCTCCTACCCCAATCTTTTCTCAAATTTCTTGTTGCCCTGGAACCTAACAGATGTTTCATGGCATGAAATACCCTAAACCCCAGATGCTGATTTCCTTTTACACAGACATATCCACGTGCACACACACAGAGAGACACACAAGTGCACACACACACACAGCTCCCGAACATTTCCCTGAACCTGACACCACCTCAGTGTATCCACATTTAGCATTTGTAACCTCTGCCCAAAATCCTGAACAGCGTGATGAGCAGCAGGAGAGAGCAGATAGCCAATCATATCTCATCCCATCGTCCTATAGCAGTCACCTAGGTAACCAGCACAAGGACCCATCATCTGGCTGTACACAGTGGTGAGAAACACACACACACACACACACACACACACACACACACACACACACACACTCCATGCAGCATTTCTGCTCTCTCAGAACAGTTTGGGACCATTCAGAAGAGGATTTCAGGTGTACACAAGAAGAAAGGGATGGCACAGTATTTGTAGCCTACTGGTGTATATCCCTTTCAGTTCTACATCAGTCACAACAAACCTGCATCTTGGTGTAATGAGACCTGAATTCTGGGTATAACCAACCCAAAGGATAGGTCTTATCATGGAACCAAATGAGCCAATGAAAATGCCATTTCCTCTCTCATCATTCCAGGAAGATGGCTATATCTTGGGCTTATACTTTAGAATGGTCAAAGGAATTGTCCCTGGTGGGTCTCATCTTTGGTCCTTCCAGCTCTATATTCTACTCATGGCAACCCAAAGCAATGTGCTTATATATAACAGTTCTGCTTTAAACCTTAAAGCTTAGGTTCTATCTACTTATGTCTCTGTAATTTGAAAATTCATTTATGTTTTCCTCCCTTGATCATAGCTTGAGGTAATGAATTCTATTAATTTATTATTCCAAACTCAAGTTTCGAATGGTGGCTCTTTCCACCTAGCATCTGGAGAAAAAATCCATAATCATAATTGTACTGATTTCAACCAAATTAATGTTTAGTTTTTGCCTTTTTAGACTGACAAATCCCAATTGTTTTTACTAATAATCAGGAAAATGGCAAAGATGGTAACAATTGCTAACATTTTGCTTTTATTACCATATTTGATCTTAATAACAATCCTGTAGGGGAAGCACTACAAGTGTTATTACCTCCAAACTACAAGAGGGAAAACTGAGGCTGAGAGACAACATACTTTGCCTATAGTCTCATAGTTAAGATGGGGCAGAGAAAGGCACTGAGAAAGTCAAGTCTGTTCACGTGACCTCTAATACATGTGACCTTTTCTTAATCTGTCCACAAACTTCTAACTACTCAGAATTATAATCATAGACTTCAACAAACATTTAGAATGTTAGAAACTCTCCTCCTCAATTAATTAGCGAAGCCCAAGGGTTACTGCTTACTAGTAAGCAAAGCTGAGATGGAAGTCTGGGTCTTTAAACCCTCATCCCATGTCCTTTCCAATATAGTATACGACCCTCTTAAGAGCATCTCCTTGCTCTTATAGCATAACCTTGCTTTAAAAGTGTAGACGAATCTGTACATTTCCGCTTCAGCTATCACCCCCTTTTCCCTTACCCCCAAATGGTGAACATTTGTTGATTGTCTTATTTTTAAATAAAATACTTTTCTTCATAGAACCTCAGTTTTCTCATATATAAAATGAATGGATTGGTGGAAATCCTCTCTAAGCCTCATTCCGATTCTAAATTCTGTACCTTCTTCCTGGAATGCCCTTCCCTGGTCCTTACATTTCTCTCCCCTTTCCCCAATCAAAATTCCCATCATCCTTGAAGATTCAAAACAAGTGCCACCTGTTCTATGAATTACACCTTGATTGCCAGAGCCAGAACATTGCTCCTCTGAACACTAATAGCACTAGCCTTATGTGTCTCTTAGGCTACTTATCAAGGCTACCTGGTATACATAGGATCATGACTTATCTACTAGACCAGTGATTCTCAAACGTTTTTATTTCCTTACAGAATTCTCTTCTTTGGCATGAAGAATGACAGCAACCCACACCAAACATTTAAGTTGGCAACATGACAGAAATCAGGAGATTCATTCACCCAAGTACAATTTCCTTCCAATAAAAGCAGATGTTTTTGTTGATTTGATTCAAGGTCTGATATGTCTTGAGATTTGTGCCTACATATAAGAAACAAATTGTTTATTTTTCAAATTCTATATTTATCGTATTTTCACTCTACACATACTAGATAAAGTGCATTAAACAAAATCATTTCTAAATTTTCTTTTATCTGCAGTGACAAAATGTCCAAGATTTAAATCCACACCCTCTGAAAACCATTGTAAAAAGCATAAGTTCACTGAAGACAGGGATCCCATCTCACTGACTTTTTACCACCTCTCATCCCTTCTACCCCCTTAAAACCCTGCATGGAGCAGTCCAGCTAGATCAGTCCAACTCAACAAGCATTTCTTAAGCACTTAATAGTGCATAAAGAACTGAGATAGTATCTTACATATACTTTGTCTGAAATAAATATTCATTGCAACTCCAGGCTAAGCCATCTGTGTATGTGTGTGTGTGTGTGTGTGTGTGTGTGTGTGTGTGTGTGTGTGTCCAAGGGGAAGACTACTGTCTCTATTCATTATACACTGTATCTTTTCCTGTATCCCATATTACCACCCAAAATCCCACTCTAAACCCACCTAGTAAGGGAAAGACAGCTTCAGGATCCTAGAGTAGATGACATCTCCGTATGGTGTTACTGCACCCTCTGGAGGCCTTTGACTGTAGCAGCAGCTAGTAGGACAGCCAGACCTTCTTCTGAACCTGCAGCTTCCAAAATATCCCCCAGTGAGGATTAACATCTCATCATATCCCCTTCCTGCAGGGGCATCCTGATTGTTTCAGAGAACTTTGGAACTGGAAGGACCCTTGGAAATCACTAGTATAAACTTCTCATTTTAGGCAAAAAAAAAAAAGGGAGAGGAGAGACTAGAAGGACCCTTGGAGATGACTAGTGTAAACTCACTTTAGGCAAGAAAAGGGAGGGGGGAACTGAAAGGACCTTTGGAGATCACAAGTTGAAACTTCTCATTTTAGGCAAAAAAAGGGAGAGGGGAGATTAGAAGGACCCTTGGAGATCACTAGTCTAAACTTCTCAGTTTATTTGAGGAAAGGGAGTAGGGGTTATCATGGAGAAATGGGAGAATCATCAGCCAAGATCACATGTAAAAAAGTCCATTGATTCCTTCAGCTGTCATTCCATGAATATTGACTTTAGTTTTACAACCCAAAGAATAGTAATCTGTCTTTCTAAATCAAAGAATTAGTGAATATGGTGGTTTCCTAGATTTTAATAATAATAATAATAGCTAGCATTTCTATAGTACTTTTCAAGGAACTTTACAAATATCTCATTTAATCCTCAATAACAATTCTGTGAAATAAAACCCCCATTTTACAGATGAGGAAAATGAGGTAGGTAAAGTGACTTATCCAGAATCACATAGTGAGTGGAGTCATATGGGAACTTTCAGATTCCCAATCCAGCACTCTCTCTCTACTGCACCAGCTAACTAAATACAAAGAATCATTTCTGGGGCAGTTAGATGATGCAATAGATAGAGTACCAGCCCTAAAGTCAGGAGGACCCGAGTTCCAATCTGGCCTCAGATACTTAACTCTTCCTAGCTGATCTTAGGCAAGTCATTTAACCCCAACTGCCACAGTAAAAAAAAATCATTTAATTTTCCCCATCATCTCATGGAAACATTGTAAGGAGAGTCTTTTCTGATTCTTTCAGTTCTAGCAGTCTCTCTCTCCTCAAATGATCCACTCATGCATTCCATGTAAGCATTTGAATCTACTTTCTAACACTTCAACTATTTCATTGAAGCCTTCACAAAAAGGAAGATTTAGGACAGAATGTAAGCTCCTTGAGGAAAGGGACTATTTCATTTTTAATATCCCCAGAGCTAATGTAGTGTAGTAAGCCTGACTCTCAGTAAGTGCTTAATTCATCATTCATAATGTTTGCATAGGTTTTGGGTTTTTTTTTTTTCTATTTATGTGGCTAGCATTGAATTAAACACATGCCCCACAACAAGTTGCTAAAGTCAATGAAAGATGATTAAGGCAGGACCTTCGCTTTCCCAGATTAGCATGAAAGAAAATTATCACCTCCATAAGTGAAACAATTGAAGGAAAGAAAATGAAGAGTCCAGTAACTTGGGTTCTAGTCCCACTGCCTGTGTAACCTGGGACAAGATATCTCACTTTTCTAAGTCTAAGTATCTCATGTAGTACTTTGCCCCCAATAAGCATTTAACAAATGTTTATTAGATTAAATTAATTTGATGATCACTTAAGTTTTCAGAGCCATAACTAGGAATTTTTGCACAAAAATTAAGCACCACACACTACATCCAGAGAAAGTAATATAAAAAGAACTCCCTGGTGAAATGTATGTACTGAGAGAACAGAGACCAAATTATGTAGAGGAACACAGACCCTAGAGCATCAATCCTAGGCTGCTGCTGGGGAGGACCCAAATAGCAGAAAAGGTAGCATAGAATAAATTTGCTATTTTAACTAATTATTCTTGCTAACCAGTAACATGTCCTGTCATTTCTATATCTCTAAAGGACTGCAATTGATCTCTTTACCCTATAAATTTAATTCCTTCTTAATTTGGTGCATTGGGATTAAGCCCCAGTTTTCTCACCCTAATGACAGCTAGACCTAATTGTCTGTTTTTACCAATCTATTAGAAAGATGAAAAGAACATTAATCTGCTCACTCCCAGGAGAATGAGAATATTTATATCTCCAGGCAATGAATATCTGGATGGCAAATAACAAATTCTATGGGTCTTCTGAAGCAGAATAGGATAGTGGACAGTGTGCTGAATCTGGTGACCCTAGGGAAGTGATTTAACCTTTCAGTATCTCAGTTTGTTTATCTTTAAAAATGAGGGAGGCACAGCGAGTTAGTGCAGTGGATGGAGCACCATCCCTGAACTCAGGAGTTCAAGTCTGGCCTCAGACACTTAACACTTCCTACTGTGTGACCCTGGGCAAGTCACTTAACCCCAATTACCTCAGGGAAAAAAAGAAAAAAAATGAGGGAGAAAGCCTTAAAGCCTTAACAACTTCTGGAATTCCTTCAGGTTTTATACAATCCTTTAAATCAGAGGAGTAGTAGGATTCCAGTCCCAAAAATTATGTTGGCAGGTCTCTGTACCTCAGTTTCCTTATCTGAAAATAAGAATATCATTAGCCTCCATCTCTCATAGAATATGCTTCATAAACTTTAATGCCCTCCAAAATGGTAAGCTCTAAGTGTTAGCTTACTGCCTGACTCTTGGGGAGCACACGGTACCCAGCTGCAGATGTGTGGCTTTTCCTCCATTTATTTGAACATTTGGAGTCATGTAGTCTTAGCTGCTATTTCAGCTTTCCACATGCTCTCTGAGGTGGTGACTCAGACCGACAGGCTGTACATCTGTGACCAGAATAACCAGTTTGTGGCAAACACAGTTCATTTCGTTGTTCCACCCTTTGGACAGAGAGTTGATTAAAATTGCCACATGATGGAGCCAATCCATGTGTGGTAATTGACTGTGAATACAATCCAGAAAACCTAAGGAAGTCAGGCCGCAGGGAGGTGGAGACTTGGCAACAGGCCACTTCATAGGGCAGGAGACTCAGGCCCTCCAAACTGGCTGATTCCTGAAGCAGCTACTTCACTAGCTCCATTCATCAAATCCTACCAGATAATTGTCAGAGAGCCACTTCACTTTGGGCTGAATAAAATCCATGGACGAGGCGAGAGAAGAGTTTTCTTTTGAGTATTTCTGAACGCAAAGCAAGTGGCCAGTCTCCAGCTGAGTGCCCCGACAGGTAACGATTGTCTCCTTGACAGAGACATTGCCCAAACTTTTAGTGGCTCTCACTACCAAGGATGTGCACAAAGTAAGGAAGTTAAACCTGTACAGTGTAGAATGTGTGCCCCAACCAAGGCCCAGCCCTTGGGAAGACAGCTCCCCTACCACACGGATTCAGCCACGGTATGGTTCGGCTTTTTACAAGTAATTGAGACTAAACACAGCATTTTCTTCCTGCTACTGCCAGTGGACGCACTTGGTGCTGCTTTGATTCAGTGCAGTGGTGAAAGATCAATACAATCCCCACAAATATTTTCAAAGTAAGAACTAGGGACTTGACTGCATCCCAGCATTTATAACACACCTTTCTCCGAGAGCTACATAAAGAGCTCAAAGTGTTTCTGTATACCATTGGACCAAATTGCCCCTCTGAAGATGCAAGTAACATGTCTCCAAGTATCCTTCTTCCCTTCCCTTTCCCATCCATTTAGACGGCACAGTAAATAGAGTGCTGGGTCTGGAGTCAGAAGACCTGAATTCCAATCCAGCTGCAGACATTTTTTTTAACTTTTTGTTTGCCTCAGTAAAATGGGAATAATAATAGCACCTACCTCATTGTGAGAATCAAATGAGATAATATTTATAACACATTTAGCATAGTGCTTGGCACAGAATAGTAGACACTATTTAGATGTTCATTCCCTTCCAGTCTTCAATTCCCACACATTTATTAAGCATCTTCTCTGTGCTAAGCACTGTGATAGGGATTGGAGGTACAAAAGAAAAAGAGTTCCTGCCCACAAGGAGTTTATATTCTGCAGGAGCAAAGGGATGCAACAGGTACTCTGCTTCATGAAGGCAGAAGTCACTTTTCACTTGTGTTTGTACTCTCATAGACGTGCAAATAATAGGTACCTAATCAATGCTTAGATGAAGTAGTAATTTGAGAAGGGAGAGAAATCTAGAGGCTGGATCAAGAGAGACTCACTTTATGAGATGGCACTTGAATTAAGAATTCTATGAGAGAGAGAGAGAGAGAGAGAGAGAGAGAGAGAGAGAAGAAGAAGAAGAAGAAGAAGAAGAAGAAGAAGAAGAAGAAGAAGAAGAAGGGAGGAGGAGGAGGAGGAGGAGGAGGAGGAGGAGGAGGAGGAGGGAGAGGAGGAGGAGGAGGAGGAGGAGGAGGAGGAGGGAGGAGGAAGAGGAGGAGGAGGAGGAAGAGGAGGAGGAGGGAGGAGGAAGAGGAGGAGGAGGAGGAAGAGGAGGAGGAGGAGGGGAGGGAGGAAAGGAAGGAAGAAGAGAGGGAGGGAGGGAGGGAGGGAGGGAGGAAAAGAGAGAGAGAGAGAGAAAGAGAGAGAGAGAGAAGAGAGGAGACAGAGACAGACAGAAATAGAAACAGACAGAGAGAGAGACAGAAACAGAAAGAGAGAGAGGAACAGGAGGAGGAGAAACAAGAAGAGGGGGAAAAGGAAAAACAGGAGTAGGAGGAAGAGAAGAAGAAGAAAGAAGAGGAATAGGAGGAAGAGAAGAAGGAAGAGAAGAAGGAGGAGAACAGGAGGAGGAGGGACAGAGAAGAAAGGAAAGGAAAGGATAGACAGAGACAGAAAAAGGAGAGTGGGTAGAATCAAATTATTTCAGGAGCCTTCTCAACATCTCTTAGGATAAAGGTAAGGGGTAAATTATCATTTTCCCCTGTTAGAACAAGAAAGGTGATTCACCCCATGGCATTTGCCTCCTTTCTTTTCGATTATATTCAACCCATTCCAGATACTAATAGGTAATATTTACAACAGACAGATTAGGGAAATACTCTTCTGGAGACAGTATCTCTTGGTAAAATTTCAATTTTCTGGGCCTCAGTTTTCCCAGCTTTAAAACTGAAATTTGAATTAAATGATCTCTAAGACCTCTTCAAGCCGAGGAATTGACGCACCAGTTTCATCTAGATGTTTTCCATTCCTGCTGTTGCTCTCCTATCAGGCCTTCTCCCCATTTTGGGGAGAACTTGGGTGAGATATACTGGTATATTTTCACCATCATCAATTTTAGAGCCTATGGTAGTCTTCCTTGTCTTGATTCCCATTCCCCATCACTACTAAGTCATATGGACTCCTGGGATTTATGCTCTCCAGAGCTCCAAGGCCAATATCCAATCCCTTTAGATGAATAGCTGAGGGGCTTTCAGTTAGCAGCTACAAGTTTAAAAAAAAGAACAGTGTGTCCCATTGCATCCAGGACCATCTCCAATCTCCCTGATCTATATCCGGCCACTAGACCCAGATGGCTCTGGAGGGGAAAGTGAAGCTGGTGACCTTGCACAACCCTCCCACACTTGTAAATCACAACCTCACCTCCCCGACGTCATAGTTCTCTCCCAGAACAAAGAACAAACAAAAACAACAGCACAAATTCAGTCTGAGAAGTCCCTAGATCTGACTGCAGCAGCTAGACATCATAGCAGTTATAGTACTAAGTCAGGCTACAACAGGTTTCTCCTTCCTGCCACCTCCTCATTCCCTGTTCATCTCACTTGTTCTTTTCTAAAAGGAGATTTGAAAAGTTTCTCAGCAGGACCTACAGATAGATATATAATCCCATTACACAGTCACACTGGCTTCTTGCCAGCCACCAATAGTCAATGGAGCTTCCCTCCATTGCCCTAGTTTGAAATGGGGGGAGGGGGGACTGAGGTGCTGACTTCTGGCCAGAGCATCTTCCACTGAATAAGTCAGATCTACGAATCAGACCTGATCATTCCCAAGACAGACCCCACCCCCTTCCGCAAGCTGTCAGCCCTTATTATGGCTAGAGGAGTCAGTTCACTCACAAGGCCTTTGGAAGGATAACTTGGGCCTAAGGATTGGCAGAGAACAGAAAGGGGATGAACCTCCTCCCCTATAAGCTTTCTCATTTTAGAGTTAACACTGCATTTTTTAAAATTCAAAACTTTTTGGCATAGAAGAGTGATTGAGGATCCCTAAACTGGAAGAGTAGCAGCTGAGCCTGGGGAAGCAGGGAATAAGAAGTTGGCTTCTGGTTCCTTTCACACTTGGAACTGATGCTCTGACTCTCTTCAAGGATGCTAATCAGGGCAGGCCCGTTGTATAGAAGGCAGGAGGAACAACAGGTCCTGGGGTGGTGGTGGTGGGGGGGGGGGTTACAGAAAGCCCTCAAGTTTGGGCAGCCTGTTCCTCCCATCACAGCTCATCTTAGCCCAGGCTCGCAGGAAGCACTGCAGCACTGCGGCCTGGGGGAGGCCGTGGGGGAGGGGGAAGGGGAGCGATGCTAAGGGGGAAGGTGTGGACGCACCTACACCAAGTCCTTCGCTAACCAGCCCCTGAGTCCACACTGCGTTTCCGTTTAATCCTTCCTGATTGGAAAAAGCGTTTCCCCCGCAACTTTCACTAACTGCGGGTCTGTCCGGCCAGACAGCAGGAGGCCCGGATGAATCAAGGCAAAAATCACAGGCGGCCCTTTGCCTAGAAGGGGCTCCCAGGGTCGGTCAAACATTAACATCCTCCCTCTCACAGCAGCAGAAACGCAGGTCAGCCTGACACCCCCCACTCGGGGAAGGGGGAACAGGAGAGCACCGGAGCAAACTGACAGGAGCTTCCAGAAAGTTGGGTCCGCGTAAATGAGAGCACACCGGCCCCTTCCCTCGGATGGAAACCAGGATCTCCCTCCCCACTCTTTCTGCAGATAGTATTCCTCTTCACCTCACTCCCACCTCGAGATATCCAGGCTAGACTGAGGTCGTCTACAAAGAAGATACCAGAACCAGCTTTCCTTCGCCCTAACCCCCCCAATCCTCATCCGCCCTTAGGGCCGAACAGACGCCGTTGTGTCCATCAGACGGAGATGGCCCCGACTTCTGTAAAACAGGACAAGCGCCCGCCGTTGTCCTCCTCCCGGCAGGAGGTAGTTTTTTATACGGGGGATCGAGGCGGGGAAGGGGTATCGAAGATCTCTACGAAAGAAGACCCCCCGAGATACAGAGCCGGACGTGCGTTCCGCCCCCCCCCCCCCAGTCTTTGCTACCACTGCCGCGGGCTCAGTCCTTGAAGCTCGCACCCTGACCCCGGCCCCAGGTCCCCCAGTTTCCCTGGACCCCAGGCCGGAGCTCCGCTCCCCGCCTCGGCCCCTTCCACGCGCACCCCTAGCCGACCGCGTCTTACCTTCATCCTGCATCCGCTGCAGGCACAAGGCAAGGTTTTTCCTCCAGCCTGGCATCCCGGCGCAGGAGCAGCGCTGGGGCTGCTGCGCAGGACGGAGCCCCCCCCACGCGGCTGGACAGCGCTGGGGATGCGGTGCGGGCAGCCCGCCACCTACCAGGCTGGACATGGGTGGGCACCGGGCTCCTCCATGAGGGCCGGGGTCGGAGGGCTAAGAGGGGGCTACGGGAGAGAGAGGAGCGAGTGTGTCAGGAGGGCGAGAAGAGCGAGAGAGGCGGGCACCCGAGGCTGGGCAGGGCACGGCAGGGCAGGGCACAGCAGGTCTGGAAGGAAAGGAGGGTGGCGGAGAAGAGGGCACCAGCCCCCGCGGCCGGCCGCCTTCGCCTCTGACGTCGGAGCTGCTGGCTGGGGCTGCACCGGACTTGGGGGTTCCAAACCGAGTGTCTCTCCCCGGCCTGGAGTGAGCCACAGGAGCTGCGGTGCCCGCGTGGGGTGGGGACCGTACTAAGTAGCAAGAGAGCCGAGGGGGGCGCCAGGGATGGGGAGCTCGCTCTCCCCCTCCGGCCTCACAAGGGAGCCCCGGGGACAGGGATGCAGCGCCCAGCCTGCGCCGCGGCGCTCAACGAGGGCGGGGGAACGCGAAGCCCCAAAGCCCGCGGCCCCTGTCTGGACGGCGGGGCGATCACGGCCGACTGGGGAGATCACGAGAATAGTACAGTCCTCCTTAGGCAGAAAGTCTTTTTCTCCTCTCTCTGTGTCTGGCTGTCTGTCGATCTGTCTACCTTTCTGTGTTTCTGTCTCCGTCTCACTCGCTCGTTTGGTCCCTCCTCCTTTTCCTCTTCCTCCCCTCCTATTTCTCCTCTCGCTTTTTCTTCCCTCCCTCCCTTTCTTTCATCCCCCTCACTCTTATCTTTCCTCTCATTCTCTTTCTTTCTTTTTCCTTCCCCCTCCCTGTCTCTCTCCTTTCCCCCTCTCGCCTCTAGGCAATTAAGAACTTCGGGGGAGGGCACTTTCCCTAGGATCCGGATAATAGGAAGTTGCCCAGGTCCGGCTAAGATTTCTTCTGTCCCCATCCACCCAAGCTGGAAGCAGCTCGATTGCAAGACCTAGACAGGTGCCTCTGAGTTGGATTGGAAAGGTCCTCCGAGGGGAGGGCCCAAGCAAAAACACTGCTGGAATGGTGGGGCAGGAGTAGAAACATCTGCAGCCAGTTCCCTATTACGCAGTGAAATGGAAATGGATGGCAATCATCCAGATGATTCGGTTCTTTGCCCGGATAATTATGGCCATTTTCAGGACAAAAAACCTGTGATCCTTTTTGGCTTGGATTTCTTGCATTCCCAAAACAAGACCAACCCACATGGAATCAGCCAAGTTTGGTTACTCTTACCTTCCCCCTACCCCTTTCTGTGATTCCCCATCCCTATACCCTTTCGCTCTTACAAGTTATCCAGTGTCCTCTGGCTGCCCATCACCCATCCTTGCAGCAATACACCTAGGCCAACCTTCCTTTGCAGTGTCTCATGCCACCAAACTTACCTCTCTTAAAACTTTCTTACTGATCTCAGGCCTCAAGAAGAAAGTCATTTGATTAAAACTATCTCTAATGGTTGGGTGGGGGTGGGGTGGAGAGAAGGTTTTGAGAGAAAACACTTGATTAGAAAGCAAAAAGTTTCATTCCTAATCTGTCTTGGACATTAAGTAGCTGGGTAACTTTGAGCAACTTAATTTCATTTCTCCTTTCCATTGCTGATCTACAACATGGAAGTTCATTCATTCAACAAGTGCCTACTAAGTGCAAAGCATTGTTCCTGTTTTGGGGAATACAGACAAAAAGAAAAAGGCCTCCCTCTCAAGAACTTTACATTGGTGGTGGGGGAAATAGGGAAGCTGGAAAGGGAGGAAGAGAAGAAAAAGAAAGAGGAAGAAGAGGAGGAGGAAAAGAAGGCATAGGAGGAGAAGGAGAAAAAGAAAAAGGAGGAAGAGGAGGAGGAAGAAGAAGAAGAAAAAGAAGAGGAGGAGGAGGAGGAAAGGAAGAAGAAAAAGGAGGAGGAGGAGGAGAAGGAGGAGGAGAAAGAGGAGGAGGAGGAGGAAGAGGAAGTAGAAGAGGGGGAAGAAGAAGAAGAAGAAGAGGGGGAGAAGAAGAAAAAGGAGGGGGAAGGGAAGTGAGTCCAGAAAAAGAGAGCAGGGATATTCAGATTTGTTAGTCTTTTGCAAAAAGACCAACTACTGAAATTAGTGAAAGGTAGTATGGAGCCTGAGGAGAAGAGAGCCCAGAACAGTCTTGGAGGAGAGCTATAGCTAAGAGCAAGATATGGATAATCATCCATCAAAGGAAAGTGATAAGTGATCAGACAGGAAGAAGAGTAACCAGGAGAAAACAAGTTTATAAAACTCTATTCAAGAAACATTCATTAAGCACCTTTTAAGTTCTAGGCATTGTGCTAAGGGCTGGGAATACAAAAAGAGACCAAAAAAGTCTCTCCAGAAGCTTAAAATCTAATGGTGATGATGTGTAAACAAATATAAACAAAACAAGATATATATACATATATATTATATATATATATATATATGATAAATAGAAAATAATTAACAGAGGGAAGGCATTGGGAACATCCAGAAAGAGGTTGCCAACTGTCAAAAAGGTATGGAGAAATCATGGAGTATGAGGTCTGAGATCTAACAGAAGACCCATCAATTTTAGACAGTAAACAATTACTGATAACCTTCTATTAAGTGGTAGTATAGGAAGCCAGATTTCAAGGAGTTGATAAAGGAATGGGAGATAAGAAAATGGGGGAGGGGAATTCACTAAATTGTGCATACTCTTTGATATCACTACTAGTCTTAAACCCCAAAGAGATCAAAGAAAGATTAAAAGGTCCCATATACCTTCTACTAAAATATTTCCAGCTGTTCTTTTTTTTTTCTTTCATGGTAGGAAAAATTGGAAATTTAAAGGAATACTCATTAATTGGGGAATGACTGAACAAATTATGATGTAAATATTTAATAGAATATTATTGTGCCTTAAAGAATAATGAAAGAGTTGGTTTCAGAGAAATTTGGGAAGGCTTGTAAAAACTGAAGCAGAGCAAAATGAGCAGAACCAGAAAAATTTTTACCATAATAACACTATTATAAAGACAGACAACTTTGAAAGGTTCAAGAGCTCTGAGCAATATAATTACTAATCATGATTCCAGAGATCTAATGGAACATGCTAACAGAAAGGTAATAGACATTTTTGGAGGAGCTATTTGGGAACTTGTTTTGCTTGGATCTCAATGCTTGTTTCAAGAATCTGGGTTCTTTTATGGAAGGTGGAAGAGAGAAAATTATTGCTTGTTACTTGAAAAAAGCAAAAATGAAACATTTTAAAAAGAAGAAAGTAGAGATAATAAGCTTTTTCCAGTAATTTAACTATAAAAGGAAAATAATATAGAGACAATTGCTAGATTTTTATATTGGAAGAAAGTCGTAGAGGGAGCCTAGGGTCAAATAGAGGGGTTTTTAGGAATAGAGAGAAATGGACATGTGTATAACTAGCAGGGTCTGAATCAGAAAACAAGAAAAGATAGAAGATTATAGAGAAGAGGATGACTAACGGGGCAAGACAGGAGGGGGTGGGATCAAAAGTGAGTTAGTCTCAAGGAGGAGAACTATCTAGATAGACATCAGTGATTGGAGCAAATAAAGTTTGGAAGATGATGAAGAAAGGTTTGATGTATAGAAGAAAGAAGAAGAGGGAACTCCACTGAGTTCTCCACTGAGTTTGAATAGACTTAGTTAAAGAAGGAAGATAATTCTTTCCTGTCTATCTCATAGTTATTATGAGAATTAAATAAAATAATGAAAATGCATTCATTCAACAGCTATGTATTACCTACTACGTACAAATGTGATTTGAAAGCTATAAAGTGCTACACAAATATACAGTATTGTTCATATTTTATTAATTTAGCATCATTGCTCCAGAGCTGAAAGGGACCTCACAGACCATCTAATCCAATTCACTTTATGAAGATGAAAACTGAGTCCCAGGGAGGTTCTGATTTATACAGAATTATACTAGAAGTTAGAAGCTAGAATTTATTTATAGGGCATTTTAAGGTTTGCAAAGCACTTTACATGAATCATCTCATTCAACCTCAGAACCACCCAGTGAGATAGGGGCTCACCCATAAGCTCTATTTTTCACATAAGAAAACTAAGGTTGAGAAAGGAAAAATGATTTTCTCAGGATTACACAAGAAGTTAGAAAATGAGGCAGGACCTAAAATAAGATCCTTTGATCCTAAAGCCAGGACCCTTTCAAGATGTTCTAAGTCGTTAATGTATCTCTATAAAGAGAACTTTCTATGATCTCAAATGAATCTTTGATGGTAGAATTTCAGGCAGTCTTATAAAATCGTTGCCTGGAATTTACTTCCTCCTTACCACTGTCTCAGAATCTCATCCATTGTTCAGGTTCCATCTTTTGTAGTAAGTCTTTCTTTCACAAGTTCATATCCTTACCACGTATCATATGAGTGTATTTTCCCAACCATTGGAATAGAAATTCCAAATAAGCAGGGACTATTTCTTTTTTCCATTCTTCCTTTGTATCTCTGATCCCTAGCACAGTATCTTAAAAATAGTAGACACTTAATAATTAGATTGTATTCATTAAATTGGATTGGATTTGAAAAAGAAGGAAAGAATTTCAGGAATACTGAGGAGGAATTTTGGGTTCATAGGATAACAAGCAGGAAGATATTTTAAAGAGGATTAACTTTAGGCATATAGAAGTTTAATGATGTCTGCAGGGTCATGCATAATGAGTGACAAATTCAGGATTTAAACTCAGATCATCTGATTCCCAGTCAAGCATTTTTCCCATGACAATACACATGGCACTACTTAGTTCTAATCTATTCCATTCAGGAAGTTGTTATTAAACACCTACGATTTGCGAAGAATTGTTCTGGGCATGGTAGTTGCCCACAAGCAGTCACTGTTCTGACTATAGCATAAACTGACAACACAAAAGGAAAAAAGTTGAATGGAATTAGAATATGCAATTGCACAAATGTGATCTCCTCAAAGACAGGGTCCCCATTTTTATATTTATCTCACTTTTATATTTCAATTTCATATTTGTATAAGAGAAGGATCTCTCTCTCACCTTGCATTAACGCAGATCACAAGGTATTAAATGTAAGGGTGGTTTCACATGATAAAGCTTTATATATGTCAACATTTGAATGAATTTATGTCTTGTCTTCTTGATATGAGGTAAAAATTCTTTGACTGGATTGAGGAAGAAAAAGCCTGGCAGGGTAACCAAACAAGCTAACAATAACTCTGAAGGGCTTTAAATAGTGGGAGGAATTTCAACAGTGAGTCAGTGGACCAATTAAGTTATAGAAGATTTTAGTTAGGCCCTGGAGAAAGGATTGATCTTGAGAAGAAAGGAGTTTCTCTCTCCTCCCTCCGTTGACTATAGTATGGGAGAGACTACAGTGGGAGACCAATCATCCAGCTGGAAGTGACAAAGATCCACTTAGGACAAACATAGACCAATGAATGTGCCCCTGAGAAGTATAACCACTATTCTTAAGAGGAACTTCCTGAGGGTTCTGTGAAGGAACTTCCAACAACCAGCAACTAAGAGGGACTCTCTTTCCACATACATTGCACATCATTGTATATATGTCTCACTACCATTTTACTCAATATGGATCCACTTTCCCCAAGATCTGGTGTGTTCAAGTACATACATGTGTGTGTACACACATAGCTTGGAAGGGATATTTTGTACCAACTGATCTTACTACTTGCCACTGGGTCATTTTTTCAGTTGTTGGATTCTTCCTATTTTTCATTTGGAATTTTATTGGTGGATACTGGAATGATTTGTCATGTTCTTAAGTGACTTGCCCCCGGAGCACACAGCAAGTAAGTATCTGAGGCCAGATTTGAACTCAAGAGGATGAGTCTTTCTGACTTAAGGGTTGGCACTCTATCTACTACACCATCTAGCTGCCTCTTGATCTTATATCTTCTGAGTAAATACTTTTTTAACAATAGGACTCCTACTGGAGCTCAGGTCCTAAAATATTAAAAGCTTCCTTTACAACACAGGGTGAGTAGAAATCAACAAACCCCCTAAGGATCCCAGGCTTCCGCAAAAATGCCTTCTGAGTTGGAAAAAATAGCTCCTGGGGTGGAGAGTGAATGGGGAATACTACCACTGCATTTGTATTTCTTTAGTTGAAGTTGTATATTCATTGCTTAGCAGAGAGTCTGGCCCAGAGTAGGCACCTGATAAATATTTCTTGAGTAATTTATTGATTATGTCAATGGTATTGAAAAAAACAAAGTAATGATGATAAGGGCACAGATCATAAAATCAGAGCTAGAATAGATCTTGGCAACTTTTTAGATTCACTCATTTTATTGGTTGAGGAGGAAACTTGAGTCTCAGAGGAATTAAGAGACTTACCCAAGATAATATATTTACATGGAAATGGACTGGGAATCCAGGGTCTTGAATCTCGATCCTCTCCCTCTTGGTCTATTGTTCTTTCTACTGCATTACTCTTTGGGCATCCAAAGTATACCAGTCACTTTGGTATTACTTATTAATGTTCTTTTGGGCTCCTCCAACGTGTTACATCATTGCTGTATATCAATGCTAAATTATTCATCATTGGAGTTAGTAGGGCAGACACACCAGCATGAACATCATCAGCAAGTGAGTAGCCTGCGGCCTTCAGAGTTGCTGACTGCTGTGTCAATGGGAGCCAACTTAATGGTCGAGGAAGTGAGTGTCCATAGGCAGTGGATGGTGAAATACCGCCTCTCCCTCCAGCGCTGATCGATCCTCTGGATTCTGAAGTCACTAGAACCCTTAAAAGACTCTTGACATTTTAAATCACCATCATTGGATTGGTGAAGACACCATTAGTAGTCAACAGCTGGATGGAAGAAGATCCTACTGAGATTTCCTTCTGGGGCAGCGGGGTCTTTTGAAGTGATCTGAAAAAGCAGAGAAGTGAAAACTCTTCTTGCTGCCTATTTTATACCATGTCATGTTTTTTTCATACCTAACTAGAGTCAGGGCTCCATGAATGTAACTGCTTCCCTTCCTTCCTTCAACATTTTCTTATGGAATACTACAGCTGGAAAGAACTTCAGAGGTTAGGGAGTTTGATTTCCTCATTTTACAGGTGAGGAAAATAAAGTTTAAACTTGTTAGGTTACTTTTCCAAGATTTACAGTGGCCCCTAGTCTCAAGCAGTGACAGAGGGAGTTTGAAAGTAATGGGCATCTATCCCACTTATTTAATCCTGAAATTGGGGGAGAGCACATTTATTCATTTCTCATGAGTCAACACATTTCTACCTTACATTAGGACCCCATTCCTCCAAGATGAGGCTGCTAGGGTGCCTTCCCTGGAACAGGTGACTTTGGAGCCAGAATTCATCCAGAAAGGAGTGAACTTGCATTCCAAACTGTGTGTTGAGAATCATGGTTAGTAGCCTTGAAAACTCAGCCTCTTATCCCAAGGCATGAAACCATGGTATGGTTCTTGGAAAGGTCTGGTGTCCTTGATCCTACCTCAGAAACCCAGATATCAGATGTCTGGCCAAAAATTTGCTGGACTGGAACACAGGAGATCAGAGCCCTAGTAGTCCCTACTTTAATGCTGCTACTGAATCTGCATTTCCTACTCTATATTAAGGATGTTGAACAATACGGTCTTAAAGATCTCATTAACATCTAGCAATCTATTAGTATATGAGATTAGGACTCTATTTGACTCAGTCTCAATTTCAGTTTACGTTAAATGAGCCTTCTTCTGTAACCTTTCACAGGTCACTTTTCCAGACATCCCAGTTTTCTCCTTTCTAAAGTGGGAGTATTGGATTATAGTATCTGATAGAATATAAGAGTTTTGGAACCAGAGACAATTTCATTTTTGATTTTGGAACCCATGCCTAATAGAGTATAGGACATATGGCAAAATAATTAATTATAGGATAATTAATGATAACAAATAATTAATTCTGGATCATTAGATTGTAGATTTAGAGTTGGACAGGATCTTCAGGATCATCAAATCCAACTTTTCCATTTTACAAAGGACAAAATTGAAACCAAAGAGGGTAAATGGTTTGTCCCAGGTTACCTAGCTATTAAATATCTGGGCAAAATTTGAACCCAAGTTTGCCTTATCTTTAGACCACAACTCTACCCATTAAACAACATTGCTCTTTTCCAGCTCTGACATTATGGTGATTTGGGAGAGAGGGAGGAGATGGGCTTCCAATATTCTTTTAGTCCTTTCCTCAAAAGCATATATTTGTTTGCTGTTAGGATTACCACTCTACTTCCCTCGAGACCTGGAATAATTAGGTTTCTTTCATGCCAATTATGAAGAAACAGCTGAATTTAACATCTAGTTGTAAAGAATAATTAGTTAAAATCGGAAACTACCATATGGTACATTTCCTTTACCTGTCGGCCTCCTCTACAATAGGCTTGTGGTATTCTTAGATGACTGGGGCCAATGGCCTGTGAGATTCTTCCTGACAGGATGCTGTCTTGCCCTTCTGTCTTGCCCATAATTTTATGTTTCTTGCCTTGTTTATGGTACTTGACCTGGGCACAAAAATTCCCAATTATGCTTTTGCACCATGGTGGACAGAATACAGAATAATAGAGCTTGAAAGGGCATTAGAAAATAGAATGTCAGAGCTAGAAGTATTCTTAGAACATATGTGTCAGAGCTTGGATATGTCACTAAATAAAGAATATTAGGAGCTTGGAGAGACCTTAGAACAAAGAAGAATCAAGTGTACATGTCATAATTGGGAGGAATCTTCTAATACAGAATATTAGAGCATAAAATATCAAAGTTAGAAAGGACATTAGGATAAAGGGTGTCCATAGCTGGGAGGGGCATTAGAAAACAGGGTGTAAGAACAGAATATCAGAGCAGAAAGAGAATTTAGAACATAGAACATTAGAGTTAGAAGGATTTTAGAAATCATCGAACTCATTTGACAGGTAAACCTGAAATTATTTGTTTTATTTTCTTGAATGCAGCCTCACCTAGACTGTAACCTTCTGATTGCAAGGAAGGTTGTCTTATATTGCCCTGAATTCCTCCAAGGTGCCTTCCTCATAGTAGGTGCTGAGCAAATATTTTTTGATTGATTATAAGCATTCAACTACATCCTGCCGACCTCTGTTAATTTTTCTTTTTGACATTTCCCCTTCTTCCTCTGCAGTCTGGACGATCATGATAATAGCTTACATTTATCTAATGCTTGCCCACTTAGAAAATGCATCCCTCATAGCAACTCAAGAGGTTGGTAGGGTACATATATGATGACATCTTATTTACAGATGAGGAAACTGAGGTTCAAAAACCTTAAGAGGCTTGTTAGTCCACATAGCTAACAAAGTGGAAGATCTCAGACTCAAACACAGTCTCTTGAATCAATATCCTGCGTTTTTTTCCTACTCTGTCATATAAAAAACAATATAAACAATCCCAAAAGGCATGGAGGCAATATTCTTGACAACCAGATAACACTAGTCCACACATTATGCATTAATTAGGTCATTTTTGGGATCCTGACTCAGAATGAATCAGCTACTGGTAGGTTTATTATAGGTAATAGAAAAACACTGGAGTTAGAGTTCAGAAGTGCCAATCGAGTCTCAACTTAAGTCCCAACTGTGTTACTTAGTAGAAGCACAGTAGATAAGAGTGCCAAGTTGGGAATCAGGAAGACTCATTTTCCTCCATTCAAATCTGATCTCAGATATTCACTAGCTGTATGACCCTGGTCAATTCACTTAACTCTGCTTGCCTCAGTTTCCTCATCTGTAAAATGAGTTGAAAAAGGAAATAGAAACCATTCCTGTATCTTTGCCAAGAAAACCCAAATAAGGTCACATAAAGTCAGACACAATTGAAAAAACTGAATAGCAAGTACTACTTACTAAGTGTATGGGAAACAAAGGATCTTTTATAGGAAAATTCAGTATAATAAGTAGGTAGGTAATAAGCATTTATTAGGTGTTGACCATATTCCAAGTATGATACTAAGACCTGGGGCTATAAATAAAAGCAAAACCAAAGATGATCCATGTCCTCAAGGAGCTTACATTCTTATGGAAGATGTTATTATTGTTGCTGTTGTTCATTCTTTGTACTTGAAGGAGACCAATGACATTATGAAGGTTCTGTCTTGACTTACTTGTGAATTGGATTTTAGTGAGACAGAGACACATAAAGGAAAGGAGGGAAAATCTTTGAACCAGAATCACAGCCAGGAGAATCAAGCAGGCTTGATTCAGGCATGTCACCAAAATGGAGACCCAGAAAGGAATTCACCGGTGGCACAAGAATATTATTGCAATGCAAACAGACACCTGAATCATGGTGGCAGAATCTTTAGAGTCAGAAGCACAGCTTGGAAAAGAATAAAGCAGAAGTGGTCTGTGCTCATCTTCCAAATGGAGGTTCTAAAACAGGGATGTTTCAATAAATCTTTAACAACAGTTCTTTGAGGAGTGGGGGCAGATAATAAATAAATAGATGATAGTAGATAGACATAATTTTTAATTTAATTTGCATTATTAAAGCTTTCTCCACTACTTTTAGTGCAATCAACAAAATAATAAATTAATCTTGATTTGCCAATTTCCAACGTGTAAATAACTACACTGAAAATTTAACAAATGGTTCTCCCAAGCCAAGAGCTGGTTTCAGCATACTACTACCTTGACAGGAACTCATCAATGGGAATGAGGGGAACAGCATGGTGGAAGGATATTTCATGGTGAGATGATCTAGAGGTGCTGAAAGAAATCCCAAGGTGAGAGGGCAGCTGAATCACAGTTATTTAGCACTATAAAGTTTGCAAAGCAACTTGTGAATTCTCATAAAGTAAAAATAGATATTTTAATCATAAGTTTATTTACCATAAATCATAAAGTTCAAGTGTCTCTCCTTTGTTTTTAATTTACTCTTAGGTTTGTTTATTTTTAATTATAAAGTCAATAAAGCATGCATATAATGTAATTTAAATCAACCAGTACTCACTGAATGCCTGCTTTATTTCTAATTCTGTATTGTGTGCTACAGGGAACATAAAAGGCTAAGACAAAATTCCTGCCCTACTGTAATTTCTCTAAGAAAGTATGCAATCTAATAGGCTGTACTCCCTCAAATCTTAGATTATATGGTTGATTCTGTTATTTCTATAAGGGTTCAGATTGGGAATGAAGTAGACCTATGAAGGATCCATAGAAAATAAAGCTGAAAACAATTTATTTTTACAGATGTAGACAGAATCTCCTCCGGTCCCATCCTCCCAGAATGCAGTTGGCTATGTTACCTTTTCAGGATTATAAAGGTACTCCTGAGGAGACTGAAATGTCTCTTCTCCAATGATCCCAGCTCAACCCCTCCTTTCTTGGTGTATTCTCCTACTGTAACTAGTACCCCAATTCTATTTAACTATTTAACATTAATTAGCATTTACAGAGGGACAGTCACTTCAAAGACATAGAAAGAAAAAAACTACAAAAAAGTTTTGGATATTTTGTTTTTTCCATTTGCATTGTAGAAGAAATCATGGGCATTTTTCTGAGCCTGCTTCCTTTGTATTTTCTGAGTTCATTCATATAAGTCTTCCCATGCATTTCTAATTTCATCATGTTCCTCCTGACCTACCTCTAAACTTTTGGGTCCCACTGAACCAGTGTGAAGGGACTAGCTTTTACAAGAATTCCCCTAGGTTGTATTTTTTTGATGATGACAGCAATTCTTGGAGACCACATTGTAATTCTCTTGGATGCTGCACCATCCCTACACTGCCGAGCACCTCTTGGCAAGGACCCAGCTTGCCAGGTAAATCGCAGTCCTGTTTACATTAACCCCAAAGGACAACCTTTCGCTAACAAGCTGCTCTTGCCACAGCTGTCACATAATTTGATTGGAAACAAAAGAATAAAGCCAGACCAAAAAAAAAAAAAACAAAACAAAAAACAACATTTCCTGACTATTCCTTATGCTAAGACCCAGGTGTCAAAGTTGGAAGGGACATTAAGAAGTATGCCATAGAATTTTACAGGGTGACAAAAATGAGACCCAGATAGAAAAGTGATTTGCTCAAAGTCACACAGCAAATTTGTAGCAGTGCCTGAGTAGAATCCAGGTGTCCTGACTCCTAAATTTGAGGTCTTTTATTCTCTAAAACTAAATTTTCAGGAAGTAAGCCCCAACTTTTAACCTCTTTTTTCTGTTACCTTTTCTTTGGTTCCCTTGAGAAGTTATGGCATTAGGAATTCTCAGAGTATTTTAAGATCTAGGCAAGTTGACATTAGAGAAGGAACTTATACTCAGATGGGTCTACAATGGATAGAGTAAGAGAGAGTGCCAAGTTGGGAATCAGGAAGACTCATCTCCCTCTGATCTCAGATATTCACTAGCTATATGACCCTGGTCAATTCACTTAACTCTGCTTGCCTCAGTTTCCTCATCTGTAAAATGAGTTGAAAAAGGAAATAGCGAACCATTCCTGTATCTTTGCCAAGAAAACTCAAATAAGGTCACATAAAATCTGTAGACAGACCCAATTGTGATCCAGAAGGACATATTGGTGAATTTCTGAGATCTGATAGTGTTTTCTATTAATATTCCTGAAAATCAGAATAAATAAAATCTGGCAAATAGGTTGTACTATTTCCCCACAATTATACCTCAATTCATCTTTCCAAACAACTAGACCCGTACAAGGATTAATAAAAACAGCTTACATTTCTTTAAAGGGTCTAACATCGACAAAGTATATTCTGCCCAACAACCCTGAAAGACAACATGTGAATATATTTTTAACTCTATATTATAGCCAAGGAACTTCCCCATGGTGACATAGGCAGGAAATGTCAGAACTAAGATTGGAATCAAGTGTTCTTACTCTAAATCCAGTATTATTTTCACTAATCTCAAAAGATGAAGGAATCTTTATTTAATGATTCAGACTGTTTAGGAATAGCTCTCTCCTGAGCAATTCCTGAACCAGTTAGACCTTACTGGGAAATCCTTATTTTGTGTCTTCAAGGTTTTTCTGGGTCCAGGTTACCTCTAAGAAAGTGTAAACACTTGTAAGTATGGAATTCCACCTTTTCCTAATCAGTCAATGAACAGAGTAAACTAGGTATCAAACAATTTTACTCCTAGGAGGACAAGCAAACCCTTAATGTGCACAGATCATAGGGCTTTTGGCACTGGGTGAAAGGACTAAGGAAATATCTTGTGACAGATTGGAAAGGTCAAGATGAAGCTCTTAGTCCAATGTTTTGTTCAGTTCAGTATTCAAGGGATTCTAGTGGTAGAAAAATGGCTGTATAGGAGCTGATTCCAAAACTCTTTAAAGAATACCAAGAAGACATGACCAACAGAACATTCTGATATACAGCTATAAGGCACCCAAGCTATTTGTTTTACAAAGGAAGTAACTGAGGCTTAGAGAAGTCAAGTGTTTTGTCCCAATTATTAAGTACCTATCATATGCCAGACACTATATATATAGTCTCCTTTTATCCTCACCACAACACTAAAAAGTAGTTAGTATTATTATCATTTTACAGGTGAGGAAACTGAGGCAGAAAGAAATTAAATGATTTGCCAGAATCACATAGCCAGTGAGTGTCTGAGGCTGAATTTTCTCAGACCTTCCTGACTCCAGGTCTTGTGTTCTATCCTTTGTAGCACCTCACTGTCAACATTTCCTCATCTCATGGTCCCATCAGCAAAGTAGGGCTAGAAATACACCTGCCCCGAAAGGTTAATGTAAGTAATATTTAATGAAAATTCGCTGACAGACATTTTACAAACCCTGAAGTCTATAAATAATGTTCAATAATAAATTATGTCAAACAATACTTCTCAAAGGACTCATACCTGGGAAAAGGGTTGAGTTCCTAGAAGCAATAAGAAAGCTTCCATTTTAAAATCCCAGGCTCAGTAGCTAAACCCATCTCCTCTACCTCACCAGGAACCAAAACCTTTCACTCAGCTGAGACTTGCAACAGTGTCCAAAGGAAAACCTGTAAAGACCTAAGTTATCAAAGCAAGCAACATATTTTAACAGCCTTCATCAAGATAAGCTCTGGGTCTGTGGTAGGTAATTGGCAAAGGAGAGATACATCTTAGACTCAAAAAAACTAAAATAAAAACAGCCTGAAGTCCAGTCAAAGATACAGTAGACATTTCCATTTATCCTTGGGCTACAATATCCTGTAAACCAAAGATGCTAGGCTCTGGGAAAGCCATTTTTTGAAATGCAGACAGCTGTGTCAGGGCAAACAAAAAGAAGTTTCAAGCTGTCTCTAATTGTTAATTACTTTAAACGACTTTAAACGAACCTCAAGGTGGTCTCCCTATAATGGTTACTTTATTTGATAATGGAGTCCAGTCTAGGCTACAGAGTGGAACTATGGGATTAACAGTGTATTGAGTCCATCTAGACAGTCGTGGTATTTGGGAGAAGGTAAATGAAAGCTTCCCAGAGGGGAAACTCAGTGGATAGAGTGGGACCTGAGTTCAAATTCGACTTCAGATACTTAATATACTTCCTAGCTATGTGGCCCTGTGCAAACCACTTAACTTCAATTGCCTAAGCAAAACAACAACAACAACAAAAACCCAGAAAGAAGGTCCCCCAGATCACGACCAGCCTGAAATGGCATGAGAATAGGAACATGGGGCTGTCAGGGCAGAAGCTGGCATGCCTTGAGAGTGCTTACAGTTCTTTGACTGTGTGTGTGTTGGGTCTGAATCCTAAGCCCATCCCCTGACAAAGGAAATGGCAAATCACTCCACTATCTTTGCCAAGAAAACTCCATGAACAGTATGCTCTACAAGGTCATGAAGAGTCAGACATGACAAAATAACTGAATAACAACAGTGCTGGGTCGTAGTGATCTTTTTACTGAGCAATTAGGACACAGTTTTGAAAGAGCCTTCACCAAGACCTGAATTGCACTGAACTCCCAGAAAATTCATCCTAGAGCAAGAATTAACCATTTTGTCTCTGCACTCTACTTGTAATCTGATGAAGAAAGGTGGACCCTTTCTCAGAATAATGTTAAAGCATAAGATTAATTATAATAATTAATAATTAATAATGAGATTTCAAAGAAAATCAGCTATAATGAAATAGTGTCATTTAAAAATTATTTTATGAACACTGGATTCAAAACCCTTGACTTAGAAAGAATAGGGTGTTTAATTCAGAATTTGAAAAGTGTAAGAGAACAATGGGCATGCTTGATGGTATCCATAAAAAGAGTTCTCCATACATTTGCTTGTTGCTATCCCCTCTCCATGCTCTCACGCCTTCCTTTTAAGGTACAAGTTCAGATCCAGTCTCCTTCCTGAACACCCAAGTAACCTTCTTGGAGACTCATCTTGGTCTCTGATTTCTCTGGATTTCTATAGCTTCTACTGCCTAGAGAGTGGTACCATAATACTAGACTGAATGGCTTGCCTTCATGATACCAGGGTCCAGAAAATCTGGTTCTTCTGTCACCTTTAATGACTTTGGGAAGACCATTTCTCCTTCCTAAACCTCAGTTTCCTCTTTTATCAAATGAAAGTAAACCCTTTGTAGAAAAAAACGTTCTCCATCTTGTCTTTGTATCCCCAACATATAGCATATTGTCTGGCACAGAGTAGACACTTAATTTTTCTTGTTCTATAGTGTTGGGCAAGACAGATGACTCTAGCTCCAAGAGTCTGAGCTTTTGTCATTCATATGTCCCTTATATACCTCCTAGTACTGTTGGGGACTTTTGAGAGTATAACACTTTACTTCTGTCTTGAGAACAGAGACTCTATCCTTCTACACAAAACAAATATAAAATGAAAAGACACAATGCACCTAAATATAAAGTAGTTCGGGAGGCTAGGCAATAGTAGGTGGAAAGATCAGGAAAGGCTTCATTCAAAAGGTAAGGAGAAGAAAATAATCATTTATAAAGCACCTACTATGTGCTAAGCACTTGTTAAGAATCTACAAATATCTCATTGGAATCTTATTACAACCCTTTGAGGTAAGCGAATGCTATTATTCCCATTTTACAAATGAGAAAACTGAGGTGAACAGAAATTAAGTGGTTTACTTAAGAATTCAGAAGATAGTAAGAGTTTGAGATGGGATTTGAATTCTGATCTTCCTGACTTCAGTTCCAATGCTTTATCCACTGTGATACTAGCCACATTGAACAACATCAAAAGAAGAAAGGTGGAGATGAGGAGGGAGAACATTCCAGGTATGAAAGATGGCTGGCCACTGTAAAAAGTATAAATTTAGGAGATGGAGTATTGTATATGAAGAACAGAGAGAATTTACATGTATTTGGGAAATATCTAATGAAATAAACAATAATTTTAAAAAAGAAGAATGGAGAGAAGATCAATTTGACTCAGAAATGTCACAGAATGTGGAAAAAGTAATGTTTTAACTAGACTAAAAAGATATATTGGGGTCAATCTGCCAAGGGCTTTAAAAGCAAAACAAGGATTTATATTTGATTCTAGAAATAATAGAGAGTCATTGGAGTTTATTGAGTGACATAGGTGGAAGTCTATATAGGGAAAATACTATGGTCATTTTATGACAGATAAATTGTAGGGAGGAGATACATGCAGGGAAACTGATCACAATATGCCAAGAAGATCAAGCCAATATGTCAGACCATAATCAAAGATAATCAAAGAATTACAATATCTAAAATAGAAGGCTTCTTTAGATCTGTAGCAATGTCAATGGCACTTAATCACTCAAGGATTTCTGGAAGTTATCTGCCTTTCAAGCGGTACTCAAGGCAAAGGAGTTTCAGCTGGTGCTGATGTTGCTGGCAATCAAGACCGGAACACAGCAACCTCATGACATTGGCCAAATTTGTCACTGGCTCTTAGCCTACATTTTCTAGAGATTAGTTAGATCATCCCCATCATTTACAGAGAAGAGGAATGAGACACAGAGAGGGGAAGTGACTTGATGTCAAAGGTATGTTCAAATGGTCAGTCATTTTTTTAGTTCTGTCTAACTTTCCATATTTCATTTTAGGGTGAAGATGCTAGAGTCATTTGACATTTCATTCTCCATTTTATAGATGAGGAAATGGAGACGAACAGGATTAAGTGGCTTGCCCATGGTCAAACAGCCAGTATCAGACGGTGGATTTGAACTCATAAAGATGAAATCTTCATCTTCTGACTTCCCTGTCTTGATGGACTAATTTACTGGAATGAGAACCCAGGTTCTAGTCCTACCTCCTTTACAAACTAGCTATGTGACCTAGGAAAAGTGACAACTACCCTCAACTTTCATTTTCTCCTCTGTAAAATAAAAATACTGGAGTCAACTGTTTCTTGGGTCCCTTCAGCTCTTATATCCAATAGTTTAATATTTTAAGATATGTTAATTATATTTTTTAAATGAGAAAATATCTCTCCCTTATTTATCTCTCAGCAAATAATGACCAAGCAATGTACTATGCTAGATGCTGGGGATACAATAATAGAACCAAAATAAAAGTCATTTTCCGTAGAATCTATTTTTCAATTGCATATGTTCAGATTTGAGATTTTGCTATTTGAAGTTCTCCAAATAATTTATTATTGTTGTTGTTGATTTTATTAATTGCCTACCATGTGTTAAACACTATTACTAAGTACCAACGTACTAAGTACTAAATAGTACTAACTAGCTAATTAGTACTAAGTACTAATCTACTGTAACAATGATAGAATTTGAAAGTTGGGAGGGATGTCACAGTTTCTCCAATCCAGTTCCATCTTTTTATGGATGAGAGGTTAAATAGCTTCAGATATGAGCATCAAATGATACAAACTGTGATTAAACCACAAATACCTCAAAGTCCTAGAAAGAACCAACTAGGTCTTGGCCCCTTTGCTATTGTGGTGAATGCTTTGTAACCAACTTTTGCCTCAGCTCCTCCAAATGCGTAGCTACAGCTGCAATATCTGAGTATCGATCACTACTTTGTGCCAGCAATTCAATGCATTAAAGTGACTGACCATACTCACTTGTGGGGGTCTCACAATTCCAGAACATCCTTAGGAAAGATCAGAAGCAATTCAGATCTCTCAATGCCTATTCACAAATGGGTCTAAAGGTACCATAGTGACTGCTGAGGATGGTCTTCATGTTGGGATCTGGGGATGGGCCAGTAGCAGAAGGGCTTTAGGGAAGACAGGTAGAGACAGTGTAAATGACAGGACTCAAGGAAGACTGTAAAATAAGATGGATGGAACATAGCTCAGTTGTAGGAAATAAAAGCAGGCTGTCTCATTGTTCTCCTTGTACCATTATTTTCGCAATCTTTCTTGGGAAATAGGTTTTTGACAGGATAATGCAACACAAAGACCACTGGTCTAAGAGTCAAAAAACTTGAATTTGAAAACTGGCTTTGCCATTAACTTGCTTTATGACATGAAGGAAACTACTTTTCTTCTCTGAGATTCAGTTTTTTCATCTCTAAAATAAGAGATTTTTTAGATCTCTTATCTAAAAAGAGATAAGGTCCTTTACAGATCTGTGAATACAAGGAATCAGAAGGTCTCAATTCTAGGACTGACTTTGCTAGTAACTACATGCTTTTATTCTAAATATTCAAAAAGAATCTTGGCCTCAGTCTCCTATTCTATAGAATGAAACAATCAATCCTAAGTATTTATGAAGGACAATTGATTATGTGCTTGGGTACTGAGACTAAAAAAGATAAAAATGTGACAGTCCCTTGTCCTCAAGGAGTTTATAGTTTAGTTTTGGAGAAAACATTTGGAGAAAACATTTGGAGAAAACATATATATATATATATAGTACTAAATGATGAAAGAAGGGGAGAGGTTCTTGTAGCTGGGGGAATCAGAAAAGGCTTCATCTAAAGGGCAGTATGTAATGTGAGCCTTGAAAGAAGCTAAGAGTTCTAAGCAATTCTAAGTTTCTTGCACTTTAGCTCTCTACTCTTTACTGATAAGAGAAGCCAGGAAACCTGGCCCTTCACCTTTTTGATTTTAACTCAAGCCCAAGTTTTAACATTTATAAAGAGGGTTGGGCCAGATGTCTAGCCCTCTGGCCAGAGGTCATTGCTTCTGGCTCACTCACTAACTTGGTGCTTCCTCACCTAACCTCAGTTTCTTTTTCTGTAAAAAGAGGAGCTTGAACTCACTATTCTTCAAGTTCTCTTCCAGTTCTGACAGCCAGTGATTCCGTGTGACTCAGTACTGATGGCAAACAAGATTCAGGTGTTTCGTTTCCTCCTTCTTCCAAACTCCTGTAGCAATTGTTGTCTGTATAATTAATTTGGCAATTAATCATGTGCTGCTGTGTGACAGCTCGTCTATTGTTGTCTGGAACCATTATTTAAATCTTTTCACGCTATTTAACTCCTCTAGTGTTTATGTCACACATCATAAAAAGTAGAAGAAATGTTAGAGATTTTGTGCAGTCATTTTTTTTTTGGGGGGGGGGAAGCTAAGGCCCAGAGAGTTTAAATCATTTATTCAAGGTCATACATGTAGTAATTAGTAGTACTGGGATCCACACCCCAAAACACTAACTTTTAATCCAGTGGGGAAGAGCAATAAGTCCAAGGAGGGCAGCAATCCTAGCTTCTACTTCCACTGTATTAGTCACATGGGCTAATACAGAGCCTTAAATAAAGCAAATAACCAAGATATACTAGGTTCTAAAAGTCTTAGGGCAGTTTTATGCTATTAAAGCTTAAATATATGTATGTGTGTGTGTGTGTGTATGTGTGTGCTTAAAAGTACACATATATATGTATATATGTATGTATGTATCCTTGATTTTTTGCAAAAAATCATCCTGAAGCTTTAGTGCTTTTTATGATTAGTGGGATTTATTTGCTAGAATCTCTGCTTAGATCCTCCCTGGCTATAGCTGCTCCCTATATTTGTCCTCTCCATGCATGTTTCTTTTCTCTGTAAACATCCCTCTTCCTTCTATTGGTTCAGTAAACAGTGAGAAAATGTTTATGGGAGAATCTTTCTTTTTAAATTATGTTATATCACTTACTTAAATGTCACATTTTGAACTAATTCATCCTCTAGACAGCTGGTAAAAGAAACATATTGGTGGGAGCTCATAAGCTATGGTATTTTTCAGTGGATACTGACCCAAAATGTGTCTTAAACTCGGCACAGCTACAATTATCACAAGTAATATTAATAATATATCATGTAAGGGCCTGGCAATCTATTTATATTTCAAAGATTAATTATTTTGCTGTAAGAATTTCCCCACTGATCGGATGCAAATTATGATCTGCCCACGACGGAGCAGGGTCTTCAAGTTTTTCTTTGGCAAAAAAAAAAATCAATCAGCATCCAGGGCAGACTTTCATTGGGCATTTATTTAAAGGCTTTTCAGTTTGCTAGAAAGTGCCAGAGTTTGTTTTCTACTTTGGTAGTCTTTGAGAACCTTGATTCACTTCCAGTGAACTTTGATTCACTTCCATGCCAAAGTAGGTTTTGGATTATGACATTAGTAGAGGAAAAGTAGTGTCATCATTATTACTATGTTATTAATAAGTAATAAGTTGCTGCCAACTTATTATCATTATTACTAAGTTATTAACAAATAATAAGTTTCTGCCACTTTGGTAAAAGCCATGTGACTTTTGGGAGGCTAAGGAATATAAACCAGTGTGAAGCAGTAGTTCCCTGATGCAGGAAATCCATGAAAACATTCCCAAAATCCAGAGCAGATCCTGGAAGTCACCTAGCAACGAGTTTTCCCTTACTCCAGTCCTGAAATCACAGATTGAGGAAAGAGCCTTAGAACATAATGTTAATGCTAATAAGAATCTTAGAACACAAAGAGCCAAAACTTAGAAAAGCATTTAGTATGCAGGCGGGTAGAGCTGTAAAGGACCTCAGGATACAGAATATTAGAACTAAAAAGGAATAGAATATAGAATATTAGAACTAGAAGGGACCACAAAAGAGAGGATGCTAGAGATAGACAGGAGCTTAGAACAGAGAAAGTAAGAGCTGGAAGGGGTAAGAGGTGGGCTGTAATCAATAAACCAGAAACAGAGTGTTGTACAATCTGGTGCCTCCTCTTTAGTTTCCAGGCTCCAGACTTTCCTCCCCTCCTCTTTACTGTAGTTTATTACTGCTGTGGAGGCAACTGGATTTCCTCTTTAATTTTTCACAGCCCAGCTGGTTTGGCACAGACTTGCTGAAGGAAGATGAAGGAGGCTGGGACAACACATTCTCATTAATATAACCTAAATTCTACTCATTGATCTCTCTCCAGTCAACCTGGACTCTGCCATGCCTTGACTCTGTGGAGCTGAGACATGACGTCCAAGGACAGTCTTTCACTGCCCTCTACTGTGCCAAAGCTATAGCTATTAGTGAAAAGTCACGATTCCTTCATATGATCAATAGTGGGTCAATTGAGAAAACAGAAGAGTATTCCACCGGCAAACAAAAGATCTGGGTTCTAATTCTGGGTTCTTCCAAATAGGATTCCATTTCCTAGTCGTTTAAATTTTTCTTGAATTTAGTTTCTTCATTTGTTCTTAGAAGTATATATCTACGAATATGTATTTATATATGTGTGTGTATGTGTTTATAAATCATATAACTATATAGTATATATTTTGAAAGATGCTATATATTATAATAATATATGTAGTATATCTATTTAGTGTATATGTAATTGTACAGTATATATAAGTAATAATAAAACATGTATACTATAGGTAGTATAGGATTTATGTTATATACATTACATATACTATATGATATATTTATAACTATATAGTGCTGTGGTTTATTAATGAGAGGTATACAGTTATATAGATATAACTATATCTTATATATAAATATATAGTTACATGTGTTATTATTATAATATGGTATTAATGATATTTTTACTCACCACAAAACTTGATGGGAAAAAAAATGGACAACTATGGACCTATATATCAAAATTGTTTTCACTACAAAATCTTTATAAGAGCAGTCTATGTATACTTGATGAAAACTCAAAAAGAAAACAGGCAGGCTTTCAATGGTGGGTCTCTAAATCAAATTGTGTCTTCACAGTCACACAACTCACACAACTCATTGAATAGAAAAGAACAGGGGTTCTGAAACTTTTTGCTCTCAGAATGCCCTTTTAATGTAAAAAACATTAAGGACTCCAAAGATTGTTTGTTACATAGTGTAAATCAACCAATATCTGCCATATTAAAAATTAAAACATCTTAGTATTATTATTATTAAAATAGTTTGGACCTCACAGACACAAGGGTTATGGGGATTCCCAGGAATCCCTGGGCTTTGAGAACCCCTTATGTTTGTTGGTTTGGGATTCACAATGCATCCTTAAAAGTTCTCCTCAAACAAGATGCCTCTCATTTGTTTGTTAAAAGCATGTGAGACTCTCAGATGGGTAAGACCATGGAGATCACTTGATCACTTTATTCAACTATCCACTGAATATCAGCATAGTGTAAAGTATATTGAGCATAATAACTTATAATATAGCCTCATTGAGGACTGTGTAGGTAAACTCAGATCTCTTAAGACTTTTCCCAGTTTTGAAAAGTTTGCTGGGAGGAAGGAAAGGGAAAGAAAGAGGGACAAAGAGAGACACACACAGAGAGAGAGACAGAGACACAGAGAGACAGACAGAGACAAGCAGGAAGACAGAAAGACAGACAGACAGAGACAGAGAGAGAATATGTAGAGGATATCAGTCTTTGATGTCCTTATTCAGAAGATGGCAGGAAAAGAGTGCCTTTGGTGAGACCCCTACCATCAAGTTTTCCCTCTTGCTGGTCCCACAGTACCAGGTTTTGTCGGTCTACTGTCTGGTTTGTGGACTTGCAAACCACACTCTTCTAGACCCGGAGCAGATCTCTCATCCTATGGAGGAGTACACTCTCTTTTTGAGCAGTAGTGATTTCCAGCTGCTTAAATGCAGTATCCCTGTGGTGACAGATAAGTTTAACAACTCAATGACATTTGCAGCTTCGCTAAATTGACCTTGGGACTAGTGAGGATGTGGCTGGGACAAGGCTGGGCTCATAACCTTCTATCCCTGGGGGGTGGGAAGAGGTGAGGTGGTTTGTTTGAAGTTGAGAGTAAGGGTTGAGAGTTCTTGTTAATATTTTATTTTCTTGATAGCACATTATCTACTGTTTGAAATAAACTCGTCTAATTTTCACTGTGCTACGATGTCATGCTATTAATAGTAAAAAAAAAAAAATTCATTTATGGGGGAATTCAAAATTGAAATAGGAATTAGGCAAAGTAAAATACATTGAACCTGAGCCCTGAATACACTGTGAGAAAGTCATAGTAAGGTAGTAACATCAATAATAGCATTATGTGGAACTCTAAGGTTTGCATAGAAGTTTACCAGTTTTATCTCATGTGATTCTCACAACAGCCTTGGAAGGCAGGTTCTATTTTATCCCCATCTTACAGATAAGGAAACAGAGGCATGCAGAAGTTATATGACTTACCCAAGGGTCATATGAGTAGAAAATATCTCAGGATATATTGTAACTTAGGTCTTCCTGACTCTAAACCAAAGTTTAGACTCTAAATGCATCTAGCTGTTAGTAATGAGATTACCCTTACACACACAAACAGCACCAGTTACATATGAAACACCTATTTGCCTAAGGTATTTGCCAGAATCATAGAAAGAGTTTCTCACAGAATTCAAATAGAGAGATTTACTATCAAGGATAAGGTTCTCCAGATGATCCTATTTGCAGATGGCATTGTGATCACTAAATTAAGCCTCAGAACACTGATTATACTTTACCTTACCTTTCCTCCTTTGCTGAATACCCTACCTTTGAGGTAAATGCTATCATTATTTCCATTTGACAGCTGAGGAAGCTGAGGAAGCTGAGGAAGGTTGACTGGAGAGAGATCAGTAAACAATTTAATTTATGAAATTAAATAATCTTCCCAGGGCCACTCCCGTAAGTGTCAGAGTTGGATCTGAGCTAAACTCTGTGATATTTTTACTACTCCATATGACTTCAATGAAATAAGAAATGAAAAACCATGGTGCTTTAATTAAAGGGTAAGAGGACCATATGTTTAGAGCTGGAAGAGACCTGAGGAGCTACCTTGTCTGATTCCCTCATTCTAGAGATGTTGAAAAAGAGAACATATGTCCTCCAGCTCCAAATGCAGCATACTTTGCAAAGCTACATGTTGCCTCCTGGCCAATTCCATCTCCAAGAAAACTTAAATACCTGGAGGAAGGTGTCAAGTGTGATGGGTAGATATCCCATCTGGGGTCAAGAAAAAACATGGACACAAAATCTACCAAATGAGATCCCGAACTGGGTGGAATCCTAATATTTGCTCATCTGTAAAATGGGTCAGATTCCCTTACATTTTGAAAATTCAATCATCTATGATCTTGAACACAATACCTACAGTATTGTTCTTTGGATCATTTCAATCATTGATCCTGGCTACCATGTGGTATATTAGATTATGGGCTACAGAACTGTATGAACCACATAATTCCATGTTCCAATAGACTAGTAGAGTCTTATCAAATTGACTCAATCCGTGTTAAGGCTGCTAAGGAAAAGCCTTGCCTGCTGGATTTGGAATATCCACCAAGCATGGCACAGCTTCTGGTTTGCTCTAACTGTTGTGCCAAAGTTCTCTTTTAATTGGGTGACCAGTTCCTCCAATTGTCCTATTTCATAATTCTGCCTTAGGTTATGACCGTCCCCTCTTAATGGTTGAGATAAAGGTTTTATAGACATTCCTTAATGTCATTAGAATATCAGTAACCTCCTTCTATTAGGTTATCCCCACCTAGGTCCCTCCATTATTGTTATTCCATAAAAGGTTCCCTGCCCAGAGACTTATGGCTAGACTCTTTGAGATGATAGTCTCATCTAGCCCTGGGATCAACATGAATCCCAGTATTTCTCTCCATTTAATAAACTATTGAATTGGTCTCTAATCTCTGTCTTGCTCAGTTTCTTTGGCATTACATATCAAGCAGGATGAACTGGGATTCCTCATAAAAGGAGGGAGTGAGGTTCAGTAATATGGACCCCATGACTGAAATCCAGGTCTGAAAGGTTAGACCTTATTCAATAGAAAGAAGATATATTAAGATAATGGGATACATCCTCTGAAAAAAATGCCTTGTTCTTGTTTCTTCTCTTGCTCTATCCCCTCCAACTAGTCCTACCTTTCCCCTCCTAAATCGATTCTACTTAATCTGGTATTTCATTCTCTGTGACACAGGAAGTAACTCCCTACAACACCCAACTTCCTGATTCGGGCAAAGCCCAAATGTCTTTCAGTTTACCAAAAGAGATTTGTCTTGTTAATTGTCTGTCATTCATATCTTTGCCTGACAAATATAACAGAAATATAAACAAGAAGAAAATTATAGCCTTGAATAGTATTAGAAAATGAAAATTTGATGGGCGTATGGAGAATATTGAATAGGGATTTTAAAGCATATTTATTTTTCATATTTATATGAAACATACAGAAATTGATCATGCTCTAGGAATGAAAAAAGACAGACAGAAAGAAATTTCACATATAGCCTTTAGAGACAATAAGAAAACAAAAATTGTATACTCAATAAAAGATATATAAATCAAAAGATGCTAGCCAAATAGAGATGAAAAATTCATCCTAAATCATGAGTTGTTAAAAGATTAAATGTTAGAAATAATTTAAAATTATGTTAAAAATGAACAGAATTTTAAGTTAAAAAAAAAAAAAAAAAACAATTGAACTATGGTTCATTCCTTCTGAACTTCCATTTTGAGGAAGTTCCCTGACAAGCAATGTTCACTAATTCATTCTTCTCTGGGCTCCCCTCCTGATTCTCTGGATTTCTTTTTCTATCATTATCTACCCTTATCCCCTTTTCTGCTCTTTTAAAAATATTGTTATCCTGCATTAGACTGTAAGATCACTAAGGCAATGGCCTTTTCCTTTTAAATCTATTATGTTCCTAGTAATTGTGATGCGGGTGTGGTCCCCTTAAGATTCCTTTCTTTCTGATTCCCAACCCCTCTCAGTTGATGCATTATCAATCCAGGACCTTTTGATTCACAAATCCTGGTCCCTTTGAATTCCAATAGAAGATCTGGACCTGGCCCAGCCCCACCTGGATCTGAGCCAATTTGAGACTCCACCCACTGGCTCCTTTAGCTAAATCTCTCATTATAAAAGAGTTAAACTGGAATCCTCTCTTTGCAGAGGTCTCAAACATGTCAGCCTTATGCCTGGCGTGCCAGAACCCTCTGTCCATTGGAAGCCTGTTTCTGGTGCCCCTCTTATCTCTGCTTTCACCTGTTTCCTTAACTATACTTTAACCTTACTTCCAAACCCCATAATAAACCTCTTTTATCAATCTAGCTTTTCAGGCCTATAAATTCTTTTACAGGGAACTCTCGTGCTACCACTACACTTCATTTAACTCTGTATCCTTGCGCTGAATCAAAAGGGGTTGCAGGGGAGCTCTATTTGACATCTTGTACCCCAAACCTGCCACTAGACCTCAATTAAACCCTAATTTCATTTAGGTACCCTATATCTAGACCTCATCAGTTGGTAAACACTTAATGCTTGCTTGTTTGTAGACTGATGAAACAAAGTTTTAAAAAAAAAAAAAAACAATAAAATTGATGAACTATTAGCTAATTTGTGTTTTAAAATTTTAAGAGTAAATCAAATGACCAAGTTAAAACTGAGAAGGGAGAAGGTGCCAATAACTGAAAAGGAAATAAAGGAAATTAGAAACTATTATTCTCAAAAATGTATTAACAAACTTGAAGTCAAATGAAAAGGATAAATATCTACAAAACCAATAAAATACTGAAAAATAAAAGAAATAGATGACCTAAACAACCTAATCTCATATAGCACATCAGGGAAAAGATGACCTAAATAACCTCAATCTCAGAAAAAGAAATAGGTCAAGCTATAAATGATCTCCCATGAGAATGGAAGATGAGGAATAGAGACCTATTGGACCAAACAGATTTACAAGTAAGTACTATCAAATATATTAGGAACTAATAATTCCTATGTAACACTTTTCAAAAGTAGAGAAAGATAACATTCTGCCAAATTTCTTATGAGACCAATCTTTGTGATACTAGGGAATTCTGAAGCAAAGAAAGAGAACTATACATCAGCATTACTAAAGAACATTGAACTCATTAAAATACTGATAAAGAAAACACAGCTATATATCTAAAATATCTATTACTGGCAAGTTAGATTTATGTCACAAGTGCTGGAATGGTTCAATATTAGGAAATCAAATGGCATAAGAAATCACATTAATAGCCAGAACAATAAAATCATGATTGTATCAATTGATGCAGAAAAAGCCTCTGATAAAAAAAAAAATAGCATTCATTTGTATTTTTTTTAAAAGCACTAGAAAGCACAGCATTGAAAGGGACTGTTCTAAACATGTTCAAAAACATTTATCTAAAATCAGGGCTCGCTTATTTGTAATGCAGAAACAAAGAAAGCTTTCTCAACAAGATTAGGGGTGAAGCAAGGATGCCCACTCTTGTCATTAATACTCCAGAAACACTAAATATAGCAGTAAGGCAATAAAAAAGGAATGAAAAGAATAAGCCTTGATAAGGTGGAATCAGAAATATCTATTTTTCAGCAAATATTTATTAAGTACTTACTATGTGTCAGGAATTATGCTAAGTACTTGGGATACAAATACAAGAAGAATGACAGTTCCTTCCTTCACAGAGCTTACATTCTAATGGGAAGACACAAGTAATATACAAGATAGAAACAGAGTAGATGAAAGACTGTCTGAGGGGAAGGCATCAGCAATTGGAGAATCAGGAAAGACCTCTTCTAGCAAGTAAAATTTGAGCTGGATCTTGAAGAAAATTAATAAAACAAGGAAAGGACTTGAAGGATTCTAGGCACAAGGGTCACAGAGGAAAATAAAGTCTAGTGTCCAAGAAACAAGAAGAAGACAATGTAACCAGAACATAGAGGGTTGATAGGGAGAGTAAAGCGTTAAGAAGACAAGAAAGACATTCTTTTTCCTTTTTGATCTGATTTTTCTTATGCAGCAAGATAATTGTATAAATATGTATATATATTTGGATTTAACATATATTTTAACATGTTTAACTTGCCAATCTAGGGAAGGGAGTGGGAGAAAGAAGGGGAATATTTGGAATACAAGGTTTTGCAGGGGTCAATGTTGAAAAATTATCCATTCATATGTTTTAAAAATAAAAAAAGACTAAAAAGATTGGAAGGTACTAGGAGTTTGTTGTTTTCCACTGATAAAATTTTGTCCTCTGATTTCAAAGCTATTGATGATGCCAGAGACTATGGTGGAAAGAATTTTACAATTCTTCTGTAGTTTAAATTACTGAGGGGGGTGGGGGGTAGATCAGGAGAAGGCTTTAGAAAAAACTGATTCAGATTTTGGCTCAATATTGACTTCTATAAGATAGCAAGAGAGATTTATCATGGAGAGGTGTGGGATAGATCACAGTTAAATACATTCAGAACTGGTTAAATAACCGGAGGTCAGTAAGAAATTGTATAATGGAAAACCCAAGGGAGTTTTCCAAAGTCCTAAACTATTTATTATTATTGTCATGACATGGAGGAAGACATAGATAATAAGTCTTCTTGTCGTTGTATTGTTCTTCTACAGTTTCCATGTCTTACTCTTCATGTCCTTATTTGAGATTTTCTGGCAAAGATATTGAAGTAGTTTGTTATTTCCTTCTCCAATCCATTTTGCAGATGGGGAAACTGAAGGTTAAATGAGTTGCTCAGGGTCATATAGTTGTTATTGTTCATCCTTAATTCTCAAAGATGTCCAGTGACATAAGGATGCTTATGTTTTGACTTGCAAGTGAATTGGATTTAAGTAAGGCAGAGCCTTGCAAAATCATCAGCCCCAATCTTCTCTAGAGTCATGCAAGTGCAGTGGCAAGAATACCAATGTCCCAATTTGGAGAAAAAAAAAAAAAAAAAGAAGAAGAAGAGATAGTTTATAAGCTATAGATTTCTGAGCTTGCCTTCAATTCTGGGAAAGATTTTAGCTCTGATCAATAAAGAGATGGCAAATGAACATCTAGAAAAGAAAATGTAACTACAAAGAGAGGGCATGGCTCCAGTCAAGCACACACCATGGCAGACTAACCTTTCCTTTTTGACAGAATAACTTGAAAGGTCAATGGAATGCTGCAGCTACAGCTATAGTTTAGCTAGATTTTATCAAAGCATTGAATAAAATGTCTTAGACTACCCTTGTGGAGAAAAATAGAGACTAAATAATAGTAGAATTTGATGGACTTGGAACTGACTGAGTAGCCAAATGCAATACTGTTTAATGGCAACTAGGAAAGAGATCTCCAGGGGAGTGTCCCAGATATCTGCCCTAGGCCTTGTGCTATTTAGCACTTTTATCAGTGACTTGAATAAAAGTAGATGTCATGTTTATTCAATCTGCAAATTACATAAAAGATAGCTCACACATGGGATGACAGAGAATCCAGATGCAATTCTCTAAGGGTGTTTTGAAGACCCCTGAAAGTCTCGGAGGCCCTTTCAGAGGGTCCCATGAGATTAAAACTGTTTTCAAAATAAGATTAAATCATTTTAATTTCTAGCACAGTAAATATCAATAGATATTACCCATATAAACAAAAGCTCTTTGGAGAGCCCATGGATAATTTTTTGAAGTATAAAGGGGTCCTAAGGCAAAAAAAAAAAAAAAAAAAAAGTTTGAGAACTGCTAAGCTAGAGCATTGAGTAATAAAATGTGATTCATATGCAAATAAAGTAAATAAAATGTCCAAACCCTTTAACTCCAAAATTCCAAGGTCAGTCATATATTCCAAAGAGGTCACTGACCCTCCCCCCCAAAAATGGTTCCCTATACAAATATTCATAGCACTTTTGTGAGAGCAAAAAATTGCTCATCAATTAGGGTATAGCCAAACTGGCACACAATTGTAATGAGATACAACTATGTTATATGTAAGAAATGACAAATATGAAAGGTTTGGAAAAACTTAAAAGAACTTATGCAAAGTGAAATAAGCAGAACCAAGAAAACAATACACAACCATAACAATGGAAATGGGGAAGGAGGGGGTGGGAATAGCAACCACAAAACTGCAACCAAATATTGCAAAACTATCAAGTCCAGTCTTGGCCACAAAGAAGACATATGATACCTCCTCTGCAGAAGTAAGAATCTCTGGGCGGTGTGTGAACATATATAACAAGGCTTTGTTCAACATGTTGATTGGTTTTCTTGATTTTACTTCATCTTCGTCCTTTTTTTTTTTTTTTTTTTTTTTTTTTTTTTTTTTAGAAATCCTTTGTTATGAAAGATGGCTGTCTTAGAAGGAAAAGGAGAGGGAGATATTGTCAGGAAAGTAGCCAATATAAAAATAAGAGAAATTGATAAAATATATTTATAGTTTAAATAAAATTACAATTCAATAGGTAAAAATGTAATCATGCTTCAGTTCAAAAGATCAATTTTACAAATCAAAGGTAAGGAAGGCCTATAGTGAGTGTCTGAGACCAGATTTGAGGTTAAGACCAGCACTCACCACCATACCACATTGTTTCCCTAAGAAGCAGAATAGAGTACAATGGAAAAAGAACTGTCTTTGAAGTAGGAAAGCCAATAGTTGAATCGTTGTTAGCTATTTCCTGCCTTATCTGGACCGAGTCTCTTCAACTAAAAATGAGTCCTCCAAATTTCCTCCCAGTTCTAAATCTGTGATATTTCTATCTGATGGTAGAGGCTTAAGCATGCTGTTCCCCTATACACTAGTATTAACCCATTCCCTATTGTCGGTACGATAAAAAGCATTTCTCAGCAAGAGCCTTTTACAATTTGGGTCCCACCTATCTTTCCAGATTTACTTCATATTTCTCCCATCCACATATTCTACTTTGCAGAGAAAACTGGCCTCCTAGCCATTGTTGCCTGAACTCAATATTCTATCCCCCACAAAGTTATAGTCTCTGAAAGATTATCCCTCTTACTTGACACATTTCCTCCACATTTTAGAATTTCTAGTTTCCTTCAAGGCTCAGTTTGGGTCACCATCTATGGGAAGTTCCAGGATTCTGTCCTTCATTTTCAAAAACAGATGATTGTCCTCTCTGAATAACCAGTGATTTCAAATAGATCACTTCTGCAAAGACACATATATTCCTTTAATATTCCAAGGAGGTTTCACAAGTTTGAATCGTGAAACATTTTTCCTAGTTCTCTCAACTAATCTTGCCCTCTCCTCCAAAGTCTTATATCTTGAACCTTGCTTTATATGTGTTTTATACATACATATGTTTTTATATAGCTCTATTTATATATTTATATTTATATATACATACTTCTCCTCATTAGAATATAAACTGTTTGAGGCAGTTAAGTGGTGTAGTGGATAGAGCACCAGCCCTGAAGTCAGGAGGACCTGAGTTCAAATTTGATCTCAGACACTTCACACTTCCTAGCTGTGTGACCCTGGGCAAGTCACTTAATCCCAACTGCCTCAAAAAAAAAAAAAAAAAAAAAAAAAAAAAAAGAATACAAACTTCTTGAGGGCAGGAACCATTTGGCTTTTGCCTTTGTATCTCGGTATCTACCCCAAGCCTGGAATATAGTGAGTATTTCACAAATGCTTGCTTATATACTTGTTTGAATGAAAGTCTATGATTTTTTCAGAAACCCAGGAAAGATGACTATTTTTTTTCCTATTGAGAGGGGAGATAAACTTTCCTGTAAATGCATCTGTTTCATGTTGCCCCCTTCATAAAAATCAGTATCTATAGATTAAAGGAAGGATGTGGGTGCCATCACATCCGTTTTGAATTTCATGGGAAAGACCAGCATAGAAGGAAGGTAAATAGTTATGCTCATCCTCTGAAAGCATCCTCCACTATATACCTAGAGGAAGAGGGTCATGGCTATTTTAGGGCAGGAGCTATGCCATTTTTTTGCCCTTCTATCCATTCAGTATATTCATTGGGTACCAAGAATTTGCTGAATCAATTGCTTATAATAAAAATCCCAGCTGAATTTCTTACTACTTGAAGACAATGAACAGTCTTGAGGTCTTGGACATATCATATCTAGAAAAGAAAAGACTTAGAAAGAGATGAAAAATGTATTTCATTATTTGACTGACTGTCACCTGGAAGAGGAATTAGGCTTGTTCAATTTGACGCCAGAGAACAGAACTAGAGAAATGGATAGAAGTGACAAAAAGGCCAATTTAGATGATGTCATGAATAACTTAACAAATGAATGAATTGAAAAAGCATTTATTAAATGGTTAGTGTATACCAGCCACTGTGCTAAATTCTAGGGCTACAAATACAAGCAAAAAATGTAGTTCATTGTCTTGTTATGAGGAGTTTATTTCTTTGTAACTAGAGTCTTCTCAAAGTGTAATGGGCAGCTTGGGTCTCTTCAATGGAGATCTTCAAATGAAGGCTGAATAGCTACTTGTCAGTGATATGGAAGAGGACATTCTTAGTAGATTTAGGGTGTATGCTCCTACATGGCCAGTGAGGGCTCATCTAACTTTGAGATGCTTTGGTTTTGGGGGAAATCTCTGTGATGAGCTAGTAAGTGAGTTTATTAGAATATGAATAATGGGTTAACTATCAATTAAGTATTTACAATATTTACTGAGCCTCAGAGACTTAAGATGAAAACTTAGATCATTAGATTTACATTACTGCCTGGGTAATTTCTTTTCTTTAATCTGGAGCATTTCAGAGAACCACGGTTTAAATCATCCCCCATTATTTTCATTCAGGAAACATAAGTTGTAATTATACACTATCATAAAGATCTGCAAAAGCAGACTTGTAAGGAATTGCCTTTCACCTTTCCAAAGAATGGATTACAAGCTTTGCTGCTTTCTTAATATCCTCCTGAAATGATTTCATTGAAGCAAGCCCAGATTAAAAATGACTATAAGAAATAAGATCTGATTATTAACTGGAACGCTGTCTTTGCTACTTATCTCACTCCTTCCCCCAATCTTTTTATCTTCTCCCCAACAACCCAGAAAGTCCTAGTATTTCTTAACAATCAAGGTTTGAATTGTTGTTGATTTAAAGCACACCATTGTTTCATCATACAGTTAATTGACAAGCATTTAAGTGCTTCCTATGTGCCAACTACTGTGTCAGATGCTAGAAATACAAATATGAAGAATAAAAAAATCCCTACTTCAAAGAAGTCTTTGGAAAGGGAAGGTCTATCTAGAAAGGGTGCGGGTGTGAAGACCAATGATCTTGAGTCACAATTCCTTTTGATGGGGAGAGGAAGTTGGGGTAGGAGGAGAAGAATGCCATTTAAATAATTAGAGCTGGAGAGAATAGCCTGGGATAAATTTTCTGCCGAGTTTCCCTCTAGACTTTTAGGTTTATATAGTACTTTTATATAGTGATTTTTCAAAAGCAGAGTAGTTTAGATCCCCTTCCTCCTCTTTCAGATTCTTCTTTGGTTGCCAGAGGCAAAGAAATTGTTCTTTCTCCTCTATTGCATAACCTACAACAAGTGGAGTCAGATATTTGCAAATGAAGATCAATTTACTTTCTTAGCTTACTTAAGGTTCTTAAGTAAACCTTATACCTTATACCAAAGATAAAATAGTGAGAAGAAAAAATAGGGATTTTTTTTTTATTCTTTGTATTTGTACCTTTAGCTCCTGGCCCAGTATTTGGTATATAGTAGGTGATTAATAAATGCTTGTTGATTAATTGAATAACGTATCAACAACATATTTTAAATCAACAATTTGGATTTAGACTAAAAATGAAAAAAAAACCCTCAATTCAAATCCCACTTCTTGTATTTACTTCCTTTATTATTTATGGAAATAACCTTTCTGGGTCTCTGTAAAATGAAGGGGTAAGATTAGATTATTGCTAGTGTCTTGTATCATTCTAAATCTTATGATCTTCCCAATTTTGCTTCCCTCAGCTTCCTGGCAGGAACCCTCCGGTCTACTCAGGTCTTCACCATTTCTGAGATATCCCAATTTTCACCTCTTAAGAATTCCTTCATCTCCTCCCATCTACAAATCTAACCCACTTTTAGGACACAAATTCAAATTAGTTCAAATTCAACTTTCTTAAGGTTGAAACCCACATTTTTAAACATTTCCTCCTTCAAATTAATGTTTACATCTCTTATAGACAGAGCACTGTATTAAGTATTTGGGAAAATGCAAATCTTGTGGAAGACATGATTTTGACAATCATGGAATTCATCACACAACATCGATCCATCAAATGCACATAACTTAAATATAAAATAATTCTTTAAAAGTGCCTAAGAGAACAAAGTGCTCTGTGAAATTTAAGAGAGGAGTTCCTTGATGACTGTGGGAGCAAAGGCTTCCCAGAAGAGATGACATTTGAGCTATGTTTTAAAAGATGACCAGGAATTCAACAAGAAGAGAGACAAAGAAATAGAGACATAAAGAAAGAAAAACACTCATAGACAGCAACACAGTCAGAAAGATACAAAGAAAGAAACAGACAAGGACATGGAGACACAGACAGCAAAAGAGACACAGAGAGACTATAACAATGGTAGAGAACAGTAGGAGTAAATGCTTGGAAATAGTTTTAAAAAAAATTATATTCAATGAAGAGAACATGGTCCAATTTAGTTGGAACTTAGAATATATGAGGGGAATGATATGCCACAAAGCTAAAAACAAAAAGAGTGGAGGGCTTTGGATTTTAAGCAAAAGAGCCTAAACTTTCCAAAACAGACAATGGAAGTCAAGGAAGATTTTTGTACAAAAAGTGATAAGCTTACAACTCCTTCATCCCCCGTAGGCAATAATCACAACTCATATATTTATGTATCTCTCCTGTCCCAGTCTCTCACATTACCCAGGGACTCAGGGACAGAATTGGAGAGGTTTTCTTGTTTTGTTTTGCTTTGTTTTTCTACCTCTCTGACTTACTGTTTTCCTTGTGAAACTCACCGAATGACAAATTTAACTATTATTTCCCTCCCAACTAAACACTTCAGCATGGGCTTTTGTCACTGACCCTATGGTGGATCATTCAATGTTTCACAGCCTCACAAGGTCTTGAGTCAAAGGAAAGAAAACACAAATAGGAGGTACCCCCATCTCAGACATGAGCTTGTCTAAAAGGCCATGAGACAATGGTCCAGTCTTCTGTCTTGCTGGTTCTCTGGAGCTCTAAGAGCCATTCCTACGTTTCATGATCAACAAGAGCCTCTCAGGGCATTTTGTACACACTCCCTGTTCCAGCTTAGCAGTCCCCTAAAAGGTCTTCCCTTCACCTCACAAACCCCCAAAGTCTTACACATGTTCTGAAGTGGAGAGCCAAGTCCTTGACCTCCTATCATCAGGGACTTCCAGAAGAAGGCTTCCAAATGCACAGGACTAAGCCAGTTGCACAGTCTCCTCCATTACATATAAATGATAAGCCCCTTGAAGACAGAGGACCACATCTTTTTTTTTCTTTTTGTGTCCCTTATAGCCCCAGACATAGACTCAGAGAAAGCACATACTAAATAACAGCTAAACAATTATTTTTAGAGCATCACTCGTGGTTTTGACCCTAAGACTAGCCAGATGTAAAGATTATAGATCCAGATCTGAAAAAAACCTTCCTGATCATTGAGGTCCATTTTATGGAGAGAAAGCTTAAACTTAGAATGATTAAGTAAATTAGCCAGGTCACATGACATATTAAAGGCAGAAGCAGAGGAAGAACTCAGGATTCCTTCTAGGGCAAAGACAATATTCTGAATATTGGCCTAGAATGCCTGAATCATTTAAGGCTGTCATGAATTCCCTTTTGCTTGGTTGTAATTGGGGAAGTTTTCTAAGGAAAACAGTTGGTCTGACAATCTGGTAATTCTATAAAGAGACCACCAGAATTTTTTCACTCTGACCTTATATGCCCTATACTGATCAGTTTTCCTGTGGGACCGGTCTGATTGACATCTGTCAAAGACCTGTACATAATCAGCAGTTATGACTGGAGCAAAGTAGTTATCCACTGAGAAAAAATAAAGGTGATATATTAAAAAAATAAACTGGGCTAAGGACCTACATCAGAATCTCATTTTTGCTCTTCTCCTTATTGCTGTTTGATTTTGGACAAATAATTTAACCTCTCTGGGCCTCAGTTTCCAGATGTGTAAAAAGGTAAAGTAGCTTAGATGATCTCTAAGGGCTCTTCCAATGTATTTTCCATGACTACACATATAAAAACCTATATCAAATCACTTGCCTTCCCAATGGCAGGGAGTAGAGGGAAGAAGAGAATGTTGAACTCAAAATTTGACAAAAGAGTGTTAAAATACTTTTATATATAATTGGGAAAAAAACATTAAATTAAGAAAAATAAAATCTCTTCCAGGTCATGATCTCATAAACTCACTCATGATATTTTAGTGGGCAACCACAGAAGACCAGAAGCAGTCAGCTCAAGGTTGAGCAACTCATTAGACCTCATTCTCTAATTCACTCTCCTCACCCTAGAAGTGCACAGGTCAATATTTAACAACTAGTTCCCCAGGGGAAAAAAATGTACCCATGACACATTTTAAAATTTAATCTGTATTAATATTTCTTCAGATTAGCCAAATAACAAAACAATAAGGCAAGCCCTATTTTATAGCATTTCATTTCTAAGGTGTACATTCTCACACTGAAAATTTAACAATGGGCTCTTTCTAGCACTGTCTTACTCCCATGCTTACCTCATTCCAAAGCAAAGTTACAGATTTGTTGCCTTTTAAGGGATTTTGATTTATATTTGAAAGTGCTGGAAGTCTGACCACCCTGATGAGGCATTCATGCACTACAACTCTGTAGGAGCATTAAAGACTATCTAAATTTTAACACTTGTGGAAACATGTCTAGACAGGCTCAAAAACTTGTTCAAAGTTAAACCAGCAAAAAAGGAGAAGAGGAAACAATGAGATTCAATCCTCTCTGCCTCGTCTCTTTACAGAATGCACTCACAGGAAGCACCCCCCTGTCTTTATTTGTTTTTTTTTTTCTCAGTTTCCCTGAGATGTGCTTTTATCCTGGCTCTTCACTTACAGTCTGATTCCATGTCATACTGCCCCAGTGAATAAGACATAAACACACTTCTCAGCTCCCACAGCTGCTGTCTCCTTTGAAATGACAATTCTTTCCTCTGACTCCCGTTTCTGATCCTACATTGTCATTTCCGGAGCCAGTGATACCAGCTTCTCCCACTAAAGAAGGAACAGTTCCCTTGTGAATAGCTACCATTGGAGGATGGGAAGAGAAAAGGCAGGGAAGGTTATGATTCTTTGGCCCAGAAGCCCAATGTTGTTAACAGCTCCCCACACTCCACACTTAGCGCCTGCTCACGAATTATTAATCAATATGACAGGTGAGTATTTTCTCAGGCTGAGCAAATATTTTATATGAATAAGAACAACCATGGGGTGAATGACTAGCCCTATTGATGGACTGGGGGAAGATCAAAAGAAAGTCATCTTGTTAAACATACCTGCTTTGTTCATTGTCCTCTTCGAAATAGGGGGAAAAACTAATAAGCTTCCATGTTGATACAGTTATGCAAACATAAACACAATTAGGCTTCTTTTATGCTAAAACGAACAGCATTCTAATGAGAACAGCTGAATACATTATCCCTGGGGTATTTGTGGGTATCAAGAGTCTTATATTAGAAATCATTTTTCTTTCTTTTTTTTCTTTGCCAGTACCCAAGAGAACATTTTTCTTTAAGCAGCAGGATGCTACAAGAAATCTAAAAAATTTATAACACTACTGTTGAGTTTCTCCCTCCTTTCTTTTGCATGAAGCAGATTCATCCCTTCTGGTTTCACATGAGGTGACAGCGCCATTCCTATTTGGGATTGTTGTTTTCACACACACACACACACACACACACACACACACTCCCTCTGAAAATATTGCTGAAATACTTTGGTGCCAAATGTACAAATAAAGAAGGGCCCCCAGTGCGTAAGAATTAACACTATGCAACATTGCTGGGACCATATGAGCTGAGGCTTGTTAATTCTTCTGCAGTTTAAGTGAGAATTTTGTATTGACATTTATAAAGGGCTTTTTCTATACTCTGCCTCGCCTACACTCAGAAACCATGAATCACACACCAAGCTAGAGTAGAGAGTGTAGAGATAAATATTGTGGATGCTATGTTCTTAGTGGCTACTTAAACACATAGCCTCTTTATTGACATAAATCTCTTGTATTCCCATGAACTGTGATAAGGTGGGGAGGGGCAGACACTCATTAGTCATATTATTCCTCACAGCCATAAATTCCACATCTACAAAATGATGATGATGATGATGATGATGATGATGATACAGTGATTATCTAATAAAGTTACCTGGAGGAAAGTGTTTTAATATTCTTATTCTTGTCACTGTGATTGTTATTTGGACCGTACCTATAATTTTATTGGGTAGGGATGCTTGATAAAGAGCTGGAATTGGAAATCAGCATAATTGTACCACTTGTGGTACTAGAAAAATGACCTGGAAAAGTGAAAGGAGGTGCCCCAGCCAGCACTTATCACAGACAAGAATTGAATTTAGAATTTCCTGATTTCAAGGCCAGCTCTCTATTTACCATGTTACATTTGTTGTGGCTATTTTTATTTCTTCGATTGGCTTATTGAGGAGGTGACCCTTCTCAAAGGCTAGGAGAACAGAGAGGAAGACTTCATTGATTTTACCAGATCAGCAAAGATTCAAGGACAGTCTTGATGATTAACTAGAGAATCTATTGTCCAAGGATCATTCTAACTAAATTCAGAGAGTATTCTAGGCAGCAGAGAAAGAATACTAGATTTGGCATTAGAGGTCCTGGTTTTGAATCCTGGATCTGATCCTTAAAATCTTTGGGATATTGAACAAGTCACAACTTCCCTGGGCCTCAATTCACTTATAAAATGAAGGGATTGGATTAGATGCTCTCCGAGTTCTCACCCAATTATAAATGTATAATCCTTTGATATTTTGACTTCTAAGATCACTTCCAGTTCTAAATCTATGATGCTAGAATCAGATTAGCAGGAAGGTGATTAATTTTTCAATTTTCAAAGTTTTCTCACCCCTTTAGTAGTAAGATTTGGCTCTCTGAAATGGTGGAGAGTACATGTACCTTGACTTTAAATGTTATTCTTTATTATGATTCCATTATATTCTTCATTATAACTTTATATTTTATTATAATTTTCCTATAACCCAGAGCTTCTGAGAAGGAGCTTCCCTGATCTTTAAAAAAAAATTTTTTTAGTCTCCTTATTTTTAAAAATAGGTTCCTAAATATCAGTTCTTATATGTAAAATCTAAATGGTGATTTTCTCTTATCGCTCATGCCCAAGAAAATATATGCCTGGAGGGAATCCATACCGGGCTTTCTCAAACAAACTCTTTAGCTTTAGGTGGGGTTGGTATCTAATGATCAGAAAAAATAAAAATGGGATGAGGAGAAAGACAGTAGTGGTGAATTGGGTTCAATCACAAACAGTGAAAAAGAAATATGCTTTGGGATTAGGGGAGAGAATTTTTTGCCTTCAACTTGCATGAGGGAGATGACATAGAAAGATTGGAAAACTCCATAGAGACTAATCTATCAGTTATGAGCTAGATGGTCATCATCATCATCAACAATAATAAATTCTTGTCATCATTGACAAGATATTGAATAGAGAGAGAAATGTCATAGTCACTCCTCCATCCTAGAACAATAGGGAGCTATTGATTTTGGCAACAAGGTCTCAGTTCAAAGATGTCTGACTTGAGATTGTAAGTCACTCTCAGATTTCATGTACATTTTTGGGACTAAAAGTTAATGAAGAATTTGTTTTCTTTCCTTCTTTTAATTACATGTTCCATTACAATATTGTAAACTGACTTCAGGCAATGGACTGCAGTATACTTACATATTGTTCTAAATTTGATGAGTGAGTCCAAGAGCCAAAGGAATTGAGAAGGTTCCCCCTAGAGACCTGAACTATTTATGTCATGAAAGAGTCTGATCCAGGAGTTATAGGGAGGAATAAATAAAACTAGAAAGGTTGAGGCCAGATTGCAGATGGCCCTGAATGACAGATTCAAGAGTTTGACCTTTATTCCAAAGACAAGAGAGTATCTTGAGACCTATGCTTTAGAAAATCCATTTGACAGCAATGTATGTGATAGATAGAATTGGGAAGCAGCAGAGAGACTAGCTAAGAAACTATTCAGTAGTTAAAGCAGGTATTAATGATTGATTGATATAGAATGATGGAGATGGGAATGAGGAAGGGGGGATACTGGCAAGAGATTTTGCAGAGGTCAAATGGCAATTGGACTTGACAATTAGATAGGGTAAGGTAAAAAGGGGAAGAGATGAGTTAAATATTGTAAACTCCTAGAATAGAAATTATTAGCCTGTGGCCCAGGATTAGATTTGGTAAATTCATGAACGTGCAAGGGTGAGGGTAAAACTTACATTTAGGAGGTCCATGAACTTGAATGGAGGGGGAAACTTACATTTTTATTTCCATTAACCTATAACTGAAATCTGGTAATTTCTTCAATTATTAAAAACATGATTCTAAGACTCAGACTGCCCAAAGGGTTGAGACCACAAATAAAGTAAAAAAAAAAAAAAAAAACTTAAAAGTATGCAATAATTCTAGGTTTTGTGCCTACCCTCATCTTTAATAAGGATGCTGAATACAATGGGATGTAATTGAAATCTGATTCTGAGAGTTTGAGCTGAAGTTTTTGAGACGGCAGTGGAGCTATCAACAAGAAGAGGAAATTCAGGAGAAAGAATGGATTTGGGGTGGGGGTGGGGTAGAGATAATGAGTTCAGCTTTGGACATGTTGAGTCTGAAGTGGCCACAGAAAGATCGATGGGCCCATTAGTTTGATTCCCTTAAATTTCTCTGGTTTAGGCTTTCTCCTTGCCTAAGGTCAATTTTTATCTCTGGCCAAATAATTTATTAAGTGAATCTTTAGGCAGAGGTGTGGGCCTGGCTTTTAGCCAGTGTTCATGAAGCAGCTACAAGACAAAGCTAGATTATATTTTATGACCTCATATAGATTGGTTAGTTTCTGGTTTGAAATTTCTGGCACAGAGTCACAGACTATGTTTTTTAGTTTCTGCATTGTCACTCCTAATTCATCAAATAGCCTCCTCATTTTGCTACAAGTCACAGAAACAAAGAACTTAAAACTAGGAAAAAAAACTTTTTAGATTTAACGGAGTCCAGCTCCTCCACAGAATCTTCTCCAAAGAAACTGAGGCTCTGATACTGACACATTTCAAAGCTGAAATATTAAAAAATACAAACATTCCACCTACATCAATGCATCTATGATCTCATCAATATCCATTGCATCCCTCCAATGCTATCATCCATAACTATGACATTAGTGTGGTATAGCAGATTCGGCATTGGACTTGAATTTAGGAAGATCTGGATTCAAATCCTGCCTCAGACACATACCACTCATGTGGCCCTCTACAAATCATTTATATATCTCTGTGCCTCAGTTTCCTTATCAGTAAAATGAGGCAGTTGGAAACATTGATATCTACAATCTCTTCAAATTCTAGCTCTGTGATTTTTTGATTTTATAATCTACTTAGGCCTTCTCATCCTCAATCTCATGCTTCTCATTCTCATTCTCCTAAGGATTACTCACAAAGGATCTACATCATATTCCCAGTGGACTTCCTGTAAGCCAGGACCCCTCTAGTAATCAGTCTAACCAAGCTGTGGCCCTTCTATTAAAACCATGCTTTTGAGTGCATAAAACAAAAGACATAATATTCCAAAAGAAACCCATTGTGTTAAAATATAGTTACCAAAATATTTTTTTTTAAAAAAAGTCCCTGTTACCTAGGAATAAAAATCACCGTTCTGCCTTTTTGTATTCTCTGGATACCAGGCAAAACTTAGGCTGTCTATCCATTATTCCAAACTCTCCCCACATGACTTGTCTATGTTTTTTGGCTATCACACATTTCTTGAATGTTATCACAATATGTACTTCTTAGGTGTGAAGTCAGCAGTGGAAATATGCTCCAGGCTGCTTACAGTCACCATGCATATCATCATTGCCCTTTGCCTTTACAGAGACTGTGGTGTTCCAAGAACTGCTGCCAAACAGCATCTTTGGGAAAACTAAAAATTAAAAAAAAAGAGAAGTTTCTGTGGTGGGGAGCATCTTGAGAGCACTAAAAACACAGAACAATCAAACTAATTAACAAATATTGAAAAATCCAGCATGGGGTGATATTGTATGGTCTGGGGAGAAAAAGAAACCCAGAACAAAAAAAAATCCCTTTTCAGGCCTAAATTTTTTAAGGCAAAGAGTGTTTTCTCTAGACAAACCTGATTCTACTACCTAGAATACTCGCTTTTCTAGAATTTAAAGGATGCCTTTCATTTTTGAAACTTTTATCTTTCATGTAACTTTGATGATTTGTTTCTCCCTTTTTTGTGACATCTGAGGGGAAAAGCCTATCAGAAAGACTTTTATTCACAAAATTGATTTCCATAGCACTCAGGAGAGGCAACAAGAACTTGGTATGGTGGGGACATTGAGTCTACAACATGGATTATCCAATTGCTGCGGTTTCCACGCAACACAGTCTGAAAATCACCACATCCAAGTGCCAGACCTTTATATCCTGACCCTGGTAGAAGTTAGTTATAGCTTCATCTCACAGTTGCGTGAAATCAGAAGGCAACCAACCTTTCCTCCTCTTTTCTTACCCCTCTACCTCTAACTCTTGATTTAAGCCATAAACCTCTCTGCTGAATTAAAATATGTCTATAATAAAGGCCTATTGTTTGTAATAATGCATCATTTAATTCTTCTGTGAAGCCCCTTTTAAGTCCTAGCAAAGAATAACTGGGAGAAGGGCTGACAGTCTTGCTGACTCATCACTGGTGGTGCTTTGAATTGGTGCAATCGTTGTCGAAAACAGCATAGAATTAGAAGAGCAGCTAGGTAGTACAGTGGATAAAACACCAGACCTGGACCCAGGAAGATCTGAATTCAAATGTGGTCTCAGACACTTACTAGCTATGCCAACCTAAATAAAGTGCTTAACCTCTATTTGTCTCAGTTTCTCATCTATAAAATGGGTACATACTAGAGAAGGAAATGGCAAGCCACTCCTGTATCTTTGTCAAGAAAGTCCATGGAATCAGACATGACTGAGGAATAATAGCAACCTGGAATTAGGAAAGACAAACTACAAAACTCTTTAGTTTTATATATATAAAGAAGAGAATGACAAGAAAATACTCATTCATATAAAATATTCATAGCAGCATCACTTGTAAGAGCAAAAGGCTGGAAACATACTATGCACATTTGGGGAATGGCTGAACAAATTGTGATTTATGAATGTGATGGAATATCATTGTGCTGAGAAGAATGACAGTTAGATGACAGGTCCATCAAATTACTGAAGTGAGGAACAACAAACATGAAGAATTCAAAGAAATATGAAGATGCTTTATATGAAGTTATTCAAAGCAAAAAAAAAAAAATCATGGCCCAAAAACAATATGCATAGTGACTACCATTTTGAAAATGAAAACAAAATTAAATTATCAGCTCTCCCCTCTCCCATCCACACATCTCAAGTCAAGTGCAATAGATAAGCTGACACTAATTTATTAAAATTAAAGTGCATGCTTTTTTTTAACCTTAAAAAACTGTTAGTTACACTTTGTCATTTGTTATTTAGTAATTTTCAGAAATGGCTGATTCTTTGTGATCCCATTTGGGGTTCTCTTGACAAAGATCCTGGAATGGTTTGTCATTTCCTTCTTCAGCTCATTTTTACAGATAAGGAAACAAGGCAAAGAGGATGAAATGAATTGCTGAGAGTCATACCACAAGTAAGTGTCTGAGGCCAGATTTGAACTCAGGATGATAAGTTTTTCTGATTTCAGGTCCAGCATTCTATCCACTGCAGCACCACCTAACTACCCCACATTAGTAACACCGGCTATTTTATATTGGTTTATTTAATTGATTGAAAAATATATTTTATGAGTAGTTTCTTTTGTACTAGTTTGGATTTGACAAAACAAAATTATCAACAAAATAAAGCACTCAATGAAATAAAGTATCAATAAAAAAGAAAGTGTTTCACTCTTTCCCAAATACTATTTGGTGTTCTTTCTTCCTATTTTAAAATCTGGGCCCAACTTATTAACTATCTTCAATGATACTGGTGTTCAATGATACTGATAGACTAATGAATGAGATGATCAACTCATTGTACATAGAGTCTGAACAACAATCATTCTTCATTCAATTGCTCCTATATAGATGGGTAGGCTGACCTCTTCAACTCATCATGGATCCTGTGGAGGAGTTCCTGTGTAATGTTCTGAAGTTAGAGGCAGTCCCCAAAAATGTCATGAACAAGAAAGAGAATCAAGAGTGTCTTAACACCTACAAGGAATCCCATTTTTATGTGAACCCTGTCTTCAGGGAACATCCTTTATGACAATAACGAACTCATTTGGCAAGCCTATGAATCACATGTTATGCCTCACTTGCCAACCAAAAGTCATGGAGCAAAGTTATCTCTACATCCTATATATCAAGAATTCTTGTGTGCTCTTAACATGTATTTAAGATACTCCTTGTTGGAGGAGATCTATTAAGATTTTATTCAGTTCTTTAGTTGTACTCCAAGAATTAATGATTCATTGGAGAAATCATTCATCAAATTGTGATTCATGAAAGCAATTTAATAATACTATGCTCTAGAAACTATAGATATGATGAATAAAAAAAAATCATAAGACACATTAACTGATACAAAGGGGGAAAGCAAAGGCAGAAAATATACATAATAATTACAACTATATATATATATATTGATAAAATAGGATAACAATTACAAAATAACTGAAACTAAATGTTATAAAATTATAATGACCAAGCATGGTCTCAAAGAAGTAATATGGGGAAAGACCTCTCTTCCTACTGTGCAGAAGGGGAATATGGATATGGCGCAATACAGAAAATGTTAGACTTTTTCAAAATGTTACGTTTTACTTAGTTTTGTTTTATTTAGTCTTTCCCAATCGTTGGTATAAGGGATAGTTTTCTTTGAGAAGGATCTGAGATATAATGAGAAATTTAGTTGATATAAAAATAAAAGATAACAATAACATTTTACTCAGCCTTACTGATTAAATGCCATGAGGAAGTATAACAAAGGAGCGATAAGTCAATATAAAAATATCTCTTCACTTTTTAGTTAGTTATATAAATATAAAGTGTGGTCTATGATATAAAATTCTGTGGGGATGCATGTTCCTCCTCATATCTTCATCAAGGGTGCCATCAATACATGTGTAGATCATTCTTATAGTGATTTTATAAAGATGAAAAAATAGAATATACCAAAAATTTGGCAGCATATATTGAAAAGAGGGCTGGATGTGGAATCCTGAGTTTAAAGACTGGCTCTGTTATTGACCTTGATGTGGTAAGAATAGCAACTAAACTAGTCCTTTAAGAGAGTGGGGAGGTTGTTTGTTTCCTTGCCTCTTAAGTCATAAAATGTCTAGTGTTTGAAGAGTCCATTTCAGAAGTTTTAGCAGAATTCCCACTGCATGACATCTTTCTGACCTAGCATTACCAATTGTCAAAACAAATTCAAAAGCAGAAGACAGAAATATTTTATTTGATTTAATGTATTAATCTTTTAAATTGCATTCTTAGTAAAATTTGTTTCTATTTCCTTTCATGGGCCACAAATGTCTCCTTGCATTCTAAGCCAAATATGAATCACATGAGTTCGTTCTGGACCAGAATATTAGGCAAGCCAGGTAATACATCCAGGCCTCAGTTTCCTAATATACAAAATGAAATGGTTTGATGAAATGGCTTCTAGTGTCACTTTCAGCTCTCAACACATGATCCTATAATCCTCATAACAATGCTGTATCTACAAATATGTGTAGTCTGTTTTCATCTTTCTCTTAATTTGCTATTGATTCTCCCTTTCAGTCTAACTAATCAATAGTCTAATTGCACTCAAATAACTGATCTTAACATGACAACCATCTCAATATCCAGTCAGTTTCTATCTGCTAAGATGTAATCACGTTCATCTTTCATACTGTTATTCAGTGCTCATTATGTCCAGAGCCTCCTGACACTCTTCTGAAGAAAGTATTTATATTACAGAGGCTAACATTCTACAAGTCTATAACCTTTTTCATACTTAAACCATATTCCAACACACTTTTCACTATTCTGATCTGTGTCCATATTCAAATTAAAGTAACCAAATATCACAGTATGTCCTAGTTTGGATTAGAGCAGTTTTTAAACTTCTTTTGCTTGAATGACCCCTCTGGAAATCTAGAAAACTATATGGACACTTTCTAAAGATATTGTTTTTAAAAATTGAAAAAATGCTAAAATACAGTTAGAAGTTAAGTGAAAATGAAACAATTTTTCTCCATCTAACTTCAAAGGATCCCTGAAATCTATCTACTAGGATCAATGAATCCCAAGTTAAGAACTACTGGTTTAGAAGATTTTGTTGTGTTTTTTTGTCAAAAAGATCTTTGTTGAGGTATTCATCTTCTTTTACAGATGTTGACATACTGTGTAATCCTTGTCATGGTAGTGCCTCTAATCAATTAATAAACATTTATTAAATATCTATTATGTTCCCAACACTGTGCTTTAGCATTTAGGGTTATAAAAAAGAAGCAAAAATCAATCCTTACCCTCAAAATTATAGTCTAGTGGGGCAGCAACATGCAAACAAATATATACAGATCAGCTATATACAGGATAATTAAGAAATAATGAACAGTGGGAAAACACTAGAAGGTGTTGGGTAAGATTTTCTGTAGAAGGTAAGATTTTAGGAGGAATTTGAAGGAATCCAAGGAAGTTAGTAGATGAAGATGAGGAGGGAAAATATTCCAGGCATAGGAGACAAATATAAAAAAATGACCAAAGTTGAGAAATGGAGTACTTATTGGAGAAACTCAAAGGAGGTCTGTGTCACTGGGTGGAAGAGCACACGGCAAGGAGTAAGGTACAAGAAGACTGGAGAAGTAAAAGGAGGGTTAGTTTATAAGGGCTTTGAGTGGCAAGTAGGAGATTTTATATTTGATCCTGAAGTTGATAGGGAGTCACTAGAGTTTATTAAGAGACGTTTTTAAGACTTATCACGAACCTCCGCAAGATAAGATGATCAAGAGGCCCATGAAATGCTGTTCCTTGTTTTTTTGGGGTATTCAGTAAAACTAACTGTCCCCCAATTCTTTTGCTTCTCCAAAAAGAATCTGGGAGACATCTTTCCATTTATCTATGATATCCTTGTACTTTCTAATTTTATTTATAGGCAGACTATTAAGATTGATAAGTTTTAATTCTTTCAACAATATAAGAATATATTCTTACATTATCTTATCTTATCTATATATCATCTTATATTCAATAATATAATAATTTATTGTTTATTGATCAAATATCTCAAATTTAGAATCCTAATAGTTCAAGAACCAAAGTCACTACCACATTATAATGAGACATCTAGGTCAAACTTTCTGTGAGGAAACAGTGAATATAAAACATGAGTATTTATACATTTACTTATCCATTTGTGTTTTTTTCTCATGTTACAACTGGAAAGAGTATGAGGTAACATCTCTTGCATTTTTAATTTTTCTGGATCATATATTCATTTGATGTTCTGGTGGAACCTATGGAGCCCTTCTCAGGATAATTTTTTTTAATCTAAAAATTAAAATGTAGAATTACAAAGAAAATTGTTTGTATTAAAATATAGGTATCAAAGTAAAAACAACAACAAACCCATGAAGCACAGATGAAGAAATCATGATTTAATCTAATTTCATTGATTTATTAATGGAAGAACTGAGACTTAAGGAAGTGACTTGCCTAAGATAACACAGTAAGTAGGATTGCTAATATTTGAATCATAGGACATAGCTTTAAGGCCATTTTACTTAACTACCTTCATTTTACAGATTAGGAAATTGAGATTCAGCATGGTTAGATGATTTATCCAATGTTACATGTGTAGTAAGTCTCAGAGATAGACTTTTAATTCCCATCCTTTTCCTCTAGACCCAATTCTTTTTCTACTGTATTACCACAGTCCCAGAGGCAGTGTTTTTTTTCCCATTATACCATTACATTCCTGGTGTTTCCCATCTTCATGTGTAGGATAACAGCTGTGTAAGGGTTAATTATGCTAGAAATACATCATAAATCAAAATGTTTACAAAAGTATTTTAGGTGATTAATAGTAAAAAGAATTTTAATGAATCTCTTTGTGAAAAAAATTATCATTACCACTTCTTCTGTTTTATAAATTACAGATTTTTTAATATCAATAGTCAAAGTCCCTGACATAGGCTCTTTAGCCAGCAGGAAAGAGAATAAATCCTATAACAAACAGAATTCCATTTCCCTGGATCAATTTTCCATAGCCAATCTATAATCTCAAATGGGCTGAGAAGTGGCTTCCTTCCATTCAATATAGTACAAAAAACTCTGAGAATGAGGATGATTTCTCAAACCCATACAGACTGGCTATTGTTATTGCTGTTGTTCTTTAGTCATTTTCACTCATGTCTGATTCTTCATGATCCAATTTGGGTTTTTTGATAAAGATATTAAGATGGTTTGCTATTTCCTTCTGTAGCTCATTTTACAGGGGAGAAAACGGAGACAAACAAGGTTAAATGACTTATCCAAGCTCACAATTTGGTAATTGTCTGAAGATGGATTTGAACTCAGCTCTTCCTGGCTTCAGATCCAGCTCTCTATTGTCATTAAAGAAATGAGGCACCCTCATTGGCCAGTGTCTAAGTCAGTGAACTTTAGAACCCGAAGACACATAATTATAGAGCATCAACTGAGTAATTCTTGGAGTTCTAAGCATAAAAACACACACTATGACCTCAGGTTCCATCAGTGTGAAATTGCCTATGCTCCTCCACCCAACACCCCAAAAAGCTCTTCAAAGTTCTAGACTCTTCTTGCCTAAAGTTTTCCTTTTCATTGATTGGTCAAGAATAGGTCCCATTTTAAATCCCACTTGGTCATTGTTTGGTTCTGATTGGCTCAGAATGAATGTAAATAGCAATTGTTCCCATTTTTACTAAAAACCCTAAGAGTCTTCCCTTCCCAGATCTCTCTCTCTCTCTCTCTCTCTCTCTCTCTCTCTGTATATATATATATATATATATATATATATATATATATATATATTTTTTTTTTTTTTTGACTAGATCAAAGAGTCCATTCTCCACCTCATTTTTTACCTACTCTTAATCTCTGATTGGATGTTGCCTCAACTAAAGACTTTTTAAAGCTCTTATTTTAAAAAGCCCAGGGTCTCCCACTATAACTAAGGCCAGATCCAGTTGTCCTGATCTGTATCTAGACACTGGATCCCTATGGCTCTGGAGGAGAAAGTAAGGCTGATGACTTTGCACAGCCCTCCGTCATTTCAAATCCAATTCATCATGTTATTAGCTCACTGGTGTCATGGTCCTCTTCAAGAACTAAGGACAAACAATTCTCTAGTGCAATAACTAGCCCAGAATCTGAGCAATAGTTCTGCTTGTCTTTAAACTACCCATTGTGATTCTGACTGCCTCTGATATTAGTCATTTTCCTTACCAGTACTTTAACTGAAATTTACTTCCCTTTGATATTTGCTGTGTGACTCAAACTATATCTTCTATTGTATGAGTTTGCCTAATAGCCCATATTTGCATAGCATATTATGGTTAATAAAGCACTTTCCTACCTTGAGAGATGGCTAATATAAATAATAATATCCCTTTTGGTATATAAGAAAACTGAGAAAGAATGGTGAAACAATTTGCTCAGAGTCACAAAGCTAGGAAATTGTAGGTTTGAAAGTCAAATTCAGTTTTAAATTTCAAAGTTTCTTCCAGATCTTAAGATTCAAGTTCTTGCTGAACTTTGACAAATAGACCAATGAAAATGAGAGAATAGGCTATAGTTGATAGGTTGAATGACATAGTGAGGATCTAAAATTATCTCAACAGGCTAAAACCAAGAATAAAGTTAAATAAGATGAAATGTAACAGGAATAAGTGTAGTCAGAGGATCATAAATTTAGAGCTGAAAAGGATTGTAGAGGTCTCCAAGTTCAACTCCCTCATTTCATAGATGACAAATTAAGACCTGAAAGATTAAATGTCTTATCCAGTGTCCTACAGGAAATAAGTAGCACAGCAGGATTAGAAGCCAGGCCATGTGACTCCAAATTCAGTACTCTTTCCACTATGTTATTCTGCCTCAAAAGGGCAAAGTTAAATTGGTTTCATGGCTCTAGAGATGGAGTCTCTGTTGTCTAATCCTCTCAGTTTACAAATGAGGAAAATAAGGCCCAGGGAAGTTTTGTGATTTGCCCAAACTTATAAAGATAGAATCAGATGTGGCATTTGAAGTCAGGTCTATTACTCCAGAACCAGTATTGTACAAATGATCTATTCTTGCATTTTAAAAGTTTACTGTACAATACAAGGTTTATTCATTCACTAAGCATTTATTAAGTACCTACTAATGTGTTAGACATTATAGATACAAAAACCTTTTCCTTGACCTCTATGCCTAAATATGTTTTTATTGGCTTCCCCTACTAGAGTCTAAGTTCTTTGGTGGTTAGAACCTCTTTTTTATTTGTATCTCTAGTCCAGTCTACTACTTAATATAGGAAGTTTAATAAATGCTTTTGCCTTCATTTGTTCAAGAAGAAATGACTTGCTTTGAGATTGTATCGGATACTCTGGTTGATAAGATTCAACAGAATGATATGGTAGCCAAAAAAAAAAATGCTAAGAAGATCTTCAGTTACATATAAAAGGAATGATGTTTAGAATTCAGAGAGTGACATTCCCATTATTCTTTGACTACATCTAGAGGAGTGGATTTAATTTTGGTTGCCAAATTGCAGTTAGGACTATGACAAACTGGAGTGTGTCCAGAGAAGTGATCAGGATACTAAACTATCTAGACAACATGTTGTATGTGGAACACTTGAAAGACCTAGGAGTAGTTTGTTTAGAGAAGACTAAGTGGGGAAAGATAATTGTTTGGTGGTGCTGGATTTGTTCTGTTTAGCCACAAAAGGCAGAACTGGGACAGAATGATAGAAGGAAAAAGGAAAAAAAAGAATGATAGAAGGTTCAGAGAGGCAATTTTTGAAATGCTGTCATATGGAATTTGTTCTGCTTAGCCTCAAAGGATGGACAAAAGAGAAATTACTAGCAGAGGTTACTGATGAGTCAGTTTGGAGTTCTTAAAGAAAGTATCCTAGCCATCAGAGGTCTCCCCAAAAGGAAAGAGTTGATGGAAGAAGTAGTGAATTTCCATTCCCTGAAAGATTTTCAGAGGAGATTAGAAGATTGTGTGGGATATTATAACAGGAATTTCTGCTCACATATAGGTTGGTCTGGATAACTTCTAAGGGACTTTTTCATTCTGTGATTCAGAGGTCCAATTCTAATGCTTGAACCAGAGCTACCACAAAGTAATGCTAATAAACCAGTAACCTTTCCTTACTAACAGCTTAACTTCCACCACTTCTACCTGTTGTGCTAGAACTGAACTCCTTCCCTAGAATCTAAACCTGATGATCAATGTAAGTTTTTCTCAGAATGAGGCATGATACATCAATAATTTATATCTTGTTGATTGCCTGCTGATGCCATTGTTTAAGAATATTTATTCCTAACAGTCAATGGTTGTCATCTTGTCAGCAGCTCAGATATTTCATAACTGAGAGATGACTAATATAGCCTTATAATAGAGAGTTACCCTGTGATGGAGAAACCTTCCGGGGGAAGCTAAAGAAAGTAGTCAATGACTTTTCACACTCTAGACACCCATACCTTCTTTTCCCACATACACCCAATTCTGTACCCAAGAACCCTGATGGTTCAGGGTTACATAGCATCAAGGCATTAAAAGTGACTCGTATTTAAAAGACTATCATGTCAAGAGAGATTAAGCCCCAGAATAATAATAGCCACCATTTTTTTTTTTTTGGTAAGGCAATTGGGGCTAAGTGACTTGCCCAGGGTCACAGAGCCAGAAAGAAAAGCCACCATTTTTACAGTGTTCTAAGGTTTTCTAATAATTTTTCAAAAATTATATCATTTTATCCCTATAAGAACCTGGGGAGGTAGATGCTATTATTATCCAGTGATATACTTTACAGATAATAATATACAGAATAATATATAATATACAGATAATAAAATACAGAAAATAAGTCTGAGAAAAGTTGTGACTGGCTCAGGGTCACACAATCAGTATCTGAAACTGGATTTCATCTCATGTTTTCCAGATTCCAGATCTAGTGAGCTATCAGTAGTTCAAAGGAAATGTGAGATGCACAAATTTGGAGACATCTCCACTCCACATGTTCATATGGACTATTAGTGATAGAACCGTCTGTGTTCATGTGGGTCTGATTAGCCACAATCAAATACACTGTTTTTTGATCCCATTATAATGATGTCATTTTGGTCTTCTTCGATAAGGAAGGATGACAATTGACCCAGTGCTCTATCTACTGTGCTGGTACTGGGAGAAGATGGTGGGATTTTCAGGAAATCATACTATAGATTGATCAAAGCAAACACTTTCTGAACAGTTACAACTATCCCAAAATGGAAAGGGTTACTTTGAAGGGGGAGGGCTCCTCCTCGCTAAAGGTCTTCACACAAAGGTTGGACAATCACTCAGCAGGGATGTTTTACAGTTTCTTCTGGATTGGGTGCTAGAATGAGGGAATGAAATAGCTCTCCTAATTCTTAGGCTCTATGGTACTGACTTCAATTCTTTCTCTCCTTTTCTGAGGAATTAATACAGAATACTGTCACTGCATGTGAGTCATTATGAAAATTATCATCTGCGTGACATCAGTCAATGAAAAAGCTTCAAATAAGTTTTGTTCAAATTTAAGGGTCTGTCATATACTTTAACATATTTAACATGTATGGGACTACCTGCCATCTAGGGGAAGGGGTCGAGGGAAGGAGGGGAAAAGTTGGAGCAGAAGGTTTTGCAAGGGTCAATGTTAAAAAATTATCTATGCATATGTTTTGTCAATAAAAACCTATAATAATAAAAAAGTTAAGGATTTGTGATGGCAATTCAGGACCCAGTTATTGCTTAATGTTGTTCATATTTGACTCTCTGTGATCCTATTTAGGGCTTTCTTAGCAAAGATACTGGAGTGGATTGTCATTGTGCTCTGCAGCTCATTTTACAGATGAGGAAACTGAGGCAAACAGGGTTAAGGGACTTGCCTAGAGTCACACAGCTAGTAAGTATCTGAGGCCAGATTTGTACTCAAGAAAAAAAAATGTTCCTGAGACCAGACATATCAGAAATCACAAATGGATTATCCCAAAAGGACCTGGACTTAGTCATCAATGTAGATTATATAAAGAAATAGTAAAAACTGTACAGCATGTCACTGTGGGTTGTAAGATTTTAGCATCTATCAAATACCTACCAAAGCATGAACTTGTGGCTAGTCACGCATCAGAAATCTGCTGTTTCAAGGACTGACAAATGACAAATTCTCATACTACAAACAGACACCTCAAAATATATGACAACTCAACTAATGAACTGACAAGTGACTATGAGGATTGGCCTATTGTTAGGTCCTAAATGTCAGAAGTGACACTATGCTTGACCGCTGATTGCCCTGCCTATGTACTGAGAAGTTCCTTTGTGCACAATACTGGTTGAGATAGGTACAAATTGCTTTATCCCTGGGAGAACACGAACCCCTGATGTGGTTCGTCTTTGATCAGATCAGAGAGAAACTGGGGAGAGGGCACTAGTCTAAACTGGTCTAATTAGTGGGATCATTGGCCATTGATAACTTTTCCTAGATTATTCTTGGATTTGTATCTGAAAATATGGCTCTCCACCTCTTGCTAGTAGCTAATGAGAGGTACCCAGAAAGAAGCCATCTCCTCACCTACTGGATAAACAAATACTGAGCAAATACTATATGAGAAATGTTACAAACTGTCAGGTTCAATTTGGTATCATTCCTATGAGGACACAATATTGAAATGATGAAGGCAATGAGATAGAAGTAGATGGGTTGCCTCTGAGAAAATACACAAATGTGCATATGTTTGAAAGATGGAAGCCACATGTGTGTACAATGGCGGCTCTATTTGTTTAAGTTTCTGGTTTCAGTTGTGCCCATTATCATTTGTAGAAGCTAACACAGATGGCACAACGGTATTTTTTTAAAAATCCTATTTCAACCATGACCATATCTCCTCATCTGCAAAAAGAATAATCATTAAAGCCAAGACAATAATGAAGACTTATTTTCCTTCCAGTGCCTCCATTTTCTTTAGAGGCTTTAAGAGGGGCTACATTTAGTCTTGAGCCTTTGCTTTTTTTAAAGTACACTATTTATATAATGCACTGCTACTTTCTGATCATATCCCTGCCTAGGAAGATTAAAGAGAATTTCAATTTTCAAACAGCCTAGTCAGGCCATGCATATTAACCCCAACCAAAGGTCTATGATTTGAAAGCACTCTAAACAAACAAACAAAAAAAAGGAGATTCCTTTCAGTGGGTCAGATTTTTAATATTTTTCTCCCCAAAAAGCCTTATATTGTACAATGTAGAATTTCTAACTGGAAAAGGACTCAAAAATATTCTAATCTAAGCCCCTCTTCTTTCAGATGGGAAAACAAACACAAGTAGGAAAATTGGCTTGGCTTGTCCAAGGTTGGCTACAAGGGGACACAGGGAGGCATAACATCTGGTGCTCTTGACCCCCAGGGGTAGAAACCAGGTCTCTCCACTCTGATGTTCTTTTCATAAAACCTCATTTTATATGACCAAATAATTCAGAGCTGGAGGTGATGGTTGAAATCATGTAATCTAAGAGTTCTTCAATGTTTTTGTACCCTGTTCCCCTTGGGCAGCTGGGGGAAGCCTATAGAACCCTTCTCAGAAGAATATTTTAAATGCATAAAATAAAATACATAAAGGTACAAAAGAAACTAATTATACAAAATAGTCATTAAAGACAATTTGTTTAAAGCTCCCAGCCCTCAGGTTAAAAAGCCTTGATGTAGTCCAACCTTCACATTTTACAGAAGGGGAAACCAAACCTTAGAAAGAAAAAAATGATTTGCCTTGAGCTCCACAGGTAGAAAGTATCATCCAAACACAGGTTCTCTGATTCCAAATTAAAGATTCTTTCCACTACACTAAACTTTTAAGACCAGCATGCTATGGGTACAACAGAGAAATTTATTACCAGAGAGGGGAGAGAACAGGAACACAGAGCTATTATTAAGGTTAAGAAATAGCAAATGGAGGAACATGAATAGAGGGACATTTTTAGCTCAAGGTAAGAAGATATATGAAGTTCTGTCACATGCTTCGATTGAAAAGCATCACTACTTCCATTAAAATCACTGACCTAGCCCCCAATTATAAAATGACAGGACTAGTGAATTCTTTCATAATGTTGCCAAGTGCTATAATAATGTGATTGGTTTCAGGCTGTCATGTCTAGAACATTACTGTAGGGTCTTGGTATTTTTTCCTTTTTCTTTCTTTGTATTAAGAGCACAGCTTGGTGGCCCTGGTCATAAAGGAAAATAATTACTCTTTTATTTATGAAGGTCTCTACCCTCCCTTTCTCACCCACTCAAAAGCACTTAGGGATTTGAGCAGACAATTAAAGCATAATGGTAATAAACCAAATCATAGACATTAGAAATGGGAAGAAAAACTATTAGAGGTATCATCTCATCCATCCCCCTGGGGAGCCAGTGATGTAGAAGTAATTGATACAACATGATCTGCTCCAGCTTAAACCAACTCGGAATACACAGCATAACACAGCAAATTTACGTGCTAATTAAGCCAATGGCAGATGCCTTCAGATGATACCAGGCCAGTCCTCTTCAAAACTGTGAATCTCTGTCTTTAGATTCCCTTTCTTCTTCCCATTTCTCACATCTTTGGTTCCTTTCTTTCCCTCCTTAATGCTCCTACTATCCACTTGCCCTATTTTTCCCTACCAGACAACAAACCCTACTGTAAGGTGGGCAAAAGAACATTGAATTTGGAATCAAGGGGCTTGAGTTTGAATCTTAGCTCAGCTGTTAATGTGACTGCAGATAAGTCATTTCCCTACTACTCTGGATATCATTTTTCTATAAAACAAATTGGCTGGCCAAGAAAATTTTTTTTTTTATTAAGGAGACAGTGTATCACAGTGGACAGAGCTCTGTCAATTTTGCCTATTGTGAAGTGGAGTGGGTAGCTTGGAGAAGATCATACATTTCTCATTCACTTAAGGTCACACTGAGATCAGGTGATCATTTGTCCTTGTTATAGAGGGGATTTTTGCTCAGGCCTGATTTGAGCCAGATAAGTTTCTGAAGTTTCTTCTAACCCCGAGATTCTATGACTACAAGTAATAATTTGGTCATTATTTAATTATCAAACAAATGATCATATATTAAATAATTTATTAAATTAATGGGTGATTATTAGGCTTAATCGTTTAATTCTGCTGAGCTTTAGCTGATATAAATTATTTGTATATGAATAAAAATACTACTTAATGAAATTTTTGCTGTTTCCTACTTTGTATTGGCTCTGACATGATAGGTTAAAAAGCAAAACAAAAACAAAAACAAACAAACAAAAAATTCATCTTATTCTTTCCTTCTCCAACAATCATACCCGACAAGATATAGGACTGGCTTTATGAGCCGTGCAAAAAGTGGCATCTAAAATCACATCATTTTTTCTGGTTATTATGTCACATACTTGATTCTTTGACTTTGCAACTAAAACTCCCAGATTTTTTTCATCCTGTCTAATAACAGAAATTCTTTACCTTTTGTAAACAAAGACACCTTTGGCCTATGGATCCCTTCTCAGAATTATTTTTTTCCCTGAGGCAATTGGGGTTAAGTGACTTGCCCAGGATCACACAGCTAGGAAGTGTTAAGTGTCTGAGATTATATTTGAACTCAGGTCCTCCTGACTTCAGAGCTGGTGCTCTATCCACTGCAACACCTAGCTGCCCCAGAACAATATTTTTAAGTGCGTAAAATAAAATACATAGGATCACAGAAAAAAATTAATTTTATTGAAATACAATTACCAAAATATTTTTAAAAACCAAAGCTCTATTCCCATTTTGCACTAAGGATGTTGACTTTTCTGAATCTGTGGAAAGCAAAGCCAAAAATCATGCTCCGGACAGCCAAAGTCCTTCATCTTCTTATGTATTTATCAGACTCTGAAAATGGAGAAGGAATGGACCAGATGAACATCAGGTACTATATAATAAGTTCAAATTAAAAGGACAAAAAGCCAGTTTTCAACACCAATAACACTGGACTTGGGAGTCAGAATGAAGGGGGAGATGATGAGGATATTGTCAGAGGGATGTCAGTTGGGGAGAATAATCTCAATTTTTCAGGAATGTATGAAATGAGGTCTTCAGATAGAGAGGAAGGGGGTCAGAAGCCATGGGAAGCTAGAAGAGGAAAGAGAAAATCTAGAACAGCTACTATGGTGAGTAAAATATGGAACAATTACATGCAAGAGGATGACTGTCCTTCTGAGTCTCAGTGAAGATTCAGTTGAATTTAAATAACATAAATTTGTAGTAGTCCAGCCACCACAATTTCATGATTTCCTCCAGATCCATTTACTAGCATATAAATAACAGCAAAGGAGGCTTGTGATGGATTCAGATTTATCAAGGCAGGACTGGAAAAAATACAAGGGGACGAGGGACTAAAAATAGAATGTAGAACTTCCCATTCTTTAGTGGGAAGGGAGGAGTATGTGGTCATTACAGGAATGGTGGCCTGAAAAGCTCCTGAGAGATGGACGGATTAAGGGCACAGTAAAAACAAAGATTCCAATTGGCACTTCTAAGGAAAGATGGAATGAAAAAAGAAGTTTGGAAGTTGAAAATTTGTGGGTGATGACACAATCAAGGATACAGATCACGCCTGTTTGGAATAGGACATAAACTCTGAGAAAATTGGAGTTGTCCAAAAGGGGAAAATGGGCTACTTAGAAAGGAAGTGGGTTGCTTCTCCTAAAGTGAGTCACAGGAAGTTTTTGTTTCTTAGTGCATATAAAAGCTTTGGTTTCACTATATTGTTAAGTATGCAATTGTATTATGTCTAAAACAAATGTATATGCCTTGATGAAAAGATACTTTATTGCAAAAAAAAAAATGTTAACCATAAATCACTTCAGTAAGTGATTATCTTTTTTGCTAGTGTTGGATCTTGCCTTGATATTGATGTCTGCTGATTGATTAGGGTGGTAGCTGCTAAAGGTTGGGGTGATTGTGTCAATTTCTTAAAATAAGACAACAATGAATTTTGCTGAATCAAAGGATTCTTCCTTTCACAGAATATTTTTTTCTATATCATATGATGCTGTTTGAGAGCATTTTACCCACAGTAGAACTTCTTCAAAATTAATCCTCTCAAACCTTGTCACAGCTTTATCAACTAAGTTTGTGTAAATATTCCTTATTATTTTTGTGACTCAAGAAATAAGGAGGAGAGAGGAGGGAGAAGGTCTGTGGAACAAGCAAAGCACAGACAATATTTATCAATTAAGTTTGCTACCTTACATGGAAACAGTGTTGTCCCAAAATAATTACAATATTAAAATCAAAGATTGCTGATTACCATAAAAGTATATTAATAATGAAAGTTTGAAATATTACAAGAATTATCAAAATGTGACACAGAGGCAAGATGTGAGCACACGCCCTTGGGAAAATGGCTCCAAATAGACTTCTTCAACTCAGGGTTGCCACAAATCTTCAATTTATAAAAAATGAAATATCTGCAAAGTGCATTAAATGAGGTATTCCTGTATAACTATCAAATGAGGTCAGTTCAAGAGATTCCAAGCCAGGAAATGGAAAAGGAACCCTTATAAAAGACCAGAACTGAATTATACAAATAAGAAACCAACATTGAGGTATTAAGCTATTTGTAAAACCGTGATTATGTCAGTGATCCCTTATACATATAAACCAAATAGGAAAAAAAGATGGTTGAGAAGAAGAATCAGAAAAGGCTTCAAGGGATTGAAAAAAAAAGTTTAATAGAGCGGTTAAATGCCCTGATCAGGGCTTTCACACCTTCATTTTTGGGATGTCTGGGAGAGTCAAGGAACCCTTGAAGGCAAAGAAATCCCACAAGTGCAGTGCCTTCCTCTTCTTTTTCAGCCAAGTAGGAAAAAGCAAAAAGAAGAGCTAATATTGAACGTGGAGAACGTTAGTGGTCAAAGCAGAAATCCAGGAGACAAACAGAATGGAGCCAGAACTGGACCAAAGGCAGAATGATTGAGATTCACGATGGCCATGAGCCAGAGCTGCAGTGAGGCCACTCGGAGATGAGCCAACTTCCACTGGAGCTCCCCCTGTGATTTCTCAAGGATGTTGCTGAGCCAATCTTGGCCATTTCCAAAATACTGCAAACCTGCAGACCTGACCTTCATCTTAATGCCTCTGGCTGTGAAGGCAATAGTTTCATTATTTATCTTATTAATTATTTCTAATAACTAAAATTTTGTAATATTTCAAAGTTTGGAAAGTGCTATTACTTTATTCTTAAAAAAAAAAAAAAAAAAAAAAAAAAAAAAACAGGTGCAGCTAGGTGGTGCAGTGGATAGAGCACCAGCCCTGAAGCCAGGAGGACCTGAGCTCAAATTTGGTCTCAGACACTTAACACTTCCTAGTTGTATGACCTGGGCAAGTTACTTAACCCCAATTGCCTCAGGAAAAAATTTGAGGGGGAGATACTATTGCTATTCTCACTTTTCAGATGAAGAAAAAAAAAAAAAAGAGAGAGACTGCAATTTAAAAGTGAATTGGCCAGTCATATAGTTAATAAGTGTCTGATGCAAAATTTGAACTCAGATCTTCCTGATTCCAGGTCCAGGGCTGTATGTGCTATATTGCCTTTGCTTCAAGAAATTGCATGGCCATTAAAAAATGAATAAATAAAATGAGCCCCATTTCTTTTCAAAAATAGGGGTGAGGTTTAGAGGAAGTACGAAAGGATTTCCTATTTTAGCAATATTTAAATTTTTTATTTAATTTAAATTTAATTTTTTTTTTTTGATCATAGCTTTAAAACTCTAAAGAATCCACAGCCAGTGATGCTGCTCAGTTTATTTGGAGAGCTCCCGGCTCTGGCAGAAAGATCTTTACTTGTGTGTAGTCAAAATGCCCTCTGGTGGTCAAAATATACATTATGTTACCTTCTCTAAGCTAGTAATATCCTGGGACCTTGAAAATTGCAGAAAGCTGGGGAATGACCCGGGAGTGCTCCCTATTCTGGTAGCACCCCTCAATGCATTGCGCTCCCAGACCACACATCACACAGTAAAGACAATTAAGCCAAAGATTTAAAAATAAAAAGGCCGACTAGTTAAAGTATGTCTAGCATACTACAAAAGCTTAACCAAACACCACAATAAGTTGGATGAGCTAACTTTGTGATTGAAACTATTAAAATGTAAAACAATTCAAAAGAAGAAATTTTCATTTTTGACCTTTGATGGGAGAGCTTAGGAAGGATGCTGAAGAAAATGACCATGAGGATTCTTCCAATACCTGATACTTGCAAAAGAACAGATCGGCAGTGATGAACAGAACCAGCTACACCCAGCGATAGAACACTGGGAAATGAGTGTGGACCACAACATAGCATTCACACTCTTTCTGTTACTGTTTGCTTGCATTTTTGTTTTTCTTCCCAGATTATTTTTACCTTCTTTCTAAATCCGATTTTTCTTGTGCAACAAGATAACTGTATAAATATGTATATATGTATTGTTTTTAACATATACTTTAACATGTTTAACATGTATGGGACTGCCTGCCGTCTAGGGGAGGGGGTGGGAGGAAGGAGGGGAAAAGTTGGAACAGAAGTGTTTGCAAAGGTCAATGCTGAAAAATTACCCATGCATATGTTCTGTCAATAAAAAACTATAATAATAATAATAAAAGAACAGATCAGGAGACAGTGAAATGTTACCAAATGTAACTCTGATAATGCTTATTATAATAATAAGAGAGACAACGTGATATAGTATACTGGGCTAGAAGTCAGCAGTCTTTGGTTTGAATGTTGGCTCTTTCACGTGCTACTTTTTTGATCTTGGCAAGTTATATCATCTCCAAGTACCTCAGTTTCCTCATCTGTAAAATAAGTTGGTTTGGACTAGGTGGCCTCTGGGCTCCTTTTCAGATCTGAGTCTATGGTGGTCCTTTATTTAGGCATAGCAAGTAAAAATTTCCAAAACATCTTTGATCCTCAGAAAAACCATTTCAGCAGAGCAGGATGAATATTCACTTAATTATCCTTATTTGGCAGTTTAGGAAATTATAGTTTAGAGAGTTTAACTTGTGTAGCCTCGATCAAAGTCAGTAAGTGGTGGAGCTTGGATGCAAACTTTTTTTTGCTTTTTAAACTGTGGCAACATTTCCCTGTGCTTGAGGAAGGGTCATTCAGATGCCCTCTGCCCCATCGGACCACAGCAAGAGAGTAATGTCCAGGTCCGGGCATCCCACTTTAGGAAGGCCATTGATGAGCCCAAGAGCATCCAAGGGAGGGCATTTGGGAGGATAAAGTTCTCATGCTTGTGCTATATCAGAATCCTTTGGAGAAACTGGGGATATTCAGCCCATAAAAAAGAAGGCATGCTGGGAAAGGAAGTACGGTTGTACAGGACTGTCTAAATACAAAGGCATCAAAACTATCCTGTTCAGTCCCAGAGTATAGAACTCAGAAGTAAGGACCCGAGTCCATCCAGTCCAACCCCTTCACTTTACAGAGGAAGAGATGGTAATTCAATAAGATCCTAAGTGACACATAGGTAGCATTGTCAGGAGCAGAATTTGAACCCAGGTCCTCTGCTTTCAGAACAAGTGCTCCTTCCATTGGGCTAAACCACCTCCCACTGGATGCAAACTGCAAAATCAGACATCAGCTGCTTAACTGGACCAACTTCCCAGCAATTAAAAGTGACACGGTCTGTCCTGGGCAATAGCAGGCTGCCTCCCTCTCCTTGGAGAGACTCAAGCAGAGCCGCTAGGACCACTGGGAACTAGCTCCTACCAGCTTGTAAGAACCCCTTGTTAAATTTTCAGCGTGGCGGTTTACACCTCATAAATCAGCAAACATCTAGATTTAAGAAAATGATGGAGAATACACTAATAAAGCAGTCTCAACTTAGGGTGCAGCAGTGGTTACAGTCAGAAAGATCCTAATTAAAAATTGACTTCAGATGCTCTCTCTGTGACTCTGGGCAAGTCGCTTTGCCTGCCTCAGTTTTTCCCATCTGTAAAATGGGGATAATAATAGTTCCTATCTCCCAAATTTATTTCAATGATTACATGAGATAATGATAAAGCACACTTAGCATGTGCCTGGCACATAGTAGGTGCTGTTTACTAATGTTAATCATCATTTTTACATCCATATTTGTATATGTATTTATACACACATTTTATTTAAGATCATATTTTGCTTATTTTTGTCCTTGGTTTTCCTGAAGTCCTATTCTCACCATCAATTTGTTTTCCCCCTAAGGGGATTGGGGTTAAGTGACTTGCCCAGGTGGGTCACACAGCCAGGAAGTGTAAAGTGTCTGAGATCAGACTTGAACTCGGGTCCTCCTGATTTAAAGGCTGGTGCTCTACCCCTTGCGCCACCCAGAGCAGAGAGCACCTAGTTCCGGGGCAGAAATAGCCTTAGCTTCACACCCACCAGCTCCGCCCTTCTCTTTTACTTCACCGTAGCGCCACACTTGACCTCCCTAAAATGGCGCCGGCCCATCTCCAAGGCGTTTTACGACATTATCGAAAAAGCCACCTCCGTGTTGCTTTGCGGCACTACCGAGAAGATCGCTTCCGCCCGTTTTTTGACTGCTCTGGAAGAGAGAGACAGAATCCCCGCTTCGGGGTCCTGGTGGTTCCGGAGCTTCGCGGGACGTCGGTGACCATGGACCGCAGGAAGAAGCCGCTGGACGTCGCGGCCTCCTCGGTGAGTGCGCCCCGTCAGAGGCCCCTCCCCCATCCCGAGCCTCTCCGCACCCCGGGGAAGCCCCGGAGCAACCCCGCCTTTCTCCCGGGGACCTGGAGCCCCTCCGCCCCCTGAGGCCCAGGGGCCCGAGGGCTGCCTCGGGGTACAGATTCTAGACCTTCGCTGTTCCCCAGCCGCAGCCTCCCCGGCCTCACCTCTTCTCAGGGCTCCCCCCAGCGATTGCGCCCAGCTTCTTTCTCCTCCCCGGCCTCGGGTTTGCTTCCCCTCCGTCCGTCAAAGCCTCCAGGGGTCTCTGAGGAAAATCAGGAAGTGAGATTTGTGCGGCGAGAACAGCGCGTGGGGGTGTCTGTGAGGGGGAACCGCGCAGGAGGAGGAGGTGGGCTCCATTGAAGCCGGGAAGAAAGTCTTCGATGAGATTTAAGGTCCTAAAAAAATTTAAATTTTAATTAAAAAAAAAAGAGATTTAAGGTCCTAAAAAAAATTTAAATTTTAATTTAAAAAAAAAGAGATTTAAGGTCCTAAAAAAATAAAAATTAAAAATTAAAATTAAAAAAAAAAAGAAATTTAAGGTCCTAAAAAATAAATAAATAAAAATTTAAAATTAAAAATTAAAAAAAAGAGAGATTTAAGGTCCTAAAAAAAATAAAAATTAAGAATTAAATTAAAAGAAAGAAATTTAAGGTCCTAAAAAAATAAATAAATAAAAATTTAAAATTAAAAATTAAAAAAAAGAGAGATTTAAGGTCCTAAAAAAAAAAATTAAAAATTAAATTAAAAAAAAGAAATTTAAGGTCCTAAAAAATAAATAAAAATTTAAAATTAAAAATTAAAAAAAAGAGAGATTTAAGGTCCTAAAAAAAAAAATTAAAAATTAAATTAAAAAAAAGAAATTTAAGGTCCTAAAAAAAAATAAATAAAAATTTAAAATTAAAAATTAAAAAAAGAGAGATTTAAGGTCCTAAAAAAAATAAAAATTAAAATAAAAAAAAAGAAATTTAAGGTCCTAAAAAAATAAATAAAAATTAAAAATTAAAAAAGAGAGAGATTTAAGGTCCTAAAAAATAAATAGATAAAAAACAAAAATTTAAAATAAAAAAAAAAAGATTTAAGGTCCTAAAAAAAAAAATAAATAAAAATTTTTTAAAAAAGAGAGATTTAAGGTCCTAAAAAATAAATAAAAATTAAAAATTAAAAAAGAGAGAGATTTAAGGTCCTAAAAAATAAATAGATAAAAAACAAAAATTTAAAATTAAAAAAAAAAAGATTTAAGGTCCTAAAAAAATAAATAAATAAAAATTTAAAATTAAAAATTAAAAAAAAGAGAGATTTAAGGTCCTAAAAAAAAATAAAAATTAAAATAAAAAAAAAAGAAATTTAAGGTCCTAAAAAAATAAATAAAAATTAAAAATTAAAAAAGAGAGAGATTTAAGGTCCTAAAAAATAAATAGATAAAAAACAAAAATTTAAAATTAAAATTAAAAAAAAAAGATTTAAGGTCCTAAAAAAATAAATAAATAAAAATTTTTTAAAAAAGAGAGATTTAAGGTCCTAAAAAATAAATAAAAATTAAAAAAGAGAGAGATTTAAGGTCCTAAAAAATAAATAGATAAAAAACAAAAATTTAAAATTAAAAAAAAAAAAGATTTAAGGTCCTAAAAAAATAAATAAATAAAAATTAAAAAAAAGAGAGATTTAAGGTCCTAAAAAAATAAATAGATAAAAAACAAAAATTAAAAATTAAAAAAAAAGAGATTTAAGGTCCTAAAAAAATAGATAAAAAACAAAAATTAAATATTAAAAAAAGAGCGATTTAAGGTCCTAAAAAAATAAATAAACAAATAAAAAATTTTTAAAAAGAGATTTAAGGTCCTTTGAGCTATTGACAGCTCGGAACATGTAAAACACTTCAGTGGGCTTTGTCTATATGGCTATTGACCCAACTGACATATAGCAGCCTGTCTGTAAAGTTGATTAGATAGTCTCTGAGAGTTTTCACAACTAAGAACATTGAACCTTTCCAAATTTAGCTAGGCCGGACCTTGAGCAACAGCTATTTTCCTTCCATTACTTAGGATGGACATGATGGTTTTACATTTTGGCAAACTTGTTTGCTCTCTACTGGCATAGTTTTGGAGGATTAAGAGCTGTCTCCATACGGTGATGAAGTTCAAAGAATGCTTTAAATAGGATGGTGTCAATGCCTTGTTTATTCCAAGGGTAGATACTATGTTGCCATGCATCTTTGGACTCCATCTGGTCCTTCCTTAGTATTAAAGATTACAAAAGAGTGAGTTTCCTGAGCACTAGGAATATTTTTCACCTAGAATATTCCAGGATGTACATTTTGGTTGCCAGTATTCAAGAAGATGACCACATATTGAGGATGATGTGGGAATTTTTGTTTATTCATATATGGTTTGGATTAGGCTGTTTCAGCCTTCCCTTTCTACTCATGACATAATTTGTGATGCTATCCCAGAATTTCAGAGCTGGCAAGACCTCCAGAGGTTCATTCCTAACCACACCTGAAAAACAATCCCCTTAGAACATAGCAATAGCTAATGAGAAACTGACTGCCTCTGGAGGGTCTTTGTGATAGCCAATATCTTTTTTTTTTTTTTTAATTGAAGCTTTTTATTTTCAAAACATATGCAAGGACAATTTTTCAACATTGACCCTTGCAAAACCTTGTGTTCCAATTTTTCCCCACCCCATCCCCAAATGGCAAATAATCCAGTATATGTTAAACATGGCAAAAATATATGTAAATCAAATATAGGCATACAAATTTATATAATTATCTTGCTGCACAAGAAAAATCTGATGAAAAAGGAAGAAAAATGAGAAAGAAAATAAAATTAAAGCAAAAATCAATAATTTCCATAGGCCTCTCTCTGGGTATAGATGGCTCTCATCATTACAAGATCATTGGAACTGGCCTCAATCATCTCATTGTTGAGAAGAGCCATGTCCCATCGTATAATCTTGCTGTTGCTGTGTTCAGTAATCTTCTAGTTCTGATAGCCAATATCTTTGGGAAGTTTATACTCACATAAAGCTTAAGTTTGCCCCTTTGCAACTTTGATCTTTGATTCCTAAGTTTCCTAAGTCTGTCCTCTGGGGCTAAACAGAAAAAAAAAAAAAAAATCTAATCCCTTGTCCATGTAATAGCCCTTTATAAACTCAAAGATAGCTACCATGTTTCCATGGTAACTTCTAAACAGACTGCTTTTAGCAGATCCTCCATAGCATGAATTCAATGCCTTTTATCATTCTAATTGTTCTCTTTGTATATTCTCTAGTTTTTAATACCTTTCTTGAGTCTTTTGCCTATACCTGGACAGAGTGTTTTGTGATCTGAAGGGGTCAAAGTACCACAGAGTTATCACCTTATTCTTTTCTCCATGCCCAACATCCCATTGGTTTTTTTGACTGACATATAATTGACTCATTAGCCTGTAGTCTACTAGTGTTAAACTTCCTGAATTTTTGTTTATTTAAAACTGGGAGAAACCTCAGTTATTTAGTTAGGCTCATTTGTTCCCTAGGTAAGGAAATTAAGGCCCAAAGAAATAAAATAATTTTCCCATGTTCAGTAATTAAGTAGAAGAGTCAGGATTAAAACGTATCTTTTTTATTTCTATTTCTTATTTTCTATGATCTTAGGTTAGTCAAAAGTTCCTCCAAGCCCTTCTTTTTTTTTTTTTTTTAATTATAACTTTTTATTGACAGAATCCATGCCTGAGTAATTTTTTACAACATTATCCCTTGCACTCACTTCTGTTCCAACTTTTCCCCTCCCTCCCTTCATCCCCTCCCCCAGATGGCAAACATATTGAATATGTCACCGTATATCCTAGATACAATATATGTGTGCAGAACCAAACAGTTCTCTTGTTGCACAGGAAGAATTGGATTCAGAAGGTAAAAAATAACCTGGGAAGAAAAACAAAAATGCAAACAGTTTACATTCATTTCTCAGTGTTCTTTCTTTGGGTGTAGCTGCTTCTGTCCATCATTGATCAATTGAAACTGAGTTAGATCTTCTCTTTGTCAAAGAAATCCACTTCCATCAGAATACATCCTCATACAGTATCATTGTTGAGGTATATAATGATCTCCTGGTTCTGCTCATTTCACTTAGCATCACTTCATGTAAGTCTCACCAAGCCTCTTTGTAGTCATCCTGCTGGTCATTTCTTACGGAACAATAATATTCCATAACATTCATATGTCACAATTTATCCAACCATTCTCCAATTGATGGGCATCCATTCATTTTCCAGTTTCTAGCCACTTTCAAACAGGGCTGCCACCTCCAAGCCCTTCTTGTCTTAACTTTTTAATGTATGATTCAAATAGAGAGGTCCTTTCTGTAGTTCAGATTACAGAGTAATAAGTCAGAAAGCACCTCAACATCCAGCTTATTCAATCTGTGCTTGAAATCTCCACTATTACATCCCTGAAAAGGGATGAAAAGGCTTGAAAGCCTCCAGTGGAACTACCTCATAGATTCCACATTTCAGTCAATGTTAGCATTTGGTAAGTGCTTGTTCTGGGCTATCGTTTTTCCTAAATGCTGGTAATGCAAAGAAAAATTAAGAACAGCTCCTGCCTTTAAGGAGCTTCTGTTCTAATGTAGCAGGCAACATGAAAGTCATAATATACAAGATAAATATTAAATCAGTGGAAGGAATGGGGGGGACCTGGGGAGACCTGGAAAAACCGATGCAAGAATATGGCCCTTGAGCTGTGTCTTGAAGGTAGCCAATGACTCCAAAAATGTGATTTTGGAAGGAAAAGCATTCTAGATTGCATGGGAATAGACAGTACCAGCTAAAGAGGTGTGATGTAGAATTTGAGGAACACCAGGTAATCCAGTCGGATTGGCTCATCAAGTGTGGAAGGTTATAGAAAGTAAGAAGACTGGAAGAGTAGGAAGTGCCCAAGTTGTGATGAATTTTATATGCCAAAAGACTTTATATATGATCTTGGAGGTAAGAGGGAGCTATTTATTAAGTAATAACAGGGATGTCATGATCATACCAATAGCTTCAAAATGGAGAATGGATTAGATAGTGGGGAGAGATTGAAGGCAAATGACAAATGTAAAGAGTTATTGTAGGAGTCCAGGCAAGAGATGATGAGGGCCTGAGATAATGTAATGATGGTGAGTATAGAGAAGGAAATGCCTAAGAGAGATATTGTAGGAAAAGAAATGACAAGATTTGGCAAGTGATTGATTATTTTGGGTAAGTGAGAGACTGGAGTTAAGGGTAATCCTAGAGTTGGGAGTAGCTGCAATAGTAGTAGGAAAGTTGGGAAGAAGATAGGGTTTGAGGGGAAAGATCAGCTGTTTTATCACCTGAGTTTAAGATGCCTACTGAAGTCCAGTTCTTTATGTCCAATAACAGGCTGGTGCTTGGGAGAAAGAGAAACTAAGGATGAGTAAGAACATCTAGGAAAAGAGAAGTGGTCCCGGGACAGAACCTTGGGGAGAAGAGCAGGGGTCCTCAGACTTTTTAAATAGGGGGTCAGTTCACTGTCCCTCAGACTGTTGGAGGGCCAGACTATAGTAAAAACAAAAACTTTGTTTTGTGGGCCTTTAGATAAAGAAACTTCATAGTCCTGGGTGAGAGGGATAATCATCCTCAGCTGCTACATCTGGCCCGCGGCCACCCGGACAGCTGTCCGGCAGAAGAGACTGAGACAAATCAGTTAGCAGGTAGAACAAAGAGAAGTAGCCATGAAAACCCAAAGGAGAGAATATCCAGGAGGAAAGAGTAGTTAACAATATCGAATGTTGTATCCTTGGATTTGGGGAGACTCCAACCTCTGGAGAGTAGAACTTAGAAATTCTCAACAAAGCTCAACCCAGGTAAACAGGTAGGGAGAGTCATGGATTTCTACATACAATCTGGAGCATATATTTTCACAGCATAATATTGGAAAATAGAATCTGGAAAATGAACCTATTGAACTGAATTACCTTCCCATTCCTTTTCAATTCTAAATCTTGTGATGCTTTCTAAGTGTCATTTAAAGAATATTATGCCCTTGTGATTGAAGAATTTGTTGTAGGGAAGGCATAAAAGAAAAGGCGAAAGCTTAACATCTGTTAAGGAAATTTGGATTCTGAAGATGAAATTGTCTTTTACTCTGGAAAGTGACATTAGAGATATTTTTTTTTTTTCCAAAATAGAAACTGATTATCAAAATTTAAAAAAAAAAAAAACTTTTCAGAAGCTCCTAAGGATAGGAAAAAGATGTAGATGAAGGTAGAAAGACAAGAGAATATGGAATCCTATAAGTCCATAATGTCATGTAATTTACTCAAGGTCATAGAACTATTTAGTGATGAGACCAAATGACTGAAGCCTGGGTCTTCTGATTTCATATCTGATTCTTTTTCCACTACCATGTTATCTCTAGTCAACAACCGCATCAGAGATCTCATTTGTTTTATTAGCCACTCTCAAGTGTACTTATTACATTTACCTATTTTAAATGTTTTGATGAATATGAATCTCCACTGGTGGACATCACAGCAATTAATATTCTTTCCTGTGTGGTTTTTGTTTATGTTTATGTTCTTCCACAGATCTTCCGAATAGTATCTGCCTAATGCATTAAAAGACATTCTCTTGATTTTTTTTTAACCTGTAATGAGTAGCAGTGGAGCACTGGGGTATCTTTCTATTATTCTTGCCATATCAGAGCATGGTGTTGCATAGAGAAGAGCCGGCCTCAAGGAGCCAGGAAAGCCTCAGTTCACATCTCTCAGTGCTCTAGATAATTCTAAAACTGGAAGTTGGAGCAAAGATACCACTTTACATTGATAGAGGGAATTTTTTCATCTAGATTTCTATGAAATCTGAGCTTCTGTTCCTATCCCTATATTTTCTAGATGAAATATATTTATTTATGCCACTTCTTAGACACAAGCTGTCGCTGTCTCACTAATGTGATATAGTCTACTTATATTTGCTAGGGATTTCTCCATTGTTTTTTGGGTTTGATTCTTTGGAAAGCTTGGTTTTCCATGATTTAAAGCCATAAAGAATCACAAGGACAAAGATGGTTTTAAAAAATTGTGTATAATTTTTCTCCCATCATCTTCAAATTCCTTTCTGAATACTTCTCCCTTATGCAGCAAGTCATCTTCTGTAACAAGGAATTTAAAAGGGGGAAGCAATTCAGCAAAATTAACATATTATCAGAGATATGAACTTCTGATAAACGTGATGTTCTGTGTTTATAGTCCCCCTGGTCAAGTTCAGTCATTATATTCAGCATTGTGTTGTTATTGTTATTCTTTCCATTTCCATGATGGTTGGTTTGTGTCTGCTGTCTCCTGACTCTTATCTGTTTGTATCAATTGAAATATGTATTCTTGTATTTCTCCAAATATTCTCATTTCTTATAGAGCAGTAATATTTTATTACATTCATGTGCCACAGTCTGTTTTGCTATTTCCTAATTTACGGTCATCTACTTTGTTTTTGGTTCTTTGCTACTACAAAAAATTCTGCTCTGAATATTTTGTTGCATATATGATCTTCTTTGCAACTTTGACCTTGGAATATATAACAACTTGTGAGATCTGTGAATCTTATGTAATTGGGTCACTTCATAGCGCCACCTACAATTGTTTTTCTGCTACTCTATCAGTATCACCTTCCATCTTTTGCCATTTTATCATTTTGTCAAGTATCAGGTCAATCTTCAGAATTGTTTTGATTTTTATTTGTCGTATCATTAGTTATTTGGAACACTCATATACTAGTTAATAGTTTTTAGTTTGAGAACCTTATTATTAAAATGAGTTTTGTGTTAGGGAACTTGTTGAGATCTTTCAGAGTGCTCCCCAGCTTCCTAAGGACAACCTACCTGCTCCACCCAAAATTCTTATTGAGTTTGTCCAAAATATATGTATATTTACTAATGGACTAAAAGTCCAGATAACCATTATATATTCTTCATCTGCTTGTGTTTTCACTTGTTTAGAGGTGATTGCTTTTTATTTTTGTTCTAGTTAGTAGACCTCAAGGCTGAACTTTTCCGAAAACAAGAAGAATTCAAACAAGAAAAACTTCTCAAAGATGCTGGAGTTACAGGGAAGCCAAAATCAACCAACAAGGTAGAAATACAATATTTATTAATTACCTACAGGTATAAAATTTGTTGCAACAACAAGTATTGTTTCCTGAACCCAGATGGTAGAAAACAATGTCTGTTCATGTTTTGTTGTCAATAAATAGCTTTAACATAATCTCAGAGATAAAAATCCATTTGCTTCATTATACTGGACAGATAGCAAATGGGAACAACAGAATGACAGAAATGTAACGAGGAAGACTCTTTTAAAAGAGCTTTTTAGTGGCTTCAGATTTTAATAGTTTAGCTTCATTTATGTTGTTAACTGTGTTCAGTGAACATTGTTCTTCAAATATGTCATTTTCTAAAATTAGAGTACTCAGTGAGGCTGTAATTAGGGAATAGATTAATTCTACTAATGATATTATGTGACTGTATAGAAATTTTTGTTAACACATCAATGACTCTGAGCTCCCACTATGTCTGACACCATAAGTTTGTTTTTTATTCCACTGACTGATTATTTGTAAGTTGTTTTCCTTCTGTGGCTAATATGTAGTGATCTTACTGACAGTCATATGTTGATTTTGTTGTGGGGCTTTTTAATTCTCCAGAAACCAAGTATCTGGAATAAACAAAATGCTGGTGTTTCATCACGGGCTGAAAAAGATGCTGAACAGAAGATTGAAGAGCAAAAGACATTAGACAAGTCAAGGTGATGTTGTACCCCTGTACCCCAGGAAATGTGTGTTTTTGTCACCTTTAAGGGCGTTAGGCGTTAGACAAAGTAGTATTTAAAATCATACCACTAAAATGAGTATCTCCAAGAAAAAGGAGATTCTTTTGGTTGCTCCTTAAATTTTTCTATCCTTGAATCAGCATGGTTTAAAATTTGAGCTCCTGGTTCAGTTTAGTTGTGACAAAAGACTCTTGGACCATCTACCTGATCTGGTCCTGCTTGCTCCTGCAAAAAAAAAAAAAAGAAAAGAAAGAAAGAAACCTCACCAGAATTAATAAAGCAATCAGTTTTTGGATAAAGTGCCAGTGAGTTGTCTGATCTTAACTTGAGTCTTAGGTGGTAAGTAGAGAGGCAATATGCCATAGTCTAGACTGCTGGAATAAGAATGAAAGGACCAGCCTGACTCCCCTTAGCTTTGTGACTCCAAGCAAGTCCCTCTAATTTCTCTGGATCTAAGTTTCCTCATTTGTAAAATGAGGCTAACGACCACCTGTAGTGCAAGCAGCCTCACAGAATGGTTGTGAGAATCAAATGAGATAATGACTACAAAGTACTTCACACTATAAAGTGATCAGTATATGTCAGCTCTAGATATACTTATTGGCAGGAGCAGATTGCTCATGCCAAAAGAGCATGCTTTGTAATGATAAACTCAGGGGTGATGAGACATCAACCCACAGGTGACCCGAGTATAGCTTCCTGGAAGTTAAGGCTATGCATTAAGAACCAGTAGCTTGCCTTTCTCCTGAGAAGGCTTGTTAATGGGCCTATGGGCACTTTTTCTGAAAGATAGAGACAGAAACCTCCCATGTCCTTGACATTAAGCACCAGTTGTTCAGCAACTTTAGTAACTGTGAATTTGGGTTTAGTTTTGGTTCAGAGTACTATTTTTTTTTTAACATTTGTTTCTTCTCTTTAGGGAAAAATTAGAAGAGAAAGCCAAATTGTATGAACAGATGACTAAAGGAGACTTCTTAGGTGAATAAACTGAGAGATGTTGATGTGTTTCTGATTCTTTCCTTTCACTTAGAACCCTATTGAAATATGTATTTTATTTTTAACAACAGTACTAATAGGGAAATAGCTGCCAAATGTTCATAAATTCATTTGGCTTTTGTTATTTGGCTTCTTCTTCACATACATAACAAAAGGAATTGAATAAAATCATCCATGTTTTTTGGCCTCTGATTCCATGCATGCAGTCAATCAATCAGCAAGTACCTATTATGTGCCAGGCATTGTGATGAGAACTAGGAGCACAAGTACAAAGAAGCAAATAGTCCTGGCTCTGACAGGAGTTTCCATTCCCCACCAGGTGCTGTGTCCCACTCTGGGAAGGTTTCGTGCAGTATTTCTCTGGACTTATGCTGCCTCTAGCCCTTTGCATTATTCATAAAAGTCTGAATAAATACTTATTGAGGATAATATTCCTATGACTTTTTTAAACTTTAAATTTAATATAGCAAAATCTCGCCCAAACAGTTTAATGAATCTGTTTATGAAATAGGTCAAATTAGGTCCACCACATGTTAAGTGATATGATTCTTCCTATTCACATTGAGAATTTCTTGCACAGACATTATCGATTTTCCCCAAATTGGTGCTGTCCTGCATTGGTTTATCTGTAATACTTTCTGTCTTCTATCATTGGCCCAATGTTTCTCTGCAACTTACCCATTGTGTTCTCTAGCCAATGACATTCTCACTGGGCATAGATCCTTCCAAGAGTGTCTTTATTGACAGAACTGGGCAGCTGTGGAATCTTAACAGGCCTTTTCTTCAGTGCTTTTTAAAACAGAAGTGGAATTGACAGCTAACTATCAGTCTGTGTCTTTGTAAGAGCACACCAGAAGAGGGGCAAGCATTGTTTGTTGAAACTGCTAAGGGAAATTTTGGCCACTGTGGAGAAGAATGAAACTGTTTTGTATTGATTTCTACTCGGTGTATTCTTTGATGTCACATATCTAAAAAATATCTTTTCTCTCAGATGAGGAAACAGAAGATATGTACCTTGTGGATTTCACACAGAAGATTATAGACAAACGAAGAGAAATGCAGGCCCTAAACCTGAACAAAGAATCTAAAGAGGCTGCAGGAAAAGAAGAAGATGGAGATGAAGCTCTTTCTGACGCTGATATACCTCCTCCCCAAGATCCCAGTGAAGAATGGTTTGTAGTATTTAGTTACTCATATCGCATATCAGACTCACTTTTTCCCTCTCTTCTCATGATGTTCTTTCAATATCATGGCTTTCATTGCAATCTTACTCTTACCTCCTAACTTTTTTCAACTTAGAATTCCTTTGTGAATGAATCTCAGTCTCAGTGAAATTAAGACTAGAATGGGTAATTACAGAAGTAAACATGTCTTCTCCTTGTATCTGTCTACCACACATTACATGGCTTTCTACAGCAGTTTTGCACCCAGAAAAAAATGTGTTTTGAAGAAAAAGCAAATACAAAAGTGATTATTTAGTCAGAACTAGACTGTTCTATTCCTTCTACTATGGGTACTGCTTTATTTCTCTTCTTTATTGAACTATCACCATTAGTAGAAATTTTTTCCAGGCAGTGAATGCTAGCTGCAGTTATAAAATATTAATAATATATATATCCTTGTAGAAATTAAATGGAAGCTTAAAAAAAAAAAACCTGAAAATGGATCAGAAATTGCATTCTTTTTTCCTAATCAAGTTAAGTCAAGTTGTTTAAAAAACAAAAAAAATTACATGAACATAACATGAATTTGAACATAAATTCACATAAACAGTTATCCTTTACTATTTAAATTTCACTTTCCTAGTGTTTTTCTTACATTAATGTAAAAACACAAGTTTAATATGTTTTTTTCAAGGGGGATGTTGCTGTTCTGGAGTACATTGTCAATTAAACTTCAAAATACTTACCTTTGTCTAAAGAGCTGCTAGAAGGAGATGCATACTATCCAACAAGAATTATGGTGGGGAAAACCCCAGCCTGTGGTATTGTCCCCATTCTTTTCCCTTTACTCAACTATTCTTTAATCTTTTTCTGTCTCAAAGCCCTCCGGAACCATTCTGCCCAGACCTGCTGTCATTCTCTTTGTCCTTCTGTACTTGTCTCTGCCTCCTGGCTAACATCCCTCTCTTTCCTCTAATGACTGACAGCATTTAACTGTACCAACACATTTAATTCCTGGGATTCTTCGCCATCTTTTCACATGCATATCCTTCATCTCCTCATTTAGATTTTATGCATCTTGAGGACAGTTTCCTATCTCCCTGTGACCAGCAGTACCTCATAGAATCAGAATTTGTTGATTGAGCAGTTGGCTCAACTAGTAGTAACTGAACTTCCATTCTCCTGGAAACTTTTCTACAACTTCCTCAGGAGTGATATTCATCACAGAAACCTCATCTGCTTTGAAAGGTTTAATGCCATTGTTCTTTTATTAATGCCATATGATCACAAGCAACTTTCAGTGATCTGAAGAGTTTGGGGGACAATTGAAGGTGTCGCGTGCCACCATATGGCAAAAGGAGCTGCTTTAACAGCATTTCTGAACGCCTTTTTGTTTTTAAATTAAGCTCTAGAATTCTAATTGCTCATAAAAAGTACACTGTAGTTAAGTTCCAGGTGGTGGATAATCTTTCAGCAGTGATACTGTAAATAATGATGAAGGCCATCTGGCAAGATCTTTTTTTTTCCCTTTCCGTTTATTCATTAAAAGAGGAAACTGCTTAGACAGTTAGAAGGTTTATTTCTTGTAGTAATCAGCTTAGGGCTGCCATGATGAATTCTCATTCTGTTTTTAATTCATGGTTTGAATATTGAGATCTTAATCTGAGTATTTGCTACAAACATGTTGGAAAGAAAGAACATTTAAAGAATTCAGAGCTGTATCCCAAAGTATGTATATGAGCATGACTTTTTAACCAGTTAGTGAATCCACAAGTATTGATTGAGATCTTGCCCTGGTATAATAGAAGCCCAAGATTAGGTCTTAAAAGATCTGGGTCCCAGTCCTGACTGTCCCTGCCAGCTCTGTGACCTTCTATGATCCACTTAACTGCTGGAAGTCTGTTTCTTCCTTTGGAAATTGAGGAAATTGGACTAGATAGAGTCTGGTCACTAGATGATCTCTCAGGCCCTTCCTGCCTCTACCTTATGGAACTCTACTGTCCCCAGCACTGTCCCAGCTGCTCCAGAATAGGCACTGACCCAGTATCAAGGAGGGAATGCCTGAGACCCTGAGGAGTTTGAGTGACTTGCCCAGAGGAGCACAGCCAGTGTGTGTCTGTGGCAGCTGTTGCACCCAGATCTCCTCTCTAGCCACGGTTCCAACAACCTTGTCTCTGCTGAGATGTAGAATACAAGTGTCACACAAGTTTAGGGAGGCAGCTTGGGGCAGTGGAAAGAACACCAATTCTAGATTAAAGGACCTGGATTCAAATTCCACCACTGAGAATGGTCTGTATGACCTTTGGTATGCCACCTGAACTCCTCAGACTGCACTTTCCCGGTCTGTGAAATGAAGAAGATGGGCCAGATCACCCCTCAGGCCCTGCCCGGCCCTGTGTCTGTGCTCCTAGAGAATCTTTGTCTTTCACAGCTTTATAACCTTTTGAAATTCTCTTTTTAATTCTGTCAATCCCATCATAAATCAAATTTAATGTTTTCAGGGGAGATCAGTTTATCATTGTAGGAACCTGGAAGCAGGAGACCTGGATTCTAGCCCCAGCTCCACCACTAACTGTTGTATGGCTTTGGCCAAGTCTTGCTGAGACATCTTTTCTTCATCTGTTAAATAAGAGAGTTTGATTTGGTGATCCCTTAAGATCAGCTTTGAATCAATTGTGCAGTGATCAAATTGTGCAAATATATATATATATATATATATATCAGTTCTACTTTAAATTTTTTAAATTGGTCAAAAATAAGAAAAAAGAGCCAGAATTAAAGGAAGATAAAAGAACTTGTTGTCCAAGAAGTTTTTAAGGATGCTGAGTATTGCTTTTCTTTTTTTTTTTTCTTTTGCTGAGGCAATTGAGGTTAAGTAACTTGCTCAGGGTCACACAGCTAGGAAGTGTTAAGTGTATGAGATCAGATTTGAATTTGGGTCCTCCTGATTTCAGGGCTGGTGCTCTATCCGCTGCACCACCTGGCTGCCCCTAAATATTGCTTTTTAATGTCACAACTTTAAAAATAATAAAATCCTCTTAACTGTATAAAAATGGGAAAGCACTGATTCAGTAATAAACATTAACCCCATCCCTTTGTAAAATACTTCCTTTACAACAGCTCAGTGCAGGTGATGATGCTAGTGTTATTCCCACTTTACAAATGGGGAAACAGGCTCTCTGAGATGAAATGTCTCCTCTCTCCTGACTCTAATCCTGGGACTCTCCACTGTGGGGAATAACATGAAGCTTGGAATAAGTTGGTTGAAAATTTTAGGCATGTAGAATTAACTTAAGCAAGTGAATGCGACAGTTTAGGAAATTTATATCCATCCTATTCTGTGCTTGAGCAGTCTTGAACTGACAATATTTGTTAAAAATTAGAACTATGAGACCTGATTCTATAAAACTTCTACACATGAGATTAGTATATAGTAAATCTGTTGTGGGTCAGCTTTACGTTTTGTTTGTTCTTTTACCACCTTTTCTTCCCTAGCACCAGCTTCCTGGTTTAGGAAGTCATAAACCTGAAATCACAGAATCTTGCTGATGATTATTTTTTCTCCTTTCAGGGTCGATTATGTGGATTCTTTAGGCCGTTCTAGACGCTGTATGAAGAAGGATTTGCCAGGCCTGATAGAAATGGATAAAAATCTTAATGGAAAGCTGTAAGTGTACATGGAAGAACTATATACTGCCTTGGTGGTACTAGAAATAGAAATTTCAATAGCTGCACCTCCTCTTCCAGCTTGACAGAGCCATTGTGTGACATGCTCTGCTGTAGAGCAATGCAGGGTGATCTTAAAAGAAGTAACTGCCCTCTGAGTCTTCAGAGGTTCCTCCTCTGGGACTCCACAACTCAGGGCCCATCTGGCTCTAGTCTTGTCTTATCTCATGAAGTGTACAATGCCTTAATCTCACAGCCCTGTTTTGTCACCTTTCCAAATGAAATGCTTTCTGGGAATTCCAAATTTATCATAAGAAAATATTTCAGTTCTGAATTGTGGCACAAAAATTTATATTTAAATTATTCTTGTTTTCTTATTCACTTAACTAGATATGTTAGTGACAAAACTCTGTTGTCTGAAGATATGAGAAGAGAGCTTCAGCGACAGCAGTGGGAGGAGGAAGAGAAGGAGGCCCTGAGCAGACCAGTAGGACCTGTTCACTATGAGGACATTCGAGAAAATGGTAATGTTTTTATTGACCTTTATCCTGTTGAACTGTGAATGGAGTAGGGCATGGGAAGGAGAGAAGACAGCTAATGTCCTGTTATATTTACTTTATTGCCCTTAAAAAATGATCAAGGAGTTTTGAAGAAAATCTTCTAATCTGAAGGAAGCCTGTGGACTTGTAACCTTAGAGAAATAGAAAACTTCCATGGTTGCAGATTAATATTGATCTCTATTTTACCTCTTCGTTTTTGTAACCAATGTTGATATTGGATATAAAATTCTGTTTGTTTTTTGTCTTTACTTAGGCTCAGGTCTTTTCCTTTTTGGCTTTATTAGGAAATTGAGTGTTCAATTTGAACCTTCATTTAAATCAAGAAAGCATGATTTCTTCTTTGGTTTTTATTTATTTCAGAGGCCCGGCAACTTGGTGTTGGATATTTTGCCTTTGCCCGAGACAAAACACTGAGAAACAAGCAAATGGAGACTTTAGAAATGCTGCGAGAGCAGGTATGAGGTCCAGAGCAGACAGCCAGATTTCTGTGGGCAGGTTTTCCTTCTCATTATGCTGGGGGAGCATTACAGATATGTGGGCAACTCAAAGAAAGCTCCCTAGCCACGGCCTCTGTCACTCATAAACATCCCAAGCTGGCCCATATGGTTACATTTTCACTGCTTACCCAAATAATCACATTTCATGAGAACAAAGAGGAGCTTTCCAGCCGCCGTTGGTATCGTTGTAAAGAAAGCCATCTGTCCTGAGCTAGACTTTCCTCCGCTCTCCTTTTGAGCTATAACACCCACTGGCACAGCACCACTTGGCCAGGCTTGCACGGGAGTTTGAAATACAAAAGTGACACAGACGGTGACACAAACCAGCTGATTGGTTGGAGTTTGTTTTTAGAATGTGATGTGAAGCTGGTGGGCAATGCCAGGTAGGGATCCAGAGACCACTGCCAACAGGTGGGATTCAGTTAGGATGAGTGGCGAGTCATCCTCTGGGGCCCAGGGAGGCAGCTGCGCGAGTACAGGACAGTGGGGGGGTCTTGGGAACCCTGAAGCTGACGCAGCCTTGGGCTTCGTTAACAGAAGTGTTCTGTCCAGAGATGGGTGGGTGGCCAGCCCTCACAGGAGTGAGGGACCATTCTGGGGTTCACATGTGGGAAGGCTTGGGGGAGATCGCCAGGGTGGCCGGGGGAATAAATCATGCCCCATAGCACACCCTAGACCTAGCAGACCTAGGACGGCTCTTTTTAAATATTTGAGGGGGGGATAATAGGAACAAAGGGAGGCTGTAGCTCATCCTAACTGGGTAGATTTAAGAAAATTGCTTAGACCCTTAGGACCTCAGTTGTCTCTGCTATAAAATGAGATGATATTTGAACTACCGACCTCACATAGTTGCGATGAACAAAACGTTAATCAGAAGCAGTGTGTAAAAAAGGGAGACAAATTTCAATATAATGTAAGGAAAAACTGCTTAATAATTAAAGCTCTTCAAAAGTGGATCCAGTTTGTGTATGCGTGCTTGCACACACACACACACACACACATACACACGTTTGTGTACATGGGTGTGTATACATACATATATACACTCATATACATGTATATCACATATGTACTTGTATACACACATATACATAGGTATATACACACAGACTGTTCTTGCTTTAAGTAAATGGGCCATTCTGCAGATATCTACATAAAGCAAATGTTATGCAATGCTTGTGGAGGAAGGAATGGAGCCAGCACATAATTCAAGGACATGTTGGGGCTGGAGAAAGAGAAGTGAGAGCAGGAGGAGAAACACATGGGAGCCATAGCCAACTGCCACATGAGGACCTAGCTGGAACCAAGAGGAAAAACATACTGGGGCAGACGCATGGGGGCTGGACATGGAGACAGGAGAGGACAGGTGACATGGGGCCAAAGAGACACGTGGATAGGTGTGATGGGGCAGGTGGAGTAGCAGGCCTCCCAGGCAGAGGCTCAGAAGGTGGCAGCAGGGGCGCTCTTCCTGGGACCATTCTTCTGTTCACTTGGAAGGGTTGTCTTTTTTCTGTGTTGGGGTAGGAGATCACAGAGTGCCAAGCCAGGAACAAAAAAAGAAAGAAAGGGAAGGAGGGAGGGAGAGAGCACAGACCTCGATAGTAAAATTAACATAGGTGTTTTGGGGGAATGCAGATTTCTTTCAACATTCTTTATGCAACTTTGAAATCTGTGTAATACAAATTTACATAAAGTAAGAACTGTCTGTTTAAGGCTTAGGGTGTGCACGTGCAGACACACACACACGCCTGTACCATAGAAGCCAGATGACCAAGTTTTTTTAGGGCTATTACAAAGATTTTTTTTTTTTAGATACATGATACATTCTCTGTGGGCCCTTTGACTCTGAAATTTTCTGTTTTATACCTTTGCATATGAAAGTTGAGTATGTTGATGAATACAATTATCTTATGTAATCTGAGTTCTTTTTGGAAGTTTTCAAAAGTTGAAAATGGTATTTCCTCTAATCATTTAAATGTAGGCTTCATTTTTAACACTTTAAAAAAAAATCCATTTATTCAGACTACAGACCAAAGAACCAGAAGAGAAAACATCAAAGAAAAACGAAAAGCTTTGCTGGAAGCCAGACTTGCAAAACTGAAGCAGAAAAAGATGAAGAAGCTGACCGGTGATGGGCCTGCAGAAGAGACTGCAGGTATGTCCGGCTCTGTATCTTTGAGCTGTAAAGGAAAAGTTTCAGTGTTTTATTTAAACAGTTGGTAAATGAAACTTCATATTATTATTATTATTATTTATTATATTATATTAACTATAATTATTATTATAGTTTCTGAAAAAAGAAACAACCTTTTTTTTAATTGATAGTGCAGAATAAGCAAATTTGAAGATTCATTTAAAAAATAAGGAAAAAGAGTAAAATTCTCAAACAGCATTAGTCACTATGGGGAATATTGATATTTTAAAAATAAAAAAGTTTTAACAGTTAACATTCCTTTATAATCAACTATAAAAAGCAATGTGAGTTATATACATTTAAATGTGTAATTAGAGTTTATATTTTGATTAATCTAATGGAAGTCATTAAACCAAATGGAAGTTATTTGTGACAGACTTTTACTGTCACTTGTGTTAATTAGGTAGAATGTGTGTATGCACACGTGCATGTGTGTCTGTGTGTGTGTGTGTGTGTGTGTGTGTTTTCACACATAGTTTACTCTTGTATAGGCTAAATTAATTCCATCCATCCTGGACAAAATTTTGGGGAAATTGTAGGAATTTCAGTAATTTCTCAGCATAGTAAAAGTGGCTCCGTCCCTAGGCATGCCAAGTTCTCTACAACTCCTAAAGCACCATCTTTTATACATATTGTTATGTTGGGGTTTGGTGAGGAGTTCCCACAATGTTACTACTTCTCTCTCTAAATGAATAGAGTGAACCATAAAGGGCCCATCCTAGAGTTCTTTCCTTTACTTCCCCACATAAGAGAAGGATAGAACCATATTCATAAATTGGGGAATTATTGAGCAAGTTCTGGTATATGATTGTAATGGAATACTATTGTATTATAAGAAATGTTGAAGAAATGGTTTCAGAAGATCTCTGTAAACTAATTCAGAATAAAATGAGCAGAACCAGGAGGTGATGCAATAGTGATAATGATACAGCAATAGTGTAGTGATGATCAGTTGTGAAATACTCAGTTCCTTTGATCTATTCCAAGGTCCTAGACAGTTCCAAAGGACTCATAGTGGAAAATGCTATCCATCTCCAGAGAAAAAATTGATAACTCTGCCTGCAAAAGGAAATATAATTTCCTCACTTTCTTTATTCTTCTTGTACTTTTTTGTGATATGGCTAATACAGAAATGTTTTGGATGATTTCACATGTATAACTGATAACATATTGCCTTCTCAGTGGAAGGGATGGAGGGAAAGAATGTGGAACTCAAAAAAAAATTTTAAGAGAATGTTAAAAATAAATAATGTTTTTTTAAACTTTTCATTTTAAAAAAAGAAAGGGTTAGAACTAAAAGCTTTTGGTGTTAATGAATCATTTGAGGGATTTCTGTTGTTTTTTTTTTTTTTTTTTAATCTTGATGTTAGTATACTTGATTTTGTGAGCTTTTTTCCAAAGGGATAAGCTGATGTAACTTAAATTTTATAATCATGTTATGCTTTCTACTCCTTCCCACCCCCCAAGCAGAAGAAGTGATTGGGCCCCTTCCACCAGAGCCAGAAGTGCCTCCAGCTGCCCCAAGGAGCAAAGTGGAGGTCCTCATCCAAGAAAGAAAAGATACCAAGGCAGGCGTCCCTTACGTCCGAGAGTGGGACCGAGGAAAAGGTGAGAAGGCCTGGCAGGAGCCTCATGCTTCATGTCGGAGTCACTGGTCTCTTGGGGCACTTTGGCCCTGCGTGGTCTCCCTCTGGCTGGGCCCTGCAGCTTCTCCAGGGCTTTTGGGGAGCTCTGCCGAACCTCCAGCTTAGCTTCTCCTAATCTTGGGGACCTTTTGGGCCCAGAAAGCCAGGGAGCAATGCCAAAAAAGGAGAAATGCTGCAAACTTAGACCATTCCAAGAAGTCATTTTAGGAATATTTAATTCCTGCTGCCCCTCTGTGGCAGAAGCTCAGCATAACAATTGCCCGGGCCGTTCAGATTTCGCTTGCTTATCTTGGCTTTCAGAAGACTGTTAGAAGGCCTGAGGGACAGGTTTAAGACTCCCAGCTCATTCAGATGAACTTTGGCTTCCTTCCTTTTTCTGTGGGAGCCTAGCCCCAGGCTGGGGGTCACATTCTGGGGCAGCATTCCTCCCTGGCGGATGCCTCTGGTCAGAACTATGTGTTAAGGCCTTGAGATCACACAGATTCCATTAGTGAGAGCCAAGACTACAATGGAAGAAACTGTTAGAAATAAAAATGGAGCCTCAGAGCAGTTCCCTCTGTAGGCTTCAGAATACTTCTTTACTCTCAGGTACGGTTTGGCCTGTGAAACATGTCAAATAATAATGATGGTACTTGAGGGATTTCAGTCTCTTTGTAAATATATCAGAATTCCTTCTTGCCTTAATAGATAGCTAATGAGTTACCACAGCCCGTCTTCTCGTGGCCCTGTCTGAGCTTAGCTGGCTCAGACCTCCCCAAGCTCCCAGCTTCTCTGTCTGGCAGGACCTGGATCTCGGGGATCCTATATCCGGGTCTCCCATCAAGGTCATCTCTATGCCGTGACAAAGCACTGGTGTAGGACTTTAGTTTTCCATGCAGATAATAATACAGAGCATTTTCTATTTTTTAATAGTTATTTTTGTTGTTCACTTATTTCAGTCACTTCTAACTCTGTAACCCCATTTATGGTTTTCTTGGCTAAGTAGCTGGAGTGTTTTGCCATTTCCTTCTCTAGATCATTTTACCAATGAGGAAACTGAGGCAGACAAGGAAAAATGACATGCCTGGGGTCACAGAGCTAGGAAATGTTTGAGGTCAGACTGGAACTCCAAGTCCAGCACTCTATCCATTGTACCTCCTAGCTGCCCCAAATTATTTTATTGATATCTGCAAATATGTCGCACTCTCTTCCCTTCCCCAGCAATCTCCCCTTTGTATCAAGGGGGGAGGGAGGGAGAGGAAGAGGAGGAAAAAACCATCCGTTCTGCCAAACTAACCCATCAGCCCAGCCCAACTGTATTCTGCGTTCCACAGCCTTGGTCCCACCTCTTGGGAGAAGGGACCTGGCACACAGCAAGCACTTAATACTTGTTGCTCTACTGGCTCTGTTTTCTCTTCTTTCTGCTGGGCCTGTCATGGCCAGCATTAAGTCTCCTCATTTCTCTTCCTTCTTTTCATTGATGTCGTTGCTGCCTCACATTTGACTTTCTGGCTCTGATTACTCAGCTTTGCCTCCCGACAACTCCATGGTGTTTGTGACCTTCATGGGCCACAAATTGTTGAGCCAGTCCCAATTTGGGAAAGTCTATGTTCATACCCCTCCGCTGCTACAGAAATGCTGCTATGATTGTTTTGGTATTTATGAGACTTTTGCCCTCTTTCTCTTAGATCCCCACTAGTTTGAAAGTTAGCACTGGGATCTCTTGATCAAAGGGTATGGATATTGTAGTAAGCTTCTTAGCAAATTGCTTTCCAGAATAAGTGGACCAATTCACAGTTCTACCCACAGTGCAATTAGTATTCCTGTCTTGTGGCAATCCATCCAATGGTGATTATTCTCATGTTTTATTATCTTTCTAAATCGCCAAGTTTATAGACCCTGGCATGTCGTAGGTACTTAAGAAATACTGGCACATGGTAGATTTTTAATAAATACTTATTAATTGCTTGATCAGATCATAGATGTAGAGTTTGAAGGGCCCCAGAAGCCTATGAGTCCAAACCCCTCATTCTACAAGGGATGAGAGAGAAGCCCAGGGAGGTGGGTTAAGTGATTTGCTGAAGCTCATACAGGTAGGGGAGTGTTTGTAATGGATTTGGGGCCCAGATGCTCAGATGTCGGGACCAGTGTTGCTTAGTTTTGCATTTCTCTCATTTTTTAATTTTACGTTTTTGGGGGAGGAATTTATTTTTTCCCCCTTATCATTAATATTTTTAATAGTCTCTCATTGTTAATAGTTTGCATTTCTTTTGGAATTGTCGCTATCCCTTGAAAATCCACTAAACTCCCTGTCTTTGCTTTATACTTAAATATCAGACCCTCACAGATAGTTAAGGTAGCAATTGTTTTTTCCCAACCACTTCTTTTCTTATCTTAATTTGCATTTTTTAAGAGCAAGAGTTTTTTAGTTTTAATTTCTTTCTCCCCAAAAAAATCTTTTTTTTTTTTTTTTTTTTTTTTGAGAATGTCTCTATTTCTCATCTAGTAAAGATTTCTTCCCAGCTATACCTGTGAAAGGGAGCCAATCTAGTTCTTAAGATGTTTCAGTGAATACCTTATGTTATTATAGCTACTTATAGTTTATAGAAACTCTTTGTAAAGCCTAATCTGATTAGACAAGTTATGTAAGTTTCTGGATTCCAAAATTCCTTATCAAATTCCTTTTGAGGTAAAGAATATTTCATAGTCTTTGGGGAGTAAAAGAACTCTTAAAAATTGTTGTCTTTTTTTCTTTTTTTTTTATAGAATTTTCTTTTGGACACTGGTCAAAGAGGCAGTCAGATCTCAGGGCTGAAAGAGATCCTGAGTTTGCCCCACCATCGGATTACTATTCTAACCAGAAGAGAACTGCTAACTTCAGTGGCCAGCCTTGGAACCAATCTGGACCTTCACATGACACCTCGGGATTTGGCTTTAGCAAGAGCAATGAACCCTCCTCCCAGACTACCCCTAATTACCCAGGACGAGCCCCCAGCCCCCTTTACCAGAGTCTGGACGATATGCTCTCATATTATAAGCAAGTGACATAAGCATTCAGCATTCTTAGATTCCCTCTTTCAGGAAGAACTTGACTTTTAAGAATATTGATTTCCACCCCCCTTGCCTTTTCTTGTGAGCTGAGAGCTCCTTGTTGTCATTAAAGAAATGCAAGTCATGAGAATGCTGGTACTATGAAACACCCTAGGAATTCTGCTGCTCTGGGGCAGCCTGGTGAATCACTTTAATTGGATTAAAGTGCTATTGGAATTGTAAGGGAAGTTTTTTTTTCATATTTGAAATAACAAATTCTGACAAAATCCCTACACTTAGTCCCATTACTAATGATTCCATTATCACAGGACTTTAATCATACGTGATTAGCTAGAAGGATCTGGATTCCAAATGAGTTGATTTAAATATATTAAGGACAGTCTTTCCCCAAATGCAGTAGTGAGTGAGGTGAGACTTGTCAGCTTGAGAGAATAAAGCTGCAAACTCTTAGGTAAAAGTAGACTAAGCAAGTTGCCTAATTAGAGAGTCCTCCAGAGGCAGCATCGTGTGAGACCCACGTTAGCATGGACTTGGCTCCAGTCATCCTTAGCGGGCCACGTAGCCTGGTGGTGCCCCAGGATTCCATGTTACAGAGGTGGCCAGTCTGCTTTGGCCAAGGGAGCCTTTGTGCCAGGAGTTCCTAAGAAATGCTTCGTTGTTATGAAAGCTTAACTGATGATCACAGGACCCAGAATGGTCCCTTGTACCACAGCCAGCCCTCAGTAAGCGTGTGCTGATTGCACAGTTGGTGGGCGAGTCCGCCTGGTTGTAGAATTGTCAGAGAACAGAGCTTGTTCTTCATGACTTGTTGGTATTTTTTTATTATTATTATTTATCCTTCTGACTGCTCTGGGTCTGTGTCACTGAGGAGCATATTAAGAGCAAGGTCACTTTCTTTCTCTGCCCAGGGGGATTGGTCCAAACCAAAGATTAGAAAATGCAAAGAGAAGACCATGAAGACCCCACGGCTGCCTCTTTGCCCTCCATCCCAACATAAACCAGCGTGTTCTTGCAAGCGAGTGGCCACATTCTCATGGGGGGGGAAGGGGTAAGAGGTTGGAAAATAAAGCCAAAAATCATAGAAAAGTCTCTTCAGCTCCTTATCAAACACTGAGAAAGGAGAATGAGTGAACCAGATGAACTTAGGTATTATACAGTAAGTTCAAATCAAAAGGAAAATATTGCAGTTCACACCACCAATAGCACTAGACCTGCACTGAGATCTTTCCTCAGACAGTAGCTGTGTGACCCTGGGTAACACTTAACTTGATTGCCTCAGTTTCCTCATCTGTAAAATGAGGATGATAACAGCACCTATCTCCCAGGGTGGTTGTGAGGATCATAGGAGAAAATAGGTAAAGTGCTTTGTAAATCTTAAAACACTAACTGCTAGCTGTCGTTATGATGTATTTGGGAGCCAGGTGAGGGAGTTAGGTACATATCTGCACCCAGGTGGATCCCTGATCTCATGGTTCCCTCCAGTGCCACAAATCAGTCTGTCTTGGCCAACCTCTAGGATTCCCATCCACATCATCTCCTGGCATCCACCCCAGGGAATCTAGTCAGTCTGTTTCAGCCTCTCTTTTTATTAAAATATTGGAAACAAATGGAATCCATGGGGAGAAGAGATGTCAGAAGCAAAAAGGTGAAGGAAAATGCTGGCGATTAAAAGAGATGAAAGAAAGGCTGCGGAGGAAGTACAAAATACGAGAGGCCACAATGCAGAGTGGACTAGTTTGTGAATGTGATTGAATGGGCTCGTCTGGCAAGAGAGAGGGAGGAGAGGGAATGGGAGAAGGAAAAAATAGAAGAGCAGCAAGGAACTGGGCCGATGCAAGGATGGGTGCCAGTAAAGCCCCTCAGGATGCTAAGGGCTTTCCCCACATGGAAGCTGCTCCAAGTTAACACCAGGATCTAGTGCGAAAGTCTCCCCAGAGCCATTTGCTCAGGAGCTACAAGCCCTTCCTCATCACATTTTCATAGGGAATCCAAAGACCACAAAATTCATTCCTAAAACCGTATTCTCAGTCACTTCTGTTCAGTTTTCTATAGTTTTCTTTGATGTCCAGCAGATGGCATTAGAGTTCTGAAATTACAATCTGCATATAAGAAGATTTATTTTTATATACTTCTGTGATCCGATTATGTACATTTCTATTAGTAATTGGGAAAATTAGCCTATCAATTTCTTTTATGTATAAATTGAACACTGAAGACATTTTTAAGGGCTCTGTTAATCTCTGGAGACATATAATTCAAATTTCTTCTACACTAAAACATGGCTAAAGCCATGTTTTTGCTGAGCTTAGCTGAAATATGTGTATATGTTGACCCAATATAAATACATATGTATGCATATATATTTATGTTTGTATACACATACATATATGTATATAGACACATATACATATAGACACATATATCCAGAAATCTGGAATGATTTGTTTTAACTTTTCTGTGAACTTAGCCTTCTCCAGATCTTTCTGTATTTTGATAAGATTTTGTTTGTTTTGGCTGAATCATTTTGTGGCTAAAATCTCCAGAGAAAGTTAAAATGTTCATATCCAAGATTCCTGCCAAGTCTATCCCAGCATCATTCTTTCCACAGATCCACAATCTTAGTGACAGGGGCATTCCCTCCATTGTACTAAACATATAGATGAATATATTTTTCTTCTTTAGCATGCAAAGTACTGCTTGCTATGAAGTTTTAACCTGATCTTCTTGTGACATACAGATAGAGTGGAATTTAGAATTTGGAACAGTAGCGTTTACTGGTCTTTACAGTTAAAACAAAAGAGAGTAGCCATATACATTTACTTTCCTTCAGAGTCTTGAACTGAAATGATATTTTTATCGAGTTATGTGAAATATTTTAGATGGCCAAGGTAAGTCATAATAATTAATACTAATTTCCCAAGACTTGAGACTATTAACAATAGAAGGTATTATTCATCAATGAAATTCATCATTTTGCCCTGTCTTTAGCTGAGACATTTTGTTTGTATAGTTTATTGAAATTTGTCAAGGTTTCTTAGGGAGGGAAATAATACAGCAGAACAAGACAATCAACTGGGAAGACTGGAACATGGAAATAAATGAAATGTTATTGAAAACCTATGTAATCACAGGCTTAATATTGATTCTGTATTTTAATAAAGCTAGGGTTGCATTAGGATATCTAGCAATCTATATCTGGTGACATTACCTACCAGACCTTTCAGAAATTGTCCAGAAATGTTGTTTCTGATCATCTGCTCATATTTGAACAGATATTTAACTGAAAATTCACTCACAGTTAAAACAGAAAGTAGCTGTTTATTAGGGAGACATGGATGCTGGAAACCAAGAATGAATGGAAGGTAGTTTTGTAAACATTGGTTAGCAAACCCAGAATTGATCTCTAAAATGGTTTCATATGAAGAGTTCTGGTACTCAGTTTCTTCCTGAATTATTTCTCTTCTTGCAGTCTGTCTGCCCTGATCTTTAATATCTCATACTTTCTGGATAGAGCTTTGGTCGTTATGTCTCAGTTTCTTGGGATCTGAGTTCTACCAGGGGGACTCTCGAGCTCAGGGATAGCCGTTTTATAGTATATTTTGTAGACTCTTTTAGATTGTAAGTTTTCCAAGACTCTTGTTTTTCATATCTTCCTTGGCACCTGGAACACTGCCCTCACACAGTAAGTCCACATTTTTCTAATACCTGAGGGGTTACCAAGGACTTCCTTCACAGCTGACATTTAGGTAGGACAAATATCTCCATTTTGTAGTAGGTGCTTAATAAATGGGGAGCTGAGGACCTTTAGGTAGAAGTAAAAGGCAGTGTCCAGTCTTGTAATGATCAAGGAAGCAGAGAGAGCTCTGAATAAAATTGGTGAGGAGGTGAGAGGCTTGATCATTGTCCAATTTGAAGGGTTCTCAGATACAAGAGAGATTAAACTTTTTTTGCTTTGGCCCCAGGGAAGCAGCTCAGGGAGTCCATGGGTAGGTGTTTTAAGGAGGCAGATTAGTTGTATCTTGCTAATAATGTTGAATTCTTTTAATCACGTCCAATTCTATATGACCCCCTATTTTGGGTTTTCTTGGCAAAGGTACTGTAATGCTTCATCATTTCCTTCTCCAGCTTATTTAACAGATAATGAAACCGAGGTAGAAAGAGTTAAGTGATTTGCCTAGGGTCACCCAGCTGGTACATGTCTGAGGTCACATTTGAACTCAAGTCCTCCTGACTTCAGGGCTGGTGCTCTATCCACTGCACCACCTAGCTGCCCCAGTCACTTCCAGTTGTTGACAGTCTGATTCTTGGATGGAGTATGTTCTGAGGGAAGTATGGAATAATTCTAACCAAGGGAATCTGAGGGAATATATTTTAGTATTGAGGGGGAGGGAGTAGGAAAGAAAAGGGACCTATGTTTCAGGAACAGAGAGTAACTGAAGTTGGATAGATCAGGCTATGTAGCTGAGAAAAATAAAAATGGTGGAAAATAAAATTAACGAATTGGGTAAGCATTTGAGTGACATGCTAAAGATTTTTTTTTTAATTTTGGTAAATAATAGGGAGCTCCTGGAGGATTTTTGAGCAGAAGGATAATTCTCATTTTTCCTCTCTCTCTCTATCTTTCTGAGTATCTCTATATATCTGTGTTTTTCTGTCTTTCTGCCCTTGTCACTCTCTTCTCTGTCTTTGTCCCTCCATCTCTCCTTTTTCATCTTTCTCTTCTGCCTCTCTCCCTTTTTCATCCCCCAAAGTTTGCACTGATCCTCAGCTGTGCAGTAACCTTGCCTTTTTGTTATTCATTTGCTAAAGAAATACTTAACTGCCTGAGACAAATTTACTTAGGGGCCACTAGAGGGGAAGAATCTAAACCCCTACTTTTGTGCCTTGGATCCCACGCCCTCTTCTCTCTAAGAAGTTGCCTCCTACTGAGTCCTTCCCTTTTTTTCTCTCATCCTCAGTTTCTCCTTTTCACTGACTTCTGTCTCATAGATTAAAAGCTTGTTCAGGTCTTCTCATTCCAAAGTTTTCACTTTGACTCTGTCATGTCCTTAAGCTACATCAGTTTTCCCTTTTTCAGCAAATTATCCTGAAAGACTTCTCTCCACTTCTTCATTTATCACTCTTTTCTCAGTCCCTTGCAATCTGGAGTCTTGACTCTCTTATTCTCCTGAAACTGTTCTCCTAAAGATTATAGCCATCTTAACTGTAATTAATGATCTCTTTCAGTCCTCATCCTTCTTGTTCTGCTATTTACATAGCTCTTAAGGAGCTATATAACAAAGTGTTTTACAAATACCTCATTTTATTCTCAAAATAACCCTGGGAGATAGTGCTACCATCATCTCCATTTTACAGAGGAGGAAACAGGCAGATAGAGTTAACTGACTTGTCCAGGGTCATACAACAAGGAAGTATCTGAAGCTGGATTTGAAATCAGGTTTCCTGAATTCCAGTCTTCTGGGCATCTTCAGCTGGACATATCTCAAACCCAAAATATCCCAAACAACTCAAAGCCCATCCGTCCTCCAGACTTCCCTATTTCCATCAATTCTACTGCCATTCTTTCAGTCACCCAGGCTCACTACCTTGGAATCCTTCATTTTCCTTTATCCTTTTAACCTCCATGTTCAATCAGAAAATTGATAGGATCATTGATTTAAATGTGGGAGACACCTTCAGTGCCATGTAGTTCAACCTTATGTTACAGTTGAGGAATTTAAGGTCACAAGTCTATAAAATGAACTAGAAAAGGAAATCACAAACTACTCCAGTATCAGAATCCTAAAGGAAATCATGAAGAGTTGGACACAACAGAAAAATGACTGGACAATAATAATCCCATTCACAGAGCTCTACAGTGCCATTAAAGCCTTATGATCTCTTGTAAGGAATATTGTGATAGCTTACTGATCAATATTCCTTTCTCTGGTGTCTCCACATTTATAATCCATCCTAAATGTAGATTGCATACATTTGTTACCTAATTTCAACAGAATCCTAAATGCAAAAAAGATAATCGTTTTATTCTTCCCTAATTGGTTTTCTTTCCCAATCTGTCTAGTGTGTATTCCAGACCGAGCCTCCAATACTGTCCCTTCCTCTTCTACACTCAGCTAAGGATCCCTCTTTATATTTTACAGAGAAAACCATACCTTTCTCTCCATTCCTCACAGTCTCTTGATTACATTTTCCATTCTGTCCTTTACTCCAGCCTTTAATGAGTAGGTAACCCTTCTCATTGGTAAGCCAACCTCTCTATGTGTACCTTCCCATCTCTAACAGATTGCTCCCGTGTTCCTCTCCCCTTTTCGATCTTTAATTTCCATTCCCCACAATTATACTCAAATTTTCCCAATTTTGCTCAAGTCTCGTCATCCTGAACAAAGCAAAAAAACAACAAAAACCCTTACCAGACTCTCCCTACTCAGTTTTAATTTCCGATATCCATTATTGTCTTTCTCAGCCAAACTTTTAGGAAAAAAAATGTTTACACCTTACCTCTGTTTCCTTTCCCCATAGTCACTTTTCCACCCTCTGCAATCCACCTTTTAATCTCATCACTGACAGAAAGAAAACATGCTCTCCAAAGTTATCCATGATTTCCTGATTTCTAAATCAAATAGCTTTGTCTCCATTTTCATACTTCTTGCCTTCCCTAGAACATTTGGGACTATTACTGGATCCTTTTGCACCTCTGGATCACTCATTGTTGATAGTCCTTTTTCCTATCCAACCACCCCATAACCCTTTTTTTCTGAATCATCATCTGGCTAATGCCCAATAAGTATGGCTATTGCCCATGGTTCTCTCTTGAATGTTTTTTTTTTTTAACCTCTCTACACTTTCAGTGAGTTTATTAGCTCCCACACATTTAATTTTCATCTCTATGTAGATAATGTCTAACTCTTATCTTGCCCTGGTCTCCAATCCAAAATCACCAGCTGCCTATTGTGCCCATTCAACTTAGATGTGCCATAGGTACCTCAGATTCTATATGTCTAAAGCAGAATGCATTGTTTTTCCTATTCTTAGAACTTTGCCTTTTTCTGTCTAAAGTATCACCAACTTTCCAGTCACCCATATTTTCAAAATGCCATCATCTACATTTCATCCTACAAGCGGTCTGTCGTATCAATAATGCACTTATTCCTCATCTCTTTCTCCTATAATAAATCTTGGGGGGGGGGTTGCTTGTTTGTTTGGGGTTTTTTTGTTTTGTTTGTTTGGGTTTTTTTTTTTTTTTTGATCATTTGTGTTTAACTCTTTGTGACTCCATTTAGGGTTTTCTTGACAAAGTTACAGAAGTAGTTTGCCATTTCCTTCTCTAGGTCGTTGTGTACAAATAAGGAAACTGAGGCAAACAGGTGATGTGATTTGCCCAAGTTCACACTGTTAGTAAGTGTATGAGGCCAAATTTGAATTCATGAAGATGAGTCTCTTCCTGTTGCTCTACTTAGCTCCCCTCATGATTGATCCATAAGCTTCCTTTATTGCAAAGTTCATTTGCTATTTACTATACAGGGATTTCTCTGATTTCCAATACCTCCTAAGGTACTAGAATTTTCTCTTGAAATTTATTTGTATTGTTAATAATAAGAACAATAATATTTACTAGTGCTTTAAGATTATTATAAAGTACATTAGAGAGATTATCTCATTTGAACATTTTAAATATTTTTAGAAGCTTTATATTGACATGGGTATATTATATCCCTCATTGGAATATAAGCTCCCGGAGGGCAGGAATTATTTCTTCTTGTGTTTCGGTTCCTAGTGTTGGGCATAGTTTCTTATTTAGACATTAGTGAAAAGGACTTTGAAGGTGGAAGAAAGCGCATGAGTAAAGTCAGGAAGAAGAAGCTTAGGGGCCATAATGTCTCTGGAAGGGATAATGAGTAGGTGAGTCTCATTGGTCAGAGAGAAGTGAGTTTTAGAGAGCAGTGGAAGACAAATGTCAGTAGGTAGGCTCGGACCAGATTATAAATGGCCTTAAATAACAACCTGAGTCTGAACTTGATCCAGTAGAGCAAAGCTTCCTAAATTGTGGGTTGTGATCCCACATGGGGTCATGTCACTGAATGTGGGGGGGGTCATGAAATTACGATTTGTTATCAGTAAATGTTTGATTTGTATACCTATTTTATACGCCTGGATATATATCCAGGGTTGTGTAAAAATGTCTTGGGCAAAAAAATGAGTCACAAGTGGGAAAAGTTTCAGAAGCCCTGCCATAGAGAATAGGGAACCAATGATGGTAAATGAATCTAAATCTTTACAGTTTGTCCAACAATTTCCAAAGCCCTTTCTTTATTTTCTCACCTTTCACCTTGATTCCCTCCAGTTATACCCTTTCTCACTGGATATTAGCCTTTTCCTTCTTTTCAAGCTACTCAGTCCTGGGAAAAAGAGGGACTGTATCACCGAGGTCAGATTCCTCTGGCTGGTTGCCCAGATATCAGAGTCTCTGAATATCCCCTTTTTCCTACAAACCTACCCATCCTACAATAAGAAGCCATTGTCCAGGCCCCCAGGCATTGAGGGCAAGAGGTCAGCATACATAGTAGAACCCACAGATCTGAGAAGCTACATCACCCGAGGGGTAGCACCATGTTGACAGAATTTGATCTGAAATTCTTATTTATTTGGGAATGGATGGGAAGCACTTTGCCCCAATTGGATGTGTGAGAAACTTAAAAGATACAGAGAACTGCTGAATAAGGAATCAGAAAACCTGGGTTCTAACCCCAACTCTTTCAATTGTTATTCCTGAGTAAATAATTTAGTCTCTCTCCCTGAGCCTCAGTTTGCTCATCTGTAAGATGGGGATAGATTTTAAAACAGTTGGCTCTGCAACAAGGCAAGTTACAAGTGAAATAGCATAACTGAAAAGGCTTTGCAATTTTAAAATGTTAAATATAAGGCAGTGCTAATTAACCTCTAAGATCCCTTTTAGTTCTAACATTATATGACTCTGTTATTATTATTATAACAATTTTAAACTTGAAATGGTTCCAGAACAGTTCATGATGACTCAAGGTTTGGAAAAGGAATTAGGATTATAGGTCCTAGACAAAAGGTTGTATCTTTCCACATGAGAGCTTTTCATATACTTGATGAATGATTTTTGCTAACCAAATTTACCATTTCCTTCAGTGATCTAAAAGAATAATTCTGAGGAGTCAGTAGTTTTTACCTGACTAGCAAATAGGACCATAATACAAAAAATGCTTCAGAACCCCTGGATTAGATGCCTGCTAAGGTTCTTTCCCATCTAAAGTTCCATGGTTCTAATAAGGGAAGGCTTTCTGCCAGGAATGAGATTTGAACTTAACTTTCAAGGATAAGAAAGAGAAAGAAGATTCTGTAGTAGGTGAGAAATGGCATGAGTAAAGACACTCCTTTAAGACATAGGTAAGAGATCAGCCCAGAGACTCAGCTTGTGGTATTTGGGAAGGAAGGGGAGCCAACAGTAAGAAATAAAGATTATTAACAGATTTTGGAGGACCTTAGAAGCCAAGCTGAGAAATTTGGGTATAATACAGTATTTTTAAAAAGGGAGAGAGGGAGAGTCATAAATTTGATTTCCTGTGAGTGGTAGTAGGGGATAGAAAAAAGGATAAATAGGGAAATTAAATGTTGAGGATAGAAAAGTCAATTGATTGACTTTGAATGGTTCAGCCAAAATGATCTTCTTTCAAACTGGTTTCTATTCTTTTATGAGACAAAGCTTAGCCTAAATATTAGCACTTCTATGAGGGTCATTTTTTTTGAAGAAAAATACTTTATTAGTATGCCAATGAATGCATGAAGAATTCTGTAGATGCATGACTTGTTATTTAGGTGTATGTTATTGAAAGCAATGAACACATCTTCATATCTGAAAAAATTATTAAGTCCCCTCTAAGGGTCATTTTTAATCTCAATAAATGGTCTGAATTCGATATTCTCTAAGTTCTCATTCTGTTCTAACATTCTTTTCCTTCTTTCATTGTCTAGGCACTGTACTAGACTCTGAGGGTACACAGACAAAAAACTTAGCAATTTGCTGGGGAGGGAGTAAGATACCATGATCACACATAATTTAGTACAAAATAAATAAGATTGTGTTTCTACAAAGACTTGTTCTGATATCATGAGTCCAAGAATAAACCTGTTAAAAATAAAATTCTGAGGGATTCAGTCAAGGACTGAATCATTTAGTCATCTTTTCCCCCAGCCAGCCATCATTGTCTGAACTTTCATCAAGCTCTGTTCAATGGCGTATTAGTTCCAGCTTAAAGTTGACTTGGTAATTAAGGAAGTTTTCTTTGATTGCTTTTTCTAATTAATCCAAATGAGCGTTCTCCCTTCTGCACTGAGATGCTCGTTGGCATTTGCAGCACAGGCATTACCAGCCAATGAAGGGGAACCACAGAGGCTCATTTTGAAAAGTGGAAAATATACTCGTTCCCGTTAAAGCCTCATAGAGAGCATGAGATTTGACCTTCCTTTCTTCTGTGTTGCATAAATAGGAAGAGCATGAGAGTCCAGAAAGCTGTGTAACTAATCTCACTTGGTCATATAATCCCTCTTTCAATCTTGATTTCCTCATTTGTAAAAGGAAAGGTTTCATTTCCAGTGTTAGATAAATACTTATTTTCCCTTTTTCAGTGCAGATTAGCACTAGTTTCTTCAACTTCTGGTCTTTTTATTTTAATTTTTCTAATTATATGTAAAAATAATTTTAACATCAATTTTTTTTTAAATTTTAAGTTCCAAATTCTCTCCTTCTTTCTCCTCCTCTGCTCCTTCCTTAAGAAGCCAAGCATTTGATATAAATTATACATGAGCAGTTGTGCAAAACATAATTTCCATATTGATCATGTTGTGAATGAAAACACAGAAAAATGTACGCATTCATCAGCATCCAGAGTCCATCAGTTCTTTTTCTGGAAATTGATAACATTTTTCATCTTTGGAATTGTCTTGAATCACTGAATTGCTGAAAATAGCCAGTTCACAGTTGATCATCATACAATATTATTGTTAATGTATACAATGTTCTAATTCTGCTTACTTGATTTTGCATCAATTCATGTAAATCTTTCTAGGTTTTTCTGAAAGCATCCTGCTTGTCATTTCTTATAGTGCAACAATTATATATCACAGACGTGTTCAGCCTCTTGAAATTCGCAGGTCCCTTCTAGGCTAGGCTCAGCTGACACTTCTTTTCCTGACCCTCTAGGCATTAGTAACTACTTTGTATTTATTGTGTATAGAGTTTGTATTTATTTTTATGTACACATTGTTCTGCCCCCTCCCTCCTGTCCCTTTTTCTCCCCCATGAAGGAAAAACTTATTTGAAGGATAAACTCATTGTTTAGCATTTGTGGGCAGTGGTCGAAGATGGTGCTTGATTGGGGAGTAAAGTTAGTTACATCCTCTTGGCTGGCTCCCATCCTTGGGGGAAGTGGGGTACTCATCTTTTCCAATTCTTCCTTTCAAGTATGACTTTCTCTCTAGCCAACTAGACAAAAAGCTAGGTAGTATAGTGGATAAAGGCCCAATTCTGTAATTAGGAAGTCGTGAGTTCAAATCTGGCCTTAGACACTTACTAGCTGTGTGACCCTGGGCAAATCATTTAACTGTTTGCTCCAGTTTCCTCATCTGTAAAATGAGCTGGAGAAGTAAATGACAAACCACTGCAGTATTCACCCCCACCAAAAAAAAACACTTAAATGGGGTCACAAAGCATCATCCATGACTTAACAACAAATAGATAATATTCTTAGTTCTACCAGTTTGTGGGGATGTTTTGTTTAAATGTGGAACAATTAGAAATAGTAGGTTTTTTAAGGGAACTGCCTCAGAAAAGGTAATTTAAACTCACTTGGAAATTTGCTGTGTCCTGCTCCCCATTCCTACCCTCTATAAACTTCCATGGCTAACTTCTTTGCTCAGGGAATCTGAGTCCATGTATTTCTTGCTTTTGCAAGACTATCATGTATATTAATATAATATATAAACCAATGAAATATCTTGCTCATTTGGAGCTTGGCAACGTCTGGTCTTAAGATCAGAGACATTGAGAGACATCAAGTCTGTATCAGTGGCACTTACTATGTTGTCACAAGCAGCCCTAGTTTGCATAGTGGACATTTGCAAATATTTGTTGATTTACTGACTAAATAAGCAAAAAAAAAAACTTCATTTACCAAGGGTGGTTTCCTTCAGAGCTTCTTAAACATTGAGTAGCTCTGCATATCCCTGGAAAGTATACTGCCAAGGTAAATGAACTTCTCCAGAGCATTCAAAATTTCTCCATTTACAGTGATCAATGGGTTTTTGCATGAATGATGTGATGGAGAACTTCTCTTTTCTAATAATTAATACTCTATTTTGCACTCTATTGTGCATTGGGTGCACAGTCATTTGTGAACAAAAGTCATGTACCAACTCACCTTTTACTTTAGTCTTGGCTTGTATTCTTTTCAATTTAAATAATTTATCATCAGTGTAGAAGATGCTGAATCCATCTTCACTGAAAACATCCGACAACATTGCTAAAAATATCTTGCCAAAAAAAACCACGGGAGCAGGCACTCAGCCCTGCTTCACTCCATTGGTTCCTGGGAAAGCACAGGAGCACCATTCATTTTACAGAACATGTACAAGCAGGCTATCATGGAACCGGCATATATGAACTTCTCAGGGCATCCACAAAGGCCTTGGTCAGATCAGCAAATGTGCACAGATCTTTGTTCTGCTCCTGGTACTTCCCCGGAGTTGGTAGGCAATCAACACTGTCGACCACTCCTCAGTCTTCTGAAGCTACATTGGCTCTCGGGTAGATGACTGTCCTCTAGAGTAAAGGATCCGTCTGTTAAGGAGGATTCCAAAAAGAAAGTTGCTGGCCGTGACCAAGAGATTTTGCCCTCAGTGAGTGTCAAAGAACAGCCTATTTCCTTTTCCTTTAGAGATGGATGCTGGAAACATCTTTGAACTCCTGAGGGATAACCTCTTTTTGCCCTGTAACCTGGAAGATTAGTGAGCTTTGAATCTGGAATAGAATGGATCCCAGGCAGGGTTGGTCATGGTGGAAGCATATTCACTGATGATGGGGACATGGCATTTTCCTGCAAGTGGCAAGCACCAAAAAGTCTATTGTTTGCTTCTTTTGGTAAGTTTGCTGACTTGCTGACTAGCTTAGATTTAATTGTGAAACCTACGCCAGCTTCATGGCGCTTCTCGTCATATTTATCACCCCAGAAAAATGTGTATCCAGCTCTAACTTCAGTAAACTGGCCTTCATCTGCCAGCCTTGTTTCATTCAATTAGGGCTTCTATTTGGGTCTGATAACTGTTGAGTTTTCTCATAAATAAGAGTTGTTTATCTTTCATATCAACTGGGGTTATCTGTGTTTTTCATAAGCATAAATATATTCCATGTACCAATAGTGAGTGAAATCAAATTTACAAAAGTCTTTGTACATCTTTTTGTGTTCCAACTGTAGGTAAGAATCCCCTCCTACTGCAGTAAACAGATCAGAGTTAGGTTGTGTAAGCAGACAATTTTTAGGGTACCTTGTTTAGCCCTTTCCTCACACCAGAAAGTGGGCAGTGTGGTCCTTTAAAAAGTCCAGACACCTGGAGTCGGGGCTGCCAAATCCTGCTGCTGCTTCAGTCCTGTGAGAAGATGACCCTATACCCTGGGCCCTCTGGGTGCAGGGTTGTGGCTATAGCTTCCAATGCATCCACATCCGCTGCTTTTTCATTTTCTGTCACCACAGGTAGGTAAAAACAGTCAAATGAGATGGGTGATACCTTTTGACTTGAGCATAAATAGAATTTAAATGAGCCAGAGTTGCATGAAGTTAAGAGCTTCACTCTTCCTTCCAGGCACTGGAATCCATTGGCAGGATAAAAGGCAAGAAAAGGGGTGAGTGACCTTGACACTTTGATGTCTAACTAAACTCCTGAGTGCTCCACAAAATGTGTCCCATGGAAGCAAACTGTCCACATCCATCAGTTCCGAAGGGGAAGTCTTCACATTCTTAGGGTAGATGCTCTACTAACTCACTGACAGTTACTGACGGAACCCTCAGCCTGGTTGAGCTCATCTGCCAAAGTGGCCTTTGCTGCGATGTGGCCACGGAGCGAGTCAAAGCTTCTTCGTGGCACTGGTGAAAGCTGGTCGATAGCAGACACCAAAGGTGGAAAGCAGTTCTCATCTCAGAGTTATTAGTCTTCTTGAACCCCCTGCAAACCCCAAAAGAAAGGGAGGGAAGGAAAGAAGGGAGGGGGGGAAGGAAGGAGGGAAGAAAGGAAGAAGGAGAAAAACTAAAAATCTTTGAGGTTTTTTGTTTTTGTTTGTTTAATCACCTCTCAAGTCCTGATAGTTTAGGATTTTTTGACATTCACCCTGTCTCTTTTATCCTTCTACAACTACACTTCCATGTTCAGGACAGTAAAATGAGAATGATTGCTCAGAATCCAAACAAATCCAGTTGTTTTCTTGCTAAGGCAGGAAACTGATGCTGTTGATGAACTATGAGCATTTGGAGACATATAGGATCATCAATTTGGGGGTGATCTAGTTCAATCCCCAATAATGTGATTGAAACAAATGAATCCCAGAGAAGCAAAATAATTTCTTGGGTTCTTAAGTGGCAATATTAAGGTCTGAGCCCAGGTTCTTTGATTTCAAATCAAATTAAGATTTTATTAAACACCTATTATTTACTATATATTACCAGAGGAAAAAAATCTGTCCTTCTAAGAAGTTAAATTTTCCAGGGCATTGGGGGTGTGTGGTAGGGATGTATATGTATGCACCTAGGTTAATACAAGGTTATTTGAGAAAGTGTGTTTGCAGCAGCAATGGGGCAACAGCAGGCCTCTCTTAGGAGGTGGCATTTGAGATAAACCTTAAAAGAAGGTAAAAATTCTAAGACATGGTGGGAAGGAGAGAATGTGTTACAGCATAGGAAACAAACTATAAAAAAGGATCGATGTAGGAGACTGAAAGTTAATTTTGGGAAAGAGCAAGTAGGCATTTTGATTTGGATGATTCTAATCTGGAAAGATAAGGTAGAAGAAAATTATGAAAGCTTTCATTCCAAGCAGATGAACTTGTATTTTTTTCATGGAGGCAATAGGGATTTATTGAAAATTCTTGAGCCACAAAATGGTGTGTTGAGACCTGAGTTTTAGAAATATTATTTCAGCACTTATGTGGAAGATGAACAGGAGAGAAGAGATAGTAGAATTAGGAGCCTATAGCAATTTACCAGAGAGATAGACTCATAATCCTTTTTTATGTCATGGATCCTTTTGGCAGTCTGGTGAAGGCTGTGAATCCCTTCTCAGAATAATGTGCTAATTATAATTGAAGGGAATAGTATGTTCCAGTTAGTGGTTAGTGAAAATAAAAATGTATTTCTTTTTCCCCATCCAAGTTCAGAGACTATGAAATCTATCTATGAACTTCTTTTTTGGAAGGTGGGGAGATAAGCTATCACAGATAAGAACCCTTAAATTAGTGAAATAGGATGATGGGATCATAGATCTAGAGTTTAAAAAGGCCTTAGAAGTCTTTGGGTCCAGCAGCCCTTTCTTTTTACAAATGAGAAAGCTGAGCCACAGAGATACTTACTTAGGATCACACAGTTAGTGAGTGTCTGAGGCAGGATCTGAGCCCAGTTCTTCCTGAATCCAATCCAGTGCTGCATCTACTATGCCATGCTGTCATGTAAGTAGAAAATGGGGACAGATGTGAGCAGTGTTGTGAAGGTGAAATCAAGATTTGGCCACCAATGGAGATGAGAGAGTGAGCAAGGAGGTTGCCAGGCCAATTGAGAACCTGGGTGACCAAGGGATGTTAATGCTTCAACAGAAGCAGGAAAGCTTGCAGGAGGGGCAGGTTAATGAAGGAAATTAAAAATGGAAATGATGAGTCCATGCTTCCTCCACTAAGACTTTAGACAATAGCCTGTGACATCCAAAAAAGAGATTTCTGGTTGCCCAGAAAATTAAATTAACCAAAATTCCTATTTTCTCGTAAGCATCCCAGCCAGTTGGGCTTTTAATTAATTGACTATACGGTAGTTAAGGACGTGGGTCAAAGTCCTGTAATCTGCAAGGAGAAGTGGGGCACAATAGATAAGGGCTACATGTAGAATCAGGAAGACCAGCTTTAGAATCCTGATGTACACACCTACTAGTTCTAGTTCAATGATGCTAAAGACATCTCCCTGACTTTCGATTTTCCATCTGTGTTGTTGTTCAATTTTAGTCACGTCTGACTTTTCATGACTTCATTTGGGCTTTTCTTGACAAAGACACTGCAGTGGTTTGCCTTTTTTTCCCTAGCTCATTTTACAGATGAGGAAACTGAGGCAAACAAGGTTAAGTGACATACCCAGGGTCACACAGTATCTGAGGACAGATTTGACTCGATCCACTTTACCACTATGGATAATAATAGCATCCAGCTTTATAAAGTTGGTGTGAGAATCAAATGAGATAATGTACTTGAAGTGCTTTGCAAATCTTACACCATATAAGTGCTAGCCATTCTGATAATAATTAGATTGTTAGATTATTATTTTTAGGTTAATGATATTAAGATTAAGTTGAGTGACATTTTAGTGAGGTGGCTAGAGAGGTAATCTCAGATTCTGAAAAAGCCTTGCCTCTGACACCAGGAAGCTCATTTAATCTTTATGTCTCAGTTTGTTTATCTGTAAAGTTGGAATAATAATAGCACCTACTTCCCAGGGCTGTTATGAGAATAGAATACTTGTAAAGCACTCTATAAATCTTAAAGCACTATAAAAAAAGCTAGTTATTACTTCAGATACTGGATTGTTAAGTCTAGAACTGGGCTTCTAGTTCACACAACCCTATTTTCCAGATGAGGAAACTGAGACTAAGGGAAATTGAACATGTTCAAAATCATGAAGATAGCAGGATTTGAACCTAAGACTTCTGAATTCAGTCAGAGTTTTTTCCACCACTTCATTGTTTTCTTTTCCAGGTGTTTCCAGCAAATCAGAAAGCATCTTTAGGCAGGATGTACCTTCTGACACCATGAGCAACTTTGCCAAAAGTAACACTGAATTGTACCATCAATATAAGGCTCTGGCTCCCAAGCTGCTAGAGGAGATCTCAAGGCTGTTGGTCACCTTCAGAAGCCTGGGCATTGTCATGCCCAGAGGCATTAAAAACATTTTTGAGTTCACATGGGAGGAGCTCATCATGGAACCCCCCAGCACATCAGTCTCCAGGATTTCTGGCCTGGACATCTTTTTTGGACAGTCTTCTTCCATGGATTTGTCCTTTTCTTCTAGCTCCAAGAAGCCCACAGTCAAGAACTCCACCCCTTCCCCAGCCACCCTTCAACCCATGCCCAATAGCCAGCAGATACTCCAAAAATTCCAAAAAACATCGATCCAGTTACTGTCAGAACTCCTCTCCCTTAGATTGAAGATGTTGTTAGAATCCTCAGCAGGTGAGCCTGGCTTTGGGGGAGACACTCCCAGTCCCCCCAGACTGAATAATAATAGGTAAGGTTTAGGCTCTCTAGTCCAAACCATTCATTTTGTAGATGAAAAAAATGGAGTTTTCAGATAAGTAACTTCCTAGACCACATAGCACTCTCCTACTCTAACGACTACACCATTCTCCCTCTCCCCTGGAAGAATCTGGGCTCTCATTTCTCTACTCAAAAGGCAGAACAGCTGGGCTCGGGTCCCACTGCTGACAAATTACCTGTCTCCCCCAGGACAAATCATTTCACTTTTCTAAGGGAGACTTTGCTCAGCTATAAAATAAATTTGATTCTTCTTTGGGGAGGGGGAAGGGTCTTTCCTTCTCCACTTTGGAGAAGTCTCTGTCTTCCTACCCTCCCTTTTATTTCTTTTTCTTCTTCCCTTCCTCAGCATCCCAAGGTACTCCTCAAGACGAAGATAACCAATTAGGGAGTAGGCAAATATAGTCCAGATTTAGGAGGAGGAAGAAGACAGGACCACTTCCTTTTTACTTCACCATAAGCCCAGACTTCTTTTCCCTTTTCCCTGGCCTATACCTGGGAGAGTGAGTGGGGAAGGGGGTTTGGGGATATATAGGTCCAGCCACACAGGAGACTGGCTAAATTAAGAGTCATGATTGAGTGGCTGCCTCCATGATTTCCCCTCTGCCAGTGCCTCTCCCTTGCTATTTATCTTTTTTAAAAAAAATTTATTCAATCAACTAACCATCGAGCATTTATTAAGTGCCTACTATATGGCAGATACTATGTTAGGCATTAGGAAGACAAAGACAGATATGAAACTTCCCCTGTGCTCCTAATGATGTATTTTCTTTTTGTAGCCCTTGTTTCTGGGAATACCTTCCCCACTCTACCTTCTCCACTCCTACTACTAAACATTTCCTCATAACAATGAAAAACACTTCTAGATGGTGCAATGGATAGAGCACTGTACCTAATCCAAGAGGAACTGAGCTCAAATGCAGCCTCGGATGTTTAACATTTCCTAGCTTGTGACCCTGCGCTTAACACCAATTGCTTTGCAAAAGGAAAAAAAAAATTAAGGAAAAGAAAGAAAATATGCTTTGGTAAAAAATACGTGCATTTTATTATCTGTTTGTGGAATGTTTAATATAAAGGATGACACAGTGAACAAGCCAGAGTTTTACCATATTATAGGGAGATAAGTCAGAGACACAAAATAGTGGACACCCTATGCGAGTGCTGGCTGCTCTTTTCTAAGGAGCCTCCTCAGAGTCCTGTACTTCCATATTTCCCAGAGACCTCCAGGCTTATCCTGTTTACTTATTTCCAGGGCCGTTCATCCTGGTTTACTGGTAATTTTTCTTTATTCTTTCACAGGTTTAAGTCCTACGGATGCTTCAAAGCAGTTTATTGAAGCAAGCCAGCTACTGCATCTCAGAGCCAAGGAGATAATTTTGGAGTCTATACTGGACACAGTTGGATTGGGGAAAAAAGGTTTGACAAGATAATTCGATCTCAACTTTCAAAGGAAAGGGAGGAACCCAATTCCATATCCTTTTAAGGTTATGAGGCTACTGAATTGCTTTTCTTTTCTGTTTTTTAATTATGGCTTTTTATTTTCAAAATATATACATAGATAAATTTCAACATTCACCCTTACAAAATCTTGCTCTCTAAATTTTTCCCATCCCTTCCCCTCACTCCCTCTTCTAGACTGCAAGTAATCCAATATATGTTAAACATGTGCATGAATTGTTTTTCTTAAAGAAAGAACAAAAGGATATTTGTCTCCCAGGTGGTCTCAAAGAGGAAAGTGGTTTTTTCCAGTCACAAATTGAAATTTAGTCAGAGATGTAACTTTCTCTCATTTTCCAAAGTCATTGCCTGAGATTCTACCCTCAATGACATGTGGAAAATCCTATAGAATGGATATAACCATTTCTCAACCCTACATGTGGTCCTCTTAAAAAACATTAGCTTTGATGCCAGTGGTCAATGGTTTTAATTGTTAATATTTCCCCTACTGAAAACATTTACTTCTATTTGCAAGATCCCAGTTAATTTTTCCTGATGATGACATGTCTAGTTGTTTTCTATTCTTTCTGTAAATTATGCTTGTTCTGTGGTTTGATTTCAGGAGGGTCAGTTTACTTGGATGAGGGCAGGGGAATTATATCTGTTTCCATATAAAGTTTCCCTTGTTATCCAATGTATTTTAACAATGAAGAGGTTGTTGGCAGATTTCTGTTGCCGGTATGTGGCACACAAAATACTAGGAACTCCTGCTCTAGGAAAGACTGGATTTATAGAAAGCTAAACTGTATTCCCCAAACAGTTTGCACTTCAAAACATTGTCAGTGACCTGAGGAACTCTTCATAAAAGGAGAACCTGTTTAATCTGAGACTTGGGGTTTTCTTGTTATAAAATATGACACTTTACATGATTCTTGACTATGGAAATGGATTTTCCACCTATGGTTTGCACAGCAGAGAAATGAGGGAGAGAAGAAAAGTAGGAAGTGATTATTTGGTAACATGGCAGAGTGGAAAATGTATTGGAGTCAAAGGTCCGGCTTTGTCTGTTGTTTACTTGCTCACTGCCTGAATGGCCTTGGACAAATCTGGGACTCAGTTTCCTCATCTGTCAAAACAGGAGAGGTGGACCAACTGACCCTTAAAGTCTCTTTCAGCTCTCAATAATCCTATGACCTTACAGAAAGTATAATTTTCAGAAGGTTCCAAATGAAAAATTAATTCACACCTGTTGTTTTTGCATTTGCAGGGGTGGGATGGGGTGCTGTTTGTGTGTGTGCGTGTGTGTGTGTGTGTATTTTGTTGTTGTTGTTTTTACTAGATCATCTCATCTAACTGTATAGTAATTTACACCTGCATTTTGGACTAAAATTGTGATTATATCTGAATTTTTCTTCTTTTAAAACCTCCATTGGGATGTGCCATTGGCTTCAAGTAAGAAGTTCATTTGAAAAAAACAACAACAATTAGTTTTAGTTGTTGACAGTAGGGCATGATTCTTCCCTCCTCTCCTCCTCTTAACGATATGGATTTAGCAGTTCACATTTGAGCTCATAAGCATTTCATATGGGCCTGAAGAAACAGGACTTAAGCCTTGATTCTTCCAGAGAATCAGGGTATCTGTCCCATGAATCTTTTCTTGACACCACAGAGAAAGCAAGTAGCACAATGAAATCCGAGGCTAATTGTTCATCCAAGCTAAAGGGATCAAAATCGAAAACAGGAGGAATAAATTTTAGGAGTGGAATTATAGCCACAGCAAAGTAACTGATGTTTTATCCCAGACTGCCCAGATCTAAAAAATGTGAATAGCATTTACAATCTTCAAAAGCATAAAAACATCTGTATTTAACTAGTTAACAAGAAAATTTAGTTGAAATAAAAAGTTGCCAGATGGCATGTGTTTTAATCCCTCCTTCCCCATTTTCTTCCCCTCAAATCCACCCTTCCTACAGACTTCCATATTTCTGTCAAATGCATCACCATTCTTCCAGTCACCCAAGTTTATAAACTAGGTAATATTCCAGATTTTCCTACTTCTTTTCACATGCAGTCCTTCTCCCAAAGCTGCCAAATTTTTCAAAGTAAACATCTGATCATATCACTCCCTCACTCAGTTAATATTAGTATCTCCTTATTACCCCTAAAATCAAATACTTCTGTTTAGCTTTTAAAACCTTTCACAACCTAGCCCCTCCTTACCTGTCCAGTTGAAGTGACATTGTACAAGAATCCCTCTATTGTACTACTTTACAATCCATAAAACTGCCTTTCTCTTTCTTCCTTACCTGATACCCATGGCTGTTCCCCATACCAAGAATCCCCTCACTTCTTATCTTCATCTCACAAAATGACACAATGGAATCCTTCCTCCCTCTCTAATTACCTCGTACTTTAAAAAGTTTGTATTTATTTTTTCTCTAATGAGTACTTATTGTTTTCCTCCCCCCAAGAATATAAATCAATGGATTTATGGGAGAAATTGTCATTCTTTTTTTTCTGTAAGTGTCATATAGTAGGTACTTGGAAAAGTTTGTGTTTATTTTCTCTACTAAGTATTTATTTTCTTCCCTTCCCCTAAGAATATAAATTGATGGATTTATGAGAGATTATGTCATTCTTTTTTTTCCTTAAGTGCCACATAGTAGATACTTCTCAGAAACAAGGGAAGTCAGTGTCTTTGGTCTAGGTAGATTCCTTGAAGGGTAAACTGCATCTTTCTGAATGATTTTTATTCTCTGCTTTAGCACACCAGGCTGGCCCTGGTCTCTCTGCCCTAGGAATGGGCACTCCTTACCAGCTTGTTTTTCAACCTTCGACTGCCTGTTTAAGTTTTTCACTCTCGGGTGCAAAAGACAGGAAATCAAGCCTCTCAAGTAAGTAATTCTTCTTCTCCCCACACACCATCAAAAACTCCCAGACATTTTTTTAAAATAACCACTAAAGACTTTTTTCCCTCTTTTATCCAGAAATAGGAGCACCCAACACCTTGATTAGATGGTAATGATTAGAGTGCTTTAAAGTTTTAAAAACATTTTACATATTTTACCATTCATGTTCAAGTCTCACTATGACTCTTTGAGATAGGTTCTATTGCTGTACCCATTTTATAGATGAAGGATATCAACTTGAGAGATGTGCCCAGGGTCTTATGGCTCTAGCGTTTTAGGAGAGACTCGAACTCCTTTTTTCTTGACTCCAAATACAGAGTGCAATCCATGATACCACCTGTCTCTCACAGAGAAATTCATGATGTACAGTGGAAAGAGCTGAATTTGGAATCAAGAGAAGCTGAGTTCAAATCTCAGTTCTCTCATTGTCTACCTGCTCTGGGACGTGAGTTTCCTCATCTTTGGACTAGATTGGGGTTTCTTAAACTTTTTCCCACTCATGATCCTTTTCACCCAAGAAATTTTTACATGACTTAGGCATATATGTACATAAAATAGGTATACAATTCAAACATTTACTGATAATGAATCATAATTTTGCAAGCCCAACATTCAGTTACAAGATCCCATATGGGTCCTGAACACACAGTTTAAGAAGCTGGAGGCTTGATGACATCTAAGGTGACATCTAAGCTCTCAGCCCATGATTCTGCAAATCTCAGCTTAGTCATTCTCTTAAGACTCTGGTTCCCCAACTTTTTGAAAATGAGTTCCCCTTTTTAGCATCAGAAAGTTAAGTGCCGATATCACTGGAGTTTTGCTGCTAGTGTCTGCTTATGATTGAAGAAATGAAGTACAGAAATCTATTATGGATTCACTCAGACTTTAACATGGATTTGTATTGGATTAATTAATTTAAAAACACCATTTATATCAAATAAAAATACTTTTTTTCTTTTTCTTTTTTCCTTTCTTCCTTCCCTCCCTCTCTCCTTTCCTCCCTCCCTCCTTTTCCTTCTTCCTTCCCTCCCTCTCTCCCTTCCTCCCTCCCTCCTTTTCTTTCTTCCTTCCCTCCCTCCCTTCCTCCCTCCTTCCCTTTCTCCCTCCCTCCCTTTCTCCCTCCCTTCCTCCTTTTCTCCCTCACTTCCTTCCTTCCTTCCTTCCTTCCTTCCTTCCTTCCTTCCTTCCTTCCTTCCTTCCTTCCTTCCTTCCTTCCTTCTTTCCATCCATCCTTCCTTCTTTCTTTCCTAGTTTGTTCAGGATGTAGAAGGCATTTTTGCATATTTATTACATGGAGTCAATAAAATGGACCCCTTGTAGCCACTTGTTGGTGTTCTGGGATTGCACATCTTGGTAACATGTCTTCAAGCCACTTCCATTACAAATCATCATAGATTTCTTAAAAATTAATCTTATTTTATTTTCAGTTTCTAATCTTCTTCCTCTCACCTCCATCTCCCCCACTTAAGAAAAAAAGAAAAGCAAAACCCAATGCAAATATGTACAATCAAGCAAAAATAATAATAATTCCTGCGTTAGCCAGAATCATAGGTTTAAAGGTAGATTACCTCCAGATTACTGAATGTAATCAACAGAGCAAACTTTGAACTCCGGTCCCTAATCTTCCATTTTCTTGGCTATTGGGGGAGGTTCAGGCTATTCCTCTCACCTGGAACTCATTCCCTTCTCCTCTTAAAATTACATTTCCTTCACTTCTTTCAGGCTCCTCAACTAGACTGTAAATTGCATCAAGGCAAGGATCACTTCACCTGTTTCCACATTCCTTGGAACCTCACCGTTCACATTCCATGTCTTAATGATGAATTCATATAAGGACAATTGTATCACTTTTCCATACGGAAAACATCCAGGCAGACCAGGAAGCAATTGGATTTGTGGCTTATCCAGGGTCACACAGCTAATACACTGTTACTAATGTGCCTCCCTCTTCCTTCTCCCCAGAACTTTTGTTTCTATGGATTTATATCTATTGATATTTACCACTTTAAAAAGTAAAACATCTTATTTAAATTTAAATTTTTGCATCTAGCAAATCCCCTGAAAGGACCTTGGGAACTATACTTTGAGAAACATTGATCTAGTCTATCCCTCTCCCTCCCTGCCTTTCACCCCTTATACAGAAAAAGAAATCGAGATCTGTGAGTTTAAGGAACTTGGCCAAGATTTCACAGTGAGTAGAGCTGGGTTTGAAACCCAGGTTCTCTGACCCCAAATCCAGGGTTTTTTCTACTCCTGCCCCATATCTGCTTCTTAGAAACCTTCTCCCGCAAAAAAAAAATCTACTCAAATGTAAGTGCCTTCTTCTATATGAAACCTTTCCCTATCCCTCCTTCCCATCACCTTTTGCTAGCAGCACCACTCTGTTATTCTGCATTTGTTTCGTCTGTATTTTATCTATACTTAATAATGTACATATGGTACTTCCAGTAGAGTGTAAGCCTGTGGAGGACATGGAGTGATCTTTTTTTTTCTTTTTCTTTCTTCCCTCCTCCATCCCTTCCTTCCATCCTTCTTTCTTTTCTTCCCCACTCCCTTCCATCCTCCCTTCCTTCCTCCCTTCTCTCACCCTCCCTCCGTTCCTTCTTTCTTTTCTTTTCCTTTTTTTTTTAATGAGGAAGCATAGGTGGTACAGTAGATAGAGTTCTGGGATTGGAATCATGAAGACCTCCATTCAAATCCATTTTTTAAACACTTACTAGCTGTGTGAACCCAGGCAAGACACTTAATTCGTTTGCCTTGGTTTCTTCAAATGTAAAATGTAATAATTGTAAAATGGGCACAATCCATCTCCAAAGGTCCTTGTTGTAAGATAATATTTGTAAAGTACTTAGCACATTGCTGAGCACATAGTAAGTGCTATAGAAATGCTAATTATTATTATCATCATATTTGGATCCCTAAGGCCTCAATATTTGGCCCGTAATAAGTGCCTAATGCTTTATTGGTTGATTGATGAGTGACTTTTTTTCCACTAGACCTAGCTCTCCCTGTCTCTGTTGAGTCTGTCTTCTTAGAAATCTTTTCAAAGTTCCTCCATGACCCAGAATGCCATGAACTGGTAACACAAAAGTCATTAGTTGCTTTTTTTCCTCTCACAGGTAAACAGAAGTTATCCGGTGCTGAGGAGTCCCCAGTTAGAATTACAAAAAGCAGCAGTACTGATCTTTTTTTGTTTAATGACCCCTGCATTGAGGCCCGGGAAAAACTGCAGGAAATGTGTCGAATTATGTGAGTGGAGAGAGAACTCTTGGGGACTGAGAAGAGGTGGCTCCTGATATCAAAATTCTAGTCCCCACACAAAGACAAAGAGAAGAGAGCCCAGGGCCAGCACCCAGAGAATCCAACTGCTGGATTCGTGTAGGGAAAATAGGGATAGAAATATTGTTTAGGGCTAGGCAGGAGGCAGTGGACGTTCAGGCATCAATCCAATAGATGGAAAAGGCTTTTGGAAAGCAACCAGACCCTAATACCTCACCTCATAGGGAGTAGGCAAGTTCTTCATAAACAGGGTTAGCTGAACCTGTGGAAGAATAGATCCTAAAATCACATTATAGAATCAGTTATTGTCTAGGGCATTTTGTGGCTATTTTCTGAGCAGTTCAGCAGTATAGCTTATTGAGTTTTGGATGTGGAGTCAAAAAGACTTGAATTCAAATCTCATCTCAGATACTTATTAGCTGAGTGACTTTGGGCAAGATTGATTTTATCGGCCTCATAACATGCTGTGCAAAACTTGGTCAACAGTTAAGAGCTATATCAATACTACCAATTATTTTTTATTTATATTTTCTGTTCCAAATTTTATCCCTCCCTCTCTTCATCCCTACCCTACCCATGAAGATACTGATTATATACTTAAAATCATAGAAAACATAGTTCCACATTAGCTATATTGTGTGTGTGTGTGTGTGTGTGTGTGTGCGCGCGCTAGGGGGAGGAGAGGATGAAGTAAGAAAAATAAAGTAAAAAAACTATATACCTCATTCTGCACTCAAAGTTTACCAATTCTTTCTTTGGAGGTAAATAGCATTTATTTATTTATTTATCGTGAGTCCTTTGGAATCTTTTTTGGATCATTATATCAAATAGAGTAGTCTTTCACAGTTCATCACTGTTTCAATATTATTGTTACAATGTTCTAGTTCTGCTTTATCTTGCATCAGCTCATAATGTGTTCCCAAGTTTTTTGGTTCATCATTTTTTTTAGTGCAACAGTATTCCAACAAAATCATACACACAACTTGTTCAGCCATTGTCCAATTGATGGCAGCCTTTCAATTTCTTTGCCACTACCACACACACACACACACACAAACCTGGTAGAATATTTTGTACATTTGTACATCATTTCCTTTGATCTCTTTGGAATGCAGACCAATAGTGGCAATGCTGAGTCAAAGGGTATATAGAATTTATAGTTCTTTGGGCATAGTTCCAAATTGTCTTTTAGAATGGTTAAGCCAGTTCACAGCTCTACCAATAGTGTATAAGTATACCTATTTTCCCACATCCTTCCCAGCATTTATCATTTCCTCCTCCTTTTATGTTAGTCAGTCTCTTAGGCATGAGGTAGTACCTCAAAATTGTTTTAATTTGCATTTTTCTTATTAATGACTTAGGGCATTTTTCATATGACTATTGATAGTTCTGATTTCTTCTTTTGGAAACTGCCTTTTCATATCCTTTGACCATTTATCAACTGGGGAATGACTCTTATTTCTATAATTTTATTCCTTATATGTTTAAGAAATGAAACTTTTATCAGGAAAGCATGCTTTAAAAATATTTTCCCAATTTCCTACATTCTTTGTAATTTTTGACACATTGGTTTTGCATGGGCAAAAATATTTTAATGTAATGTTATCAAAATTATCTGTTTTATCTCCCATAGATAAAGATCTTTATCTCTATGTCATTAACTCTCTTCCCTTACCCATGGATCAGACAGGCAATTTTTTCTTACTTCCCCTAATTTGCTTATGATATCACCCTTTGGCTCTAAATTATGTACTCATCTTGTTCTTATCTTGGTACATTGTGTGATTTGTTGCTCTGGGTCTACTTTCTGCTAGATGGGTTTTCTGGTCAGAGTTTTAGGGCAAAAAAGAGTGCAAATGATTGCTAACAGAGCAGAAGAGCAGTATATCGCTTCATAAGTCACACAACCTTGGAAGAACCAAAAATATACAGCCTAGTTTTGACAACAGCAGGAAGAAAGGCCTAAAATACTATCCCCTGTATCCTGCATCAGTTCAATTTTAACAAATTTTGTTAAGCCCAATTTTAACAGAAAACTGTAGATCAAGAAATAAACTGGAAAAAATGAGCAAACAACAAAAGAACTTAGCCCTAGAAAGTAGTATGTGGACAGGAAAGACCTTCAAGACACGACCTCTGAAGAAGACAATGAAATCAAAATGACTACAATGCAAAGCTTCAAAGAAAAATCTGAATTGGTCACAGATCCAAAAAAACTCTTAGAAGCATTCAAAGGGAATTTTAAAAATCAAACACAAGAGGTAGAGGGAAAATTGAAAAATAAGATCAGAATGGGACAAGGAAATTATAAAAAAGGAGACAACAGCTTGGTAAAAAGGCACAAAAATACTAAAGAAAGACCTTTAAAGAACCAGGATAGGCCAAATAGTAAAAGAAGCACAAAAATCCAATGAACAGAAAAATTCCTTAAAAACAGAATTAGCCAAATGGAAATTTAGGTACAAAAGCTCCTAGAAGAAAATGATTACTTAAAAATTAAAATTGGGGAAGCAGGAGCTAATGAATCCAGGAAACATCAAGAAATAATAAAACAAAGTCAAAAGAATGAAAAAATAGAAGAAAATGTAAATATCTCTTTAGCGGGGAGGGGAACTGACCTGAAAAATAGATCAAGGAAAGATATTTTAAGAATTATTAGACTATTTGAAAGCCAGAGACAAAATACCTTTCAAGAACTATCAGAAAAATTATCCTGGTATTTTAGAAACCGATAGTAAAATAGAAATTAAAAGAATGCACTTATCACTACCTGAAAGAGGTTCCAAAATGAAAACTCCCAGAAATATTATAGCCAAATTCCTGAGCTCTTGGGTCAAGAAGAAAATACTGAAAACAGCTAGAAAGAAACAAAATACAGTGGAGCCACAATCGGGATAATACAGGATTTGACAATTTCTCCATTAGAGGATCAGAGAGCTTGGATTGTGATATTCTGGAAAGCAAAGGAAGTAGGATTAGACCAAGAATCATCTACCCAGCAAAACTAAGTGTAATCCTTCAAGGGATGGGGGTGGGGTATATATTTGATGAAACAGGTTTTTGAACTATGTGTGATAAAAAGAACAGAGCTCAATAGAAAATTTGATTTCTAAATACAAAACTCAATAGAAGTATAAAAAAGGTAAACAGGAAAGTGAAATCATGAAGAAAGCTATTTATATTCCTTCATGGGAAGATCACACTTGTAACTCCTAAGAACTTCCTCATTATTAAGGCAATTAGATGGTAGTTATACATAGAGAACATGAGTGTGTCTTTACTATCACAGGATGATTTTAAAATAAAATTAAAGGGTAAGAAAAAAAGATAACTCTGGAAAAAGGGGAAAGAGAAAGGTAGAATGGGGTAAATTATCTCATTAAAAAAGACATGAAAAAAGAGCTTTTCATAGAGTAAATAACATACATTCAGTTGGGTATAGAATTTATCTTGTTCTACAAGAAAGTAGGAAGAAAAGGGGGCAATAGAAAGGGCAATGATAGAAAAGAAGGCAAATTTGTTTGTTTTTTGTTAAGGCAGTTGAGGTTAAATGACTTGCCCAGGGTCACACAGCTAGGAAGTGTTAAGTTTCTGAAACCGGATTTGAACCCAGCTCCTTCTGACTTCAAGGCTGGTGCTCTATCCACTGTGCCACCTAGCTGCCCCAAGAGGGGAATGCTTGGAGAAATAGTGGACAAAAGTAAAACAAACTTTTGAAGTAAGTTAGGAGACAAAGAGAGATAGACACACCCACATACACACACACACACACACACACACACACACACACACAGAGAAAAAAAGAGGAGAAAGAGAGAGAGAGAGAGCGCAGAAAATAGAATGGAAAGAAATACACAATAATCCTAACTGTGAATGTGAATGGGATGAACTCTTGCATAAAATGAAAGCCAATACTGCAGATAAAAAATCAGTCCAACAATATGTTAAAAAACACACACATATACGGACACACACACACAAAACAGACTAAAAATAAAGGACTGGAGCAGAGCATTATGCTTCAGCTAATGTAAAACATGTAGAGGTAGCAAATCTCAGACAAAGCAAAAACAAAAGTAGATCTCATTTAAAAAGATAAACCAGGAAGTTTGTTATTGTCATTCAGTCATGTCCAACTATGTGTGATCTTGTGGATCACAACATTCTGACACTGTCTGAAGAGTTTTCTTGGCAAAGATACTGAAGTGTTTTGCCATTTCCTGTTCCAATAGATTAAGGCAAACACAAATTAAGTGACTTTCCCCAAATCACACATTTTGCCAAAGGTACCATAGACAATAAAGTAATGCCAATATTAAACAATATATGCAACAAATGATATACAATTCTCAAAGGAAAAGTTAAGGAGTTACAGGAGGAAACAGTAAAACTATTCCACTCAACTTTTCTATCTCAGAACTAAATAAATATAACCAAAAATAAACAAGAAAGAAATTAAAATGAATGGCTCTTTAGGAAAGTTAAAGATATGATAGACTGCTGGAGAAAATTGAATGGGAATTGAAAGGAATGTGCCTTTTTTCCAGTGGTAGATGACATTTACACAAAAATTAATCATTTATTAGGGCATAAAAACCTCACAACCAAATACACAAAATATTAAGTGAATACATATCATGTCACAATTGTAAAAGTTGCATTCAATAAAAAGCATTAAAAGAGATTTAAAAATAATTGAAAACTCGAGACAAGAAGCCACTATTTGACAAAAATTGATGGAAAAATTGAAAAGCAGTTTGACAGAAACTAGGCAGAAGATCAACATCTTACACTATATACCAAGATAATATCAAAGTGGATACTTAATTTAGATAGAAATAATTACATAAGAAACAAATTAAGGGAGCCTAAAATGTCTTACCTATAAGATATATGGATAAGAGAAGATTTTATAGCAAAATGAGATGCAGAGTATTGCTCTTTTTACTTTCTCTAGATATCAAAACCATATTTGTGTGAAAGATAGAATTTAGTAGTACTCTTTTGCCTGTGTTTTTTAAAATAGTTTACATGATGTTGGAATTAATTGTTCTTTACATTTTTGGCAGAATTTGCTTACAAATCCATCTGGTCCAGGGTTTTTTTTTTTTTTTTTTTTTTCCCTTAGAGATTTCGTTTATGACTTGTTCAATTTTTTTTTCCCTAAGATAGAGCTGTTTAAGTATTTTGATTCATCTTCTGCTAATCTGAGAAATTTATATCTTTATAAATATCATTAATTTCACTTAGATTTTCAGTTTTATTGGAGAATGAGTAGGCAAACTGACTCCTAAAAATTGCTTTAATTTCATCATCTTTGGTAGAGTAATAATCTTTTTCATTTTTGATAGTGGTAATTTGTTTTTTTTTTAATCAAATTAACCAATGGTTAATCTATTTCCCCACATAAAACCATATCTTAGTTTTGTTTATTAATTCAGTTTTTAAACTTGTGATGTTATTAATCTCTGCTTTGATGGTTAGAATTTCTATTTTGGTCTTTAATTTAGAGATTTTGAATTTATTTATCCTAGGCTTTGTTGCTGTAGCTGTATAATCAATTCATTGATCTATTCTTCCTCCCTTTTATTGATGTAAATGTTTGGAAATGTAAATTTTCTTGTAAGTAGTGCTTTGGCTGTGTCCCACATATTTGGCATGTTCTTTCCTTGTTTGCTTTAATGAAATTATTGATTGTTTCTATGTTCTTTCTGCTCTTTGGAGAATTCTTTAGGATTAGATGATTTAGTTTCCAATTAATTTTTAATCTGTGCTTCAAAAGTCCTTCACTGAATGTCATTTTCATTGTATTATGATCTGTAAAGAGTGTATTTGATATTTCTGGTTTTCTGCATTTATTTGTGATTTTTATGTCTCAGTATATGGTGAAATTTTGTGTAGGTGCCATGTACAACTAAAAAAATGAAAGCTATACTCCGTTCTATTCCCATTCATTTTTTTCCCCAGAAATCTATCATATCTAACTTTTCTAAAATTCTACTTATCTCCTTAAATTCTTTCTTTTTTATTTTATGTTTAGATTTATCTATATCTAATTGAGATAAATCGAGATTATCTTCTAGCAGTTTTACTGTCTATTTATTCTTGTAATTCACTTAATTTTTACTTCAAGATTTGGATACTGTGTCATTCAGTGAATATATGTCTAATATTGTCTGTGGTATCTTTTAGCAAAATGTAGTTTCCCAGATTGTTTCTTTTAGTTAGACCCATTTTTTGCCTTTGTTCAAGATCATGATTGCAACCTCTGTCTTTTTTTTTTTTAACTTTACCTAAAGCATAATAAATTCTGTTCCAGTTTTTTATTTTAACTCCACATATATCTATCTAGTTCAAGAGTGTGACTTATAATCAATATATTATTGGATTCTGGATTCTAATCTATTCTGCTATCTTTTTCCATATAATGGTTGAGTTTCCCTATTCACATTCACATACATTAAGTTACTCAATGTATATTTCTTCCATTCTACTCTCTTCTATTTATTCTCTTTTTCTACCATATTTCCTTTTCAAAAGTCTTTTTGCATGTGACCACTGCCTCACTTAAACATTGGGCAAGCTGAATTTTGAATCCCAACTCTGTGTGTATAGAGTGTATATGTGGTATGCGTGTGTGTGTGTGTGTGTGTGTGTGTGTAGTTTTCACTCTCTGAAGTAGTTCATATGACAGTGAAGTTCAAGGATTACCTGCTCCCCAGACATTATCCCCTCTATGACAGAAGCTCTTCCCCATACATTTCTTTTTATGTGAGATAATTTTCCAGATTCTTCCTCTGCCTTCCTTCTCCTTCCAGTACATCACTCTTTCTCAGCCCTCCATTTTTTTTTCTTTTGAGATGATTCATAAGTAATAGACCCACACTTATACTCCACTAACTGCCCTAATAATAATAAAAGTCTTAAAGGTTACATGTGTCACCTTCACATTTGGGAATGCCAACAATTATAATATAAAATAATCTTGTTAACTTCCTTTGGATTTTTTACTCACGTTTACCTTTTTCTACTTTTCATGAGTATTGTGTTTGAATGTCACATTTTCTTTTTAACTCTGCTCTTCATCAGGAATGCTTGGAAGTCCTTTATTTCATTAATATCTTTTTTTTCTCTGAGATTATACTCAATTTTTCTGAGTAGTTTATTCTTGGCTGTAATCCTACCTCCTTTGCCTTCTGAAATATCATATTCCAAACCCTCCATTTCTTAATAATAGTAGCTGTTAAATCTTGTGTCATCTTGACCATGTCATGAAGTTATGATATTTAAATTATTTCTTTCAGGCTGTTGTCATTATTTTCTCTTTCACCTGGGAGCTCTGGAATTTGTTTTCATTATTAGACCTCTTTAAGAGGTGATAAATGGACTCTTTCTTTCTATTTTGCCTTTTGGTTCTAAGATATCTGGGCAGTTTTCTCTAATAATTTCTTGAAATTTGATATCTATATTCTTTTTTGAAAAAAAAATCATCATTTTCAGATAGTTCAAGATCTCTCTTTGATTTTCAGGTCAAATGTTTTATCTATGAAATGTTTTACATTTTCTTCCATTTTAAAATTTGTTTTTACTTTTATTATTTCTTGATGTTTCATGGAATTATTAACTACACTTAATTCTAATTTTAAGGGATTTTTTTCAGTGAGGTGTTTGTCATTTTAGCATTCTTTTATCCTTTGTCTAGTTCTGCTTTTTACAGAGTTGTTTCCTTCTATTTTTGCTATAATTTTTTTCATAATTTTCTTGCATTACTCTTTTTTTTTCCACAATTTTCTTTCTATGATTTTTATTTCGTTTTAAATCCTTTTTTCTCTTAAAAAATATCTTTTTATATTAGTTCTTCTAGGAATTATTGCAGGATTTTGTCCAATCTGCATTTTTAGAGGCTTTGCTTGTAGATATTTTTCAAGTCATTGTCTTCTTTTTTAAAAATAGCTTTTTATTTTCAAAATACATGCAAAGATAGTTTTCAACATTTACTTTTGCAAAACCTTGTGCTCCAAATTTTTCTCCCTCCTTTCCCCCATTCCCCTGCCCTAGACAGGAAGTAATCCAATATAGATTAAACATGTGCACATTTTCCAAACTTATTTCCACATCATGCTGCACAAGAAAAATCAGATCAAAAAGGAAAAAAAGAGAGAAATAAATAAAAGCAAATAACAACCCAAAGGGCAAAATACTATGTTATGATCTATATTCAGTTATCACAGTTCTCTTTCTGGATGCAGATGACTCTCTCTATCACAAGTCTATTGAAATTGGCCTAAATCACTTATTGTTGAAAAGAGCAACATCCATCAAAATTGCTCATCATATAATCTTCTTGTTGCTGTGTATAATATTCTCTTGGTTCTACTCATGTCACTAAATCAGTTCATGTAAGTCTCTCAGGCCTTTCTGAAATCATCCTGCTGATAGTTTCTTATAGAACAGCAATATTCTATAACATTTATATACCTTAACTTATTCAGTCATTCTCCAACTAACCCTCATTTTCCAGTTTCTTGCAAATCATTTTCTTATTCTGAGTTTGTGTCGTAAACTTCTCTGGCACCATAATAGAATTTTATGTTCAGGTTTTGTTTTTTCTGATTGCTCATTTTTTCTATTTCTTTACTTTGGGCTTTATGTTAGAGCTGGACTCTACTCATCTCTATGAGATAAAGAAGGCAAGATGATTTTTCTCAGCTCTGGGCCTTTACATCCTACTGTTTTCACAGCTAGTTCTCAGGACCTATAAATTTTCAGTGTTTCTAAGCTGATGTGATCTGGGGGAAAATATGGTCAGTGCCCTTCTGATCTATACTCTAGTTCCTACCCAGATAGGACCCCTCTTCCTTCATGACCACAACTCCTCCGCCCTAAAACTGTAACTTGGAATGAAGTTGCCGAATGGCACCTGGTCCTGAGCCCAGTGCTAATATAAGGGTCACCTATAATCTCTTACTAACCAGGGTTTTGATCAGTGGATTAACCAAGATTTAATCAGGGGATTAATCCTTACCATCTCTGGGTGCTAAGCATTCCAGATGTCATTGCTATTTCTTTTATCGCTGCCATTATTTTAAAGACATATAACTTGTATCACTTTTTCTGTGCCATGTTCCTGTCCTACCCCCACCCAGTGTCCAAAAACCTTTCCTTCTGCCCTCCCAAGCTATTCTGGATTGAAAAAAAAATGACTGTGACTTTTTGTTGGCTAACTTAGAATTCAATTCAATACATTTTAAAAAGTTGTTTAGAGGGAAATGTAAAAGCTTAGGAAAAAATATTCATTAAACTTTGTCATCATGATTCTGTTCCTTGTATTATTATTATTAACGTAACTCATATAGCAAGGTTTCTTAATATAATTTAATAAATATTTATTGAGTCCCTACTGGGTGAAAATCACCATGCTGTGGACTATGGGCCAGACCATAGCTGGGTGGATAGATCTAGGTTTGACAGGTTTGTCCTAATAGATTCAGAAAAGAATATCTCTTCGTGCCATTGATCACTGGTCATCCTCAGATCTTGTGCTTAGGCTAATTCTACTAGACAGTTCAGAAAAACTTTCAAGATAGCAAGCCCATGAATGGAAACTCAGAGTGATCCAGTATAGGGAGTTGGACTGAGGACCCTGTTTGTTAAGTTGAAATCCAATTGAATTTCACTTCTCACTTATTTCTTCCAGAGAAGCTGAAAAGAACTCATGGAAAGGGAAGAAATTTTCTTCCCCTGTCATTTTACACAACTACAGTGATAAAAAGACCAGTTCTCACACTGTCAATAAAGGGGAGTCGAAGGTTCGCTTACATTCTTCAGGACGCCAACATCATATCATTACTCAGCAGCCTCAACCAGTGGATACCAAATGGAAGAAGGCCTTAAAGTTTCATTACACCTTCTATGATGGGACCAGCTTTGTTTTGTATCCTTCACTTTGTGGGAGCCCCCTGCCTACCTCACTTCAGATGTCCATTCTCAAAAGTTTTCATTTCATGGGAAAATATTGATATGGATACTGACTCATGACTTAGAAGCATCTGAAACAATGTAGACCCTAGAGGCACCTGAAGCCTGATCTGGGCTGACAAATTAAGTTCCCCTGTGCCAAAAGACCAATGCATCAACTCTTCCAGCATGAATCCAAAATCCTCCCTAAGGTCAAGAGCACTAAAATCTATATGTCCTTGAATGACTTTGTAAACAAAAGGTTTTGTCTTAATGAACTTTAAAGTGAGTTGGTGAGATGAAGAACACCAGAAACTATATTCTTTTGGGGTTTAATTATCTTTTTGTAGTAATCAAGTAGGATTTGGGGGTGGGGCAGGATATATTAAACAGGAAAAACATACCACTTGAATAAGATCATGGATTGACTAGAGGTGGGTTACTTATTATAATTTGCCCACTTACCTAGTCAGAAAGATCACAGTGTGGATGGAGCCAAAGGTCTGAATCTCTTCTCTTGGGGAGAAGTCTAGAACAAGGTTTGCAACAGGAAGAAATGCACATGGTGATTTTCCTAGATAAAGATCTTGCTTTGATCTTAAAAATTTTGCCCTGCCTTGCGGAGCCAAAGCTTACTCTATGATGGGTTTGGGATGAGGCTCATTTAGTTTAGTGCTAGCCAGTTTTATAGTTATATTATTTTAAACTTTACTGTTGAACTGTCTTATTTTTTAAACCATTTTTGCACATATTATAAGACTTTATTCTTTCCCTTATAATTATTCATCCATTTTTTCTCCAACACTAAATTATCATTTAAATCTGGAAAGGAGTGAATACCCAGATATTTGAGGTGGCAACACAACCTTGGGGATAATAAAAATGAGATTATAGGGAAGCATCAGTATTCTAGAGATGCTTAGATGGGTAGAAGTAAATGGACATATGGTCCTATGAATGGAAAGAAGGTCTTTCTACAGGGTATCCCAAAAATCTTAGTGAATTTTTAAGCTAATCAAACTACTTAAAAGTGATGTTCGGTCATTTTTCAGTCATATCTAGCTTTGTGACCCCATTTAGGGTTTTCTTGGTAAAGATACTAGAGTGACTTATCATTTCTTTCTCCAGCTTATTTTACAGATGAGGAAACTAGGACAAACAGGATTAAAGGAATTGCCCAGGGTCACATAGTTAGTATCTGAGATCAGATTTGAGCTCATAATCTTGAGTCCAGAACCAATGCTGCACCAACTAGCAAGCCAACTTAAAGCTTCAGTCAGACACTTTGGGTACCCTATATGCATTCCACATAGTAGCACAGACGCTGAAAAAGGTATAGGTGAATATGAAAAAGCCTGGTCATGTAAGACCAGAACCCTTCTAATGGGCAACTAAAATTCTTTCCTTATCTATAAAGTAGGGATCTCTGCTGAGTTCTCATAAAAATAGTTGTATTTTTATGTATGTCTGTGTCTAGCTTCCTCTGAAGGGGTATTAACCGGACAGTTAATCAACTGTTACCCTCATTGCTCCCTATGACAATAGCTACTTTTACATAGTTATTGACATACTTCATTTTTACTTTTAGGTAAAAGTCTCGAATTGGTTAAGATTACTTGGCAATTGACTGCTGGGAAAGTGGGTTTTACTGTTCTTTTTCAGGAAGGCAAGAACTGTTGTCAATATCCTTTAAAAGAGTACTTACTCCCAAGTCTGAGACTGCTTATGGGTAGCAACTAAAAGCAATGACGATGAAATCCTGTCTTTCTGTCTTTCTTTGTGTCTGTCTCTTTCTCTGTATATCTCTCTATGTGTCTCTTTGTCTCTGTCTCTTTTTCTCTCTTTCTCTCTGTCTGTCTCTCCCTCTCTCTGTGTCTCTCTGTCTTTTTCTCTATCTTTATCTCTCTCACCTCTCATTTATATTCCATGTAGGCTGAATGGAAAAATAGTACTAAACACTAGCATTTGTAGTATTAAAGACTTGCAAATTGCTTTGTACATTATCTCATTTAATGGAAAAGAAAAAAGAAAATGGCAGGAAAGACATTTGTGGGAAAGTGTAGCTTTGATGATCTTTGTTCCTGAGTGGTGCTCCGTGTTTGACTCTGTGTTCTCTTGTCCTTGGGGATTCTTTTTGCATACAATTACTCTGTGTAAAAGCTGGCTTGAAGTTTAACATCAAGAAAACTAAGACTTGGCAAATAGAGAGAGAAGAAATGGAAGTAGTATCAGATTTTATATTCTTTCATTCAAAAATCACTGCAGCCATGAAATTTGAAGATCTTGCTCCTTGGAGGGAAAGCTATGGTGAATCTGGACAGCATACTCTCTAGAGAGACATCACCTTACCAATAAAGGTCTTTACAAAGTTATGTTTTTTCCAGTAACAATATATGGCAGAGAAGTTGGACAATAAGGAAAATCGAGTGATGCAGAAGTGACATTTTCTAATTGTGGTGCTAAAGACTTTTTAGAGTCTCTTGGATAGCTAGGAGATCAAGCTATTTATAGGACAATCAAACATTGAAGCTTAAATGCTTTGGTCATAGAATAAGAAGATGAGACTGATTGAAAAATGATGCCGGGAAAAATTGAAAGCAAAAAAGGGAATAGCAGAAGAAGTAGTAGATAGATAGTAGGACAAAGAACATGAATTTGAATTTCAAAAGATAGTGGAGGATAGAAGGATCTGGTATGTTATGGTTCATGAGATCACAAAGAGTAGGAAATTACTGAACAACTAGTGAGCTCCTTAATCGCACAGAACCCCAAAGGGTTTGTTCATGATGACTATCATAAGATCTTCAATGGGTGGATCCAGGTAGGGAAGACACTGTGTCAGGAGACTTTGGAAAGAAGAAAGGGAAGAAATTAGAAAGGAAAGGAAGGATCAATTTGTCAGTCACCTGTTATGCATCAGGCATTGTGCTAAACATTTTGTCAATATCTCCTTTGATCTTCCCAATCCTATAGATAGATGCTGTTGTATCTCCATTTTACAGTTGAGGAAATTGAGGCAAACAGTGCTAAATGATTTGCACAGGGATACATACAACTGGAAAGTGTCTGAGGTCAGATTTGAACTTTGGTCTCCAAGGTGACTTGAAGATACTGGGCACCTCAGGGACGGGGGTACCAAGGCAAAGACAGATTTCATTGACTTTGTATATAATATAGTATAGTCCTAGGGACTCTTGATGACCTATCAGAATCTGCTGAGTTATCCTCGCAAAAAGTAAAGGCTGTTCAACAAGAAACCAGAGCTCACAGCCCACAGAGTGCGTGCCCAGCTCTACACCAGTAGATCATCTCTCCCCAGTGGGCATCACCCTGTCATACACATGCAGAATGTGTATGACTTTCTTAGTCATAAGAAATGATGAAGGGATAATGACTTGCTTAGTCAGATAACTAATTAGCAAATAGGGCCAGAATCCAGGTCTAACCCTTGATCCAGACTAGTGCCTTTTCCTCTCCACCCACTCTCCCACCCTGCCAGATTCCCTTCCTAGGGATAGTTGAATAATGCCCCTTCTCTTTGTTTCCTTTATCCTTCTCTTCCTCTTCCTTCCTCCTTTGTTCTTCTCCTCCTCCTCCTCCTCCTTCTTTTTCTCCTTCTCCTCCTTCTTTTGTAAAAGCATCAGAGGATCAATTTGATTAACTCCATCTACTGCTCAGAGGCCCCAACTGCTAGAAAAATAGAAAAATTGTCTTAGTTGGCTTAGCAACCTTTCTAAGAGCTGGAGGACAGTCAGGTATCCTCCCAGGCTGCTCCAGGAACTTAAGCTCAATTTTGCCTTTTAGCCAAACTGGGAATTCAGAATTTAAGCTCCTAGTCAAAGATGTCACATTATTTCTCTTGTCTAAATGAATCCATTCATCACGTTTTATTCAGCCTCAGCTTCCAAATATATAGTAGTATATTAAACACAAAGGGCTCATTCAAGTGGGTTCCCCCACCCGCCTGCATTATCATTTTCCAGCTCTTCACTGAATTTAATAGGATCAACTGCCCTAGTGCCCCATGAAGATGTCCATGAATTAGGTTCATCTAATCTAGCCAGGAGAGAGAGATGAGATATTAATAATGCAAACACAGGATTGCATCCTATCCAAAGTCTTTGTTTGCTAATGGCATTATCTACCAGGTTCTTGGTCCCACCACTCCCACCCATGCCGGGATCATATAAAATCTGTTGGTTTGATAAGTAGGACCCAAGCTTTGTGTTAGTTGTGACTAGACTGATATCCTGTCATCTTCCTGACTCTGATCCCAGGTCTCTATCCACTGTGCCACCTAGCTGCCCTTCTTATCCTGTCATCTTCATGGTAAGCCCATCTTGTTGATCAGAAACCATCAATTAGTGGAGGGCATTATAGGCAATTGCCTTATTTTTAATTTCTTTTTCAATTATCAAGCATTTTTTCCTCTCATCCATGTGGGAAAAAAAGAAAAAATGAAAAAACCCTATTTGTGGCAAATATACATAGTCAAGAAAAAATGAATTGACTATACCCCCAAATATATGTTTCATTCTACATATTAGCCCATCACCTCTCTGTCCAGAGAAGAATAATATGGGCTTTGTTTTTCTTTAAGGGGCCCCGAGGTAGCCTAAGAAAGGGCTGAACTTAGCATCAGTTAGCACCAAGTTAGTAAGAATAATTGGTTAAACTCCTTGAATAATTACAATGACTCAGCTTGATCCTTAAGAAGAAATGAAAAAAAGGAAACTCCTCTTTACACAGTTAAAGAACATTGGAGTGAAACATTGCTTATATATCATCACTCAATTGGTGTATTGATGGTTAATTTTATGGAGTTGATTTTGATTTTTTTCTTTTACTATTTTATTCTTTATTACAAGAAAAAAAGAATTCTTTGTTGTTTCTTTGATAGAAGAGGGGGGGAAGGAGATATATATATATGGTGTATTGATGGTTAATTTTATGAAGGTGATAGTAAAATATCAATTGGTTCAAAAGAAATCTACAGTATGGGATTTCTTATCCCTTCACCTCAGGCTCTTGTTGACCCATCCCAACAGCCCTCTATCCTCCAAGGGCTTCCCAAGAGTGATTTCCATAGTTCTTAGAGCTTCTGTCCACCCCTTCCTCATGTCACAACCACAGGGGTATGCCCAGAAGTCCCCCCTCCATTATTCTCATCAGTTTCGGTCATGTCTGAATCTGTAGCCCTATTTGGGATTTTCTTATCAGGTATACTGCAGTGATTAGTCATTTCATTCTCCAGCACATTTTACAGATGAGGAAACTGAGGCAAGCAGAGTTAAGTAACTGGCCCAGGGTCACATAGCTAGTATTTGTGTGTCAGATTTGAACTCAAAAGATGGGTTTTCTTCAATCCCAGTACTCTAGCCACTATGGTGCCAGCCAGGAGCCTCATAAAACATGCATGTATAAGCATAAATAGAATATCAAGATAGGGACAGGAAAATAAGGAGCTCTCAATAAAGGTGGCACCGACATCCAGAACTGGAAGTCCTAAATTCTTACCTTTCTTAGTCTAATCATTCTCATATTCTTCACATAATCTTATCCCCTCCCTTTCATTTGTAGATGAGGAAACTGAGGTTTGGAGAAATTGAATTATTTGCCCAGGGTCACACAGCTAGTAATTGGTAGAGCTGGGATTTGAATCTAGACCTTTTGGCTCTAGATATACTGTAATTCATTGGGTCCCATCAAGCATCCTGAGGAATTTCTCTTTATTTGACTTGACTGTTCCCACCAGCTATCCTTCAGGAAATATTGCTGTGTGTCAGATTCCTACATGCTGCAAGGGAAGATATACAACCTGCATTTTCAATGACACCCCAAGCTTCTCCATGATAGGTCTTTTTACTGCTGAAGGTCATGGGAATGTACAGTATAACCTCAAGAATCGGTGAGTGGATTATTAGAAATGGTGATATTAAGAATATATCATCTGAATGAAAAAAAACAGCACTTATTAAACATTTACAATGTACCAAGTACATGTTAAGCTCTGAAGATACAAATAGAAAAAGATGCCCAATCTCTGTTCTCAAGGAGTTAATTTTCTAATTTGAAGAGGCAACACATAATGAAAAGTTCAGCTGCTAGTCAAGATGGAAGGGTCAGGAGTCCCAAGAGTTCAGCAAGGGAGTAGATTGCAAAACCCAAACAAACTTAGTGTCAGGGGGCTATAAAATACAGGAGTTGGGCATGTCGTAAGACCTGGAGGATCTTAAGAAGCAGGAGCAGGACAAAGGTAAGAACTATTGATTTTTTATCACAAATAATAGATTGTTGACTTCCATCTCATTCAAAACCTATGAGTCCTCAAATTTTCAGTTTCATCATTCTGTCACAGATTTAGAGCCTCAAAGGCCATCTAGTTCAAACCATACTTTAACGAGAATCCATTTAACAATATATTTGAAAGGAAGTCATCCATCATTTTTTAAAAGTTAAATTTTTCTTTCTTGATCAAAAAAATCTTCCTTCTTTCCTACTCCCATGCTACCGTCAACACCAATTGAGAAGAAAGAACAGAATCCCTGTTGCAAACATATATAGTCAAGCAAAACATTTTCCCACATTTCTCCTTTTTTTCTTTCCAATTCTTTTCACCATATATCATTTCTTTTCCATTTTTCAGCTAGTACTTTTAAATTCATTTATAAAAATATCTTAAACTTGTCTTTCCACCTCTTGTTTTCTCTCTCCCAGAAATCCTGATTGAACTTGTGCCCAAGCTACATTTCTCTTTTGAGACTTTTCTTATAGATAGTTCGGGGTCCATTTCATCTTCTGGATTTGTTTTTTTATAATAGAATTCTTTTTGTTTTTGTTTTCTCCTTTTTTCAGCCTACATTCTCATCTTGGACTTTAGTTAGAAGCAGACTCTGAGTAATTCTGGAAAGAATATCTGAGATAACCTAGTGCACTCTAGATTCCTGTTGTTATTTTCATGGGGAATTGAGTGTTATATTATTCCAGGATCTTGGAGACAGTTAAGACTGAAACTTGCAAGATCTCTGTGCTCCAAAAATGATCTGATGAAAGGCAAAGCCTGATCATTTTGCTTCAAATTTTTAATATGGGTTTGGCCCTATACAAAACATATGCAGGCTTGCTCTAATTGGAGTTCTAGTAAATTGGTTCAGGACTCCTGGAAATCTATGCTGATTCAGAGGGACAGAATCACAGACTGATCTTTTGTCTGGGATACCTGCTCTGCTTATTCTTCTGTAGGCTTCAAGATGGACTGGGACTCTGATCTTCTGCTGGGGTCACAGCTGCTACTTGCTTCTGAACTTGCTTCTTTGTTCATTACACAATTTAGGACTTGCAACTGCTTCTCACACTGGAAAACCATCCCTAAGTATAGGTGCACTCCTAAGTCATCCTTGGATCTATGGTCTGGAATTGGATAATGAATAACAGAGCTGCCAATTGGCACCTGTTACTGTGCCCTATACAAGTTTAATCCCCTCTGTGCTGCATTTGGAGTCATTTTGTTGTTCTGGTGCACAGTCTTTACCTGAATTGGAATGCTTTTGTTAATCCATTCTTGGTTTGACCCTCCCTCCCATCCCCAACATCTATAGACCTTTCTGTCTGTCTTTCTAAAGTTGATCTGGCCTGGACTTCAGTGAACTGGAGTCATTGAGATTTTTTTCTTTGGATTTGCTACTCAGGATTCAGTCTGGTGCATTTCTTAGATCTATTTGGAAGAATTGTAGGGTAGAGCCGAGATTTACCCCTTCCTACTATGCAGCTACTTTATTTTGCCTGCCTGATCTTTTGTTTACTTCCCAAAGCAATCTATTCTGTTTCCTTGCACTGATCTTAATCCATCTCTCTTCAGTTCTCTCTTCCTCTTCCCATTGCTTTTTCTTTTAACTTCTGAGAACTATATCCAACTTGGGTTACCGGGATTTGGGAGAAAACATTGATTAACTGATAAGTATTCAAAAGAGGATAAAATGGATGGTGAATGAATTTAAGTTCATGACATGGCAAGGATGATTTGAAAGCTATGAGAAAAGTTACCCAAAGGAAAAGAAGACTTATGTGGGAGCATAATAGCTGTCTTTAACTCTTCAAAAAGCTTAACCATGGAAGATTGATTCCACTTATTCCACTTATTCTCTGTACTACCATCTCTATGATCTCTGAGCATCTACTTTTCTTATTTCTTATTTTTCTTAAGGAGCTACCTTGTTCCTTAACTGTGGAGTAGTAAAGAGATTGTGTAGTATAGGGGAAAGTCCTCTATCTGGAGTCAAAGGACCAGAGTTCAAATACCAACTGGTTTCTTACAATTTGTATAATCGTAATCAAGTTATCTTGCCTCTCAAGGACCAGAATAGTTCAAAAGAGTCAAACTTATGAAGCTGAATCAGATTAAAATGTAATTAGGAAAAGTTTAAGAAAATAAAACTATAATACAACACAGATAGTGTTAATTTGTGGTTTTCTAAGTCAATATGTAGGCATCTAAGTGGCACTGCAATGAACAGAGTGCTGGTCCTGGAGTCAGGAAAAATCATCTTAATTGAAATCTGGCTTCAGACACTAACTGTGTGAATCTGGGCAAGTAACTTAACCCTGTTTGTTCAGTTTTCATCTGTAAAATGATCTGGAAAAGGAAATGGCAAATCATCCCAGGATCTTTACCAAGAAACTCCAAATGGGGTCCCAAAGAGCTGAACACAACAAAAGTGACTCAACAAGTCAATATGTGGTTTTCAGGAATTTTTTTTAATTTGAACTTGGTACTATTGGACTAAATGATCTTTAAGGCTCCTTTCAGGTGTAAATATGAACTCTTATGACACTTTATATTCCTTGAATATGTGTGTGTGTGTGTGTGTGTGTGTGTGTGTGTGTGTGTGAGGGTCAATAGCCTACAATGAAGTTTGGAGCCTCTTGCCCTTCTCCCACATACAAACACAACCACCACTACTCACAAGAAAGCCTTCAAAATAAGGCACATTTTCACTTTAATAGTCTATCTTCTATAGGCTGAAAGACCAGGCATTTTTTCAAAGGACACAGCACATAAAATATTTAAGACATTCAAATCTTCTTGAGAGATTGGGGAAGTGTCTCTTCTCTTGTTTTTCTGATGATTTTTTTTCCTTTCAGTATCGGACTATAATACAAGGAGGCCTATGGAATTCAAAGCTCTGCTCTGAGCCCAGTATAGTCTATCATGTGTATGAGTGGAAAAGGTGGGGAGTGAATTTTGATTTTTTTGTTTCTACCTCTCTGGATCTCTCAAGAGTTCAAGTGATTTAGAGAGAAGACCAAGGGAAGATAGATAGGTACTGGGACATTTTTACTATAAGCACTGTCTTATGCCAGAGGACAGAAATAAAAGAAGATGGTGGTGATATATAGTAGACATGTCCTGGAACCCACCATACCTTCTTCCCATTTCTGCATCACCCTGGGGCTTGGGAGATCCTGAGAGACAGAGTCAAACAAGAAAAAATGCTACTTGCATTACAGTAAAATCCATCAGAGCATCTTCAAGGGCTTTTATCCCTAGGAATTTGTCCTTTTTTGCCTCTACCTACTATTTGTAGCGCAGGACTACATCCCTTCCCCTCTCCTCCCCTCCCCTGACACACACACTATTCCTTAGAAATCATGAACTTGCTTCTCTCAGTTCATCCTTGTATGGTTTCTCCCAGCTATCCATGTATGTTAATGATGAATCATGAGGGTGGATGTATAAAAGACACTTTGGGGCATACAGTTCATAAATGGAGTTGGACCTCCAAGAAGCGGACCTTGATATCATTAGAGTATAAGGTAGGAGACAATACCACCAATTCATAGAGTGCAAGTATATATTAATGGTCAGGCCTGTGTAGCTTTTCCCTTGCATTAAAGGAGGAGAATTACAGCTTTCTGAGATTGTTCTGGGATCCAGTAGAATTTAATTCATTCATTTACCTATTCAACCCATCTATTCACTGGAGCCATCCAAGCCCCATTAGAATTTCATTCAGAGAAGAATGTTTTTGCAAGCACCCTGGGCCCCATCAAAGAATTTCATTCATGTATTAAGTACCTACTGTGTACCCAATCCTATTCTGGAATCCATAGAGGATACCATGATGAATAAGGCACAGCTTCTAATTCCAAGGAGTGTATTTACCCATTAAGCAAAAAATAAAACAATAACATAGAAATTCAGTATGTGGTTAAGGGCCAGAAAGAGGAATCTAGAAAACAAGTACAATAGGAGTTTAATGAAAAGAAAGCTTTGTAAATGGTCTTCCTACCTTCAAGTTTCCTAATTTTACACCATTGTTTCCCCTCTTCTTCACTCTGGGAGCCCCTACTAAGCATTGCTTTTTTTCAGAGTTGGAAGGGACTTCAGTGGTCATCATCCTTGAATACTACTTGCATTCTTTTAACTTCTGAGAACTATATCCAACTTAGGTTACTGGGATTGGATACCCGGTATGAGACACTTAATGAGTTCAGTAATGACAAAAACAGATTATGGTGGACTGGAAAGGCTTTCTGGAAGAAGTGGGACTCAATATATGCCTTAAAGGCTGGGTGGGTAGGGATGAGCCATCCAGAGATGAGGGGTATTCAAAGTGGGAAGAAGAGCACAGGTTTTTAAAGGTGTGAAGGGGAGAAAGTATGATATTTTATGAAACAATATATAGACCACCTGAAGGTTTTGAGCAGAGTGAAGGTTCTCCCCTTCACACCTTTAAAAACCTGTGCTCTTCTTCCCACTTTGAATACCCCTCATCTCTGGATGGCTCATCCCTACCCACCCAGCCTTTAAGGCATATATTGAGTCCCACTTCTTCCAGAAAGCCTTTCCAGTCCACCATAATCTGTTTTTGTCATTACTGAACTCATTAAGTGTCTCATCCTTACCACTCAAGTGGCAATAAACCAGAGATTGTCTTGTGTTACATAATAAGGCACCCAGTTAAAATATATTTGAAAAATGATGAGACTTTGAGGACTTCATTTTGGTGACTCTAAAAATCAGAAGAAAGAAAAAGCCATGGCGGGGGGGGAGGAAGAGAAGGATTTGTTATGTTGCTTATCTTGTCATAGTAACAGTTCCACTGGTTTTGTAAGGCTAAAAAATTTCTCTGCATTTGGTCAGGAATCATTTGTAAATATGTCACAAGACAAATTTTTGTGTTTTTCTTTTAATTTATGTAGAGCAGAACAATGAATCTTCAACAATATTTTATGGTTAGGAAAGGACAATCAGGTATGATTAAGACAATAACAGCTTCCCCAAATTTTTTTACAGATGAATGAACACATTAAACTGAAGGTACAGAGTCAAGATACAATAAGCATCATTTTCAGTGCCCTGAATGACAATGTGAATCTATTCCTTTCACCTACAGATTGTCCACATGGAGCACCTACTGACAAGCGGGTAAGATCATAAGATTGAGGCTATGCAGGAACTTTAGTGGTCATCTAGTCTGACACCCCAACTTTCGACAGAGGAGGGCCAGAAAAGGGAAATCAATTACATAAAGTCAGACAAGATGATAAAATGACCCCTGTTTCCAATATTATGGATCATTGTGAGGACTCTAGTACATAGTTGGTCAAGTTAAACACAACATTCCAGGAAATTACTGAGGACTACACTGGGTTCATTAAGTTATATTCCCCCCACACACACACCCTCTGCCTAGATATGTGTCCAGTGTAATCCATAGATCCCTGACAAAAATTATCCTCTATGCTGGTATCCCTGCATATTTACCTGTGAAATATGATAAAACTGAAGGTAAAGAGCAGCCTTGAAGGAAAAAAAAGAAGTTTTACAAAAAAAGAATAATAGCCCAAAGGACTGAATTATAGTGGGGTGGCTGAAAGAAATAGCCTCTTTCTGCCCTAATAATTCCTGGATTCCTTATCTATCCACTAGTCACTGCAGTGATAAGGGATTTGTCCAAGTCCATTACCTCCTAATAAAACTTCCCTGTGAAGGACTCTGCCCCTAAAAGAGAATAACTAGAAATGAAACAAAGATTAAAATCTCAATTGATTAAGTTCTAAAAAATTCAAGTATTCCTTAAGTATCTATCATGCCTAGCATGGTGTTAGTTGCTAGATTGGGTAGATTTTTCAAGATAAAATATAGCCTTTGATCTCAAGAAGCTTATGATAGGAAAGACAAAACACATATGCAGAAAATAGCCATAGGCTGTCACAAGTCAAGTGTCCATTGTGTAGTACAGACTAAGCACATTTGGAATTTGGAGATGGAAAGTTTGAGATGATGCTTTAGGGAATGAAAGCAAATGCTGCTTTATTTCCATTTGGACTGAAAGATGAAATGGTCAAAATATAGCCAAGAAAAAGGCTAAGATTGCCTCTCATAAATTTCCAATCTGGTCAAATTCAGAAAATCTTTATCTACGGTATAGTATCATTATTTATAATTACTTTTGCTATGACATGTTATGGTATGAAAGACAGTTTTTCTAATACAGAATGGCTGAATAAGTTATGGTATAGGAGTGTTATGGAATATAAGAAATGATCAGCAAAATGATTTCAGAGAGACCTGGAGAGAATTAGATGAACTGATGCTAAGTGAAATGAACAGAATCAGATCATTGTACACAGAAACAGTAAAATTATATGATGATCAATTCTGTTGGATGTGGCTCTTCCCAGCAGTGAGATGATTTAGGCCAGTTCCAATGATCTTATGATGATCAGAGCCATTTACATCCAGAGAATGGTCTGTGGAAAATGAGTGTAGATCACAATAAAGCATTTTCACTTCAAAAAAATAAATAAATTTTGAGGCTGCCTAGTATAAATATAAGCATTAAACCTAAAGTCATGCAGGTTTATGAAAACCTGATATCCAATCCCACCCTGGACACATTAGCTATATGATCCTGGGCAAATCACCTAGCCTCTCAATGTTATCATTATCAGATTATTGTGATAATCCAATGAGATAGTAAATATAAAATGCTTTGTAAATCTTAAAATGTTATATATGCTATCCGTTATTAGCTATTATCATATGCCATAAGAGTTATAAACCCATATCTTGTCTGATTCCTTGTATTAACCATATTGTCTTCCAATGTGTTAAAATTATTGAACTTTCATAGATTTAGAAAATATTATGGCTCATATTTTCATGTAATCATAGAATTACTAATAGGGTGAATTCAGTTTAAAAGACACCTTGATTCTCAGATTACTTTAGAAACATTGTGTTAAAGAATGTTAGCAAGAGAATTCTAATTCAAAATCATTTAATTTGGTTCTTCCAGATTTGGTGAGGAAACTGAGGTCCAGGAAGGAAAGAGATTTACCTAAAATCACATGGCTACTGACCTATTTCAATAGCTGTCACTTTGACTATTTATATAATTCCTTAAAAAGCAAATTGATATAATAGAGAGATAACCTCATAGTTCAAAAAAAATCTGAATTCAAGTCTTCCTCTGAGTCTCAGAATTATTATAAGCAATGCTTTTAATGTTGGAAAATGCAGAAACAGCTACTGATCTGAACTCAATAGAGTGCTCTCATCATAGATCTGGATGAAAATTAAACAATTATAATTAAACAAAATAACAGAAATCTTCTTAATTACAAAGACAATGTTATTAAGTTGAGGCATGATGTCATTGAGGAGGGGTAACCTGGGGGCAGCACTTTAGAACCAAGATGGGCTTTACCTATTTACCCATTGTCCACTTGTAGAGACCCAGAAGGAATGAAATGTAGGAGGGACAAAAATGGAAGGAAAAGTTTTGAATATAAGATTAGGAAGGCAGCTTAGGTAGGTGCCATAGTAAGGAATTCGAAGTTAGACTGTGTGCCCCCCTCAGTTAGACACGAGACTCTTTTCTGCTTAAACAAAATCTTTATAAATGTAAAAATGCTATAAGTTTTGAAATAAGAGACACTGTTAGAGCCACAATCCACTGCACAATCAAAAAGATGAACCAATTAATGGGGAAAAAAGCAAAGAATCCATCAATAGGACAGCCCAGCTGTCTAATAATTTCACAAGACTAATAATTTCATAACAGTGAATAGGAGAGGTAAGGCTCATACAATTTCAGCACTAAATGCCTGGTGGACAGCTCCACCTGTTGTTCCATAAACATCTCCCTACTCTCACAAAATTTACCCCTCCTGCAAGATTTAACTCAATTAAGTTCAAGAAATATTTCTTTTATGTGCTAGGCATTGTGCTTTTGTCTATTACTAGAATTATCATCTTTTCTGCTTTGCAGTCTTAGAAAAATAGCATCTTTGACTCTTTGTTCTTCTTCACATAGTCAATCATTGGACAATTCCATTTCATTTCCATTCTTTCTCTATGTCTCTCACATCTATCTCCATTCTGTCCAGTTGTCAACTTAGTTCAGGTCTCATGACTCCTCACCTAAATTACTATAATAACCTCTTAATTGGTCCCCTACACTTCTGGTCTCTCCTTTCTCCAATTCAGCTTCTACAAATTTGACAGAATAATTTTCCTAAAGTACAGATCTGACCATGTCATTTTATTGCTCAAGAATATTCAGTAAATCTCTATTCATCCTAAAGTAAAAGCCAGTTTTCTCAGTTTTGTACTTAAATTCCTTCATGGATTGTTTCCAACCTACCTCTCCAAGATTATTTCACATCATGATCTTCATGTACTCTTGTGTTCTATCAAAGTTCTTGACTTGGTTCTCCGAACAAGGCATTTTATCCCTTACCTTTCTATCAGCTGTCATACATTCTTGGAATGTTCCTCTTCATCTCTCCTTCTTATAATTATTGGCCTTTAATGTTCAGTTAAGATGCCACTATGAGAATTCCCCTATTTGTAATGTTTCTTTTCTTCCTCAAGTTATTCTGTCCAGGGTGTCCCATGGGTCTTAGTGCAGTTTTAAGCTATTAAAATTTAAAACTACATCAAGAATTTTAGAATCCCTTGAATTTATTTGTCTATATTTATGTTGTCATATCCCTCATTCAACCAGTAGAATGAAAGATCCTTAAGAACTTTTTATTTGGCATTTCTTACTTTACCACAGTGCCTTACACATATTAGGTACTTGGTAAATACTAGGTAAATTGAATTGAATTGAATTATAAATGGGAAGGACCTTACAAATTACTTAGTCCAAATCCCTGGTTTTATATATGTTTAAACTAAGGCCAAAGGGAATGAAATGGTTTAATTAAGGTAACACAGAATCATAGGATAATAAATTTAAAACTGGAAAATACCATCTTGGTCAAATTTCTCATTTTACAGATAAGAAAACTGAGGCCTCAGAGAGGTTAAGTGACATGTCTGGGGTCACATTATAAGTGGCAGAACTAAGATTTGAATCAAGGATCTGTGACACTAAATCTAGTAACAGAAAGGGGAGATATGATGAGGGATAGAAGGTAGCATGAGAAAAAAATTGGAATGCTAAATACATTAAAAAAGAAAAGCACTTGCTATGCTGGCTTTGGACTTCTTATGACTGTCCAAGTCAGAGCATCTAACACACCTTCCTTTGCTTTTTTGCTTTTCAATCCTCAGACTGGGTTTTATGACTTGTCAGCAGAAGCAAATATTTCTTGAAAGGGAAGCAGATGAACAATGGGTTCCCCTCCCTTATTTCCCCCTTTAAAAACTCTGTCACAGGGAACCTTGTTAAATGGTCTCCCCAGGCACCCATAGCCTAGTGAAGACCAACCCAGTTGGAGCAACAACGAAAACTGCCTTCAAAGCAGGCACAGCTTTAAAGGTCCCATAGCCTGGTTCTCCACTAAATATTTATATGCAGTTGTGCTTTGGAAACTAGGCAGCTCGTCAATTTAAATGTTTTATTGGCCCAAAAGACAGGCAGTATGGGCTGTCCTATTGATGGATTCTTTGCTTTTTTCCCATTAATTGGTTCATCTTTTTGATTGTGCAGTGGATTGTGGCTCTAACAGTGTCTCTTATTTCAAAACTTATAGCATTTTTACATTTATAAAGATTTTGTTTAAGCAGAAAAGAGTCTCGTGTCTAACTGAGGGGGGCACACAGTCAAGCAGATAATTTTTATCAGCATTGTAACCATTAGGGGATCTTGGATGTGATTACTTGTAAAGCCCCATCTAACAATAAGATTCTGTGATTCTATATTATTATTTGATGAGGATCTTTCCAGGTTATTTGATACAGACTTCCCTCTCGCCTCCCCTTTATGAGAGGTATTAATTCCTTCATTTTCCAGATCTTCTAAAGGGAGGTTGCCTAACCTTTTTATTAGGAATGTTGTAAGGGGGAGGCTTATTCAGGCCTAGAGTAGCTAATCATTGATATATCTTATAATTCCAAGATTCCATCTTTCTTTTCTTGTTCCTTCTTTTATTGAAGCAATGTGATATGGTGGATAGAACATGAGAATGGGAGTCAAGGACCTATGACTTCATATAGACTTTGTTTTATCTCATGGATGAGGAATTGGTGTCTCTGAAGTATAAGATGCAGTTTCTGTTCCAAAGAACAATAATATAAACTCACAGGTGCCATGAAAAGAAGGATGATCCAGCTAAGCTTCAAAGAAAATGAAAACTTTCTGCCAAACAGTATCAAAGTAGCTATTTGTCAACCTGGAATTAATCATATAGACATTTGTGGCCTAATGGAGGCATATTGCAAGACATGATGAAACTCCCAAGACTTTACGAACCTAATCACTGTTACCAACTATTGGCAGTTTGTGTGCAAATAAGTAATATTGCCAGAAGATCTATGGAAAGTGTAAGTAGGGATTCTAAAATCTTAGCCAAGTAATTGAAAGTCTTAGGGGTGCAGGGGGTTTCTCATCCTTCTGCCCAATGGGAGACAAAGAGAAAGGGGGGAAAGAAGGGGGAAAGAGAAAAACACAGACAGACAAAAAGACACAGAAAGAGACAGAGGCAGATAGAAACAGAGAAAGACACAGAGAGAAACAAGTAGAGGTAGATTTGGCTGTAATGAGTTACTTTACCTCAGTGGTTCTCAAAGTGTGGTCCAGAGAATCCTGGGGTCTCTGAAACCCTTTCAGAGGACCCAAAAATTCAAAATTAATTTTTATTTCTAATATTGTAAATTATCAATAAATATAACCCACATAAACAAAAACTCCTTGGACAGATCTTCAATAATTTTTAATACTATAAAGATAGTAACAACAAAAGTTTGAGAACTCCTGCTTTGCCTCCTTCCTGACAGAGAGGTAATGGATTCAAGGCACAGATTGAGACATTTATGAATATGGACAATGGTATTTTGTTTTGCTCAACTATACATATTTGCTATAGGAGGTTTGTTTTTCTTTTTTCTTTAAAATTACTTTTTTGTGGTAAAAAGAAAATCTAAAAAATTGCGTGGATAAATATTATGGAAAGCACTTTGGTGAAGATCAATGGAGAGAGAAATAAAAGTCATATTGACATTAAAGTATAATACAGAACATCTGAACAAAAGAAAAAATAAAAGGGCAATTGGGGAAACATCACAAGCCTGGCTCAGAGGCATGATATGATATTGATAAGGGACTTAATTTCCTGAACATTTGCTGGAACATTCGCTGTTAAAAGTAGAATAGCTAATAAGCATTGAGCTTTATACTAATTTCATTGTTCACAAGTTAGAGGAAAGGATGAAAAGAACTGCTCTTCTAGATTTGATTTTGACCAACAAGAGAGAGGTGACTGTTGAAATGAAAATGATTAACACATTGGGGGAAGTTAGCACTTCCTAATGGCATTATGTCACTTTGTGACAATGGCAATGTAAACCAGGAAATGTTTGACATATACTCTAGATTTTAGAAGAGCAGACTTAAAAAGATTTACAGCAAGTATAAATAATTTCATAAACAATAAATTTCTGTCAGGAAAGTCAATTTAGGAATCTCAGAAGAAAATTCTGAAGACCCAAACAGAAATAATTTTGGTGATGAGGAAAATGGAAGTTGTCTAAAGAGACTGATGAGGATACAGTCATCAATCAACTTGGATTTTAAAAAGATATATATGGGAAATGGAAGCAAGATCAGGAATTAGAAGATGATGCAAAAGAAATGTGATAAAGTGCTGTAAGAAATGTCAGGAGTACTGAAGCTCAGAATAACTTGGTGTTCCGGTTTTCAAAAAAGAAAAAGGAATGGTGTGGATTCCACAAACTAAAGGCTAATGAACTTGGCTCTGAATACTGGAGAAACTCTATAATGACTTATCAAAGAACTGGTTGATGAACATTTAGGGAAGGAAGCAGTAGACACAAAAAGTCAGCATATCTTCCTTTAGTGCAAATCATTCTCCTTTTCTATGTGGAAAATTCTGTAGATTTCAATAAAGTGACCAACAAATTTTGTTATGTTATCCTTGTGGACAAGATGGAAATATATAATCTACAAAGTCAAACCAAAGGAAAGAGTGAAATCTATATGAATTACTGGTATCAAAGAATATGAATGTAGGTTGATGTCAGCTTAGAAGGAAATCTTTATTAAAGGGTTGAAGAGATAGTCCCCATCTTCCAATATTTATTTTAAAACTCAATGAGTTATTCTTTCAGAAAATATTAAGTATCTGCTACAAGTGAGAGACCATGTTAGGTGTTATAAAATGCTTAAACTTCTATCTTCACATCACCTTAAATTCTTCCAGCTCCTTGGTCTTAGAAAATTCTATAATTCATAGGCTTTTTTTTTTTTCAGGAGGGGGCTATTTTTATATAGAATCTGAGAGGGATTAGCACACTTAGCAGTGTCAGGGATTCACTGAGGGATGCAATTATAGTATGACTTTCGGGATTGCCTCTGGATTCTAGCCTCATTTTCATCCAGCACATGGGCTAAGGGTTAGATATATTAGAAATGAATCATTATGGCAATTTTTATAAGACCTGCAAAGGAGAGGTGCAAATTGAGTTTTTTTCCTTATAAGATGTGAATTCCTTGAGAGTTGACTGTCTTGCTTTTCTATTTGTATCCCTAATGCTTAACCCAATGTTTTGCTTATAATAAAGTACCTAATAAATGCTTTTTATCCAATTATTTATTCATGACTTGATAACAGCAAACTTCAGATATATATAGAAGAAAAAGAATTCAGAAGGGGTCATGGAAGCAAAAATACATTTTTCTTATTATTAGAATGAATACAATGTACTTGTTAGATTGAATACAATACTTGTTACACACCATAAGTCATAGAAGTTTATGGTTTCATATATAAAACTTTCTTATTTTCATTTGTTTATTTGAACATTTGCTTTTATTAATAGTTATTTGAATTTAGAACAATATACTTTTAAAATTCTGATTTCTGGATGAAGCATAAAATTGCCCACAAAGGTTTTAGTTAGAGATAAGGAATAGAATTGTGATTTCATTAGTTTAGAAATTTCTGGGTTAGAAAACTCCCACTACTTAATAGAGATCAACACCTTCTTTGCAGTCTTTAATATTAGAAGGTTGCAAATACACTGAGAGATTAAGTTACTTCCTGAGGGACAGAGGCAAGACTTGAATCCAAGGTTTTCCTGGCTTCAAGTTTGACTTCCTAACCATTACGTCATACCTTCTCTTTCTAGGATATAAAATTGCCTGTAATTCTCCTCTGGAAAGTCCAACCACCTTAGAAGTCGTGTCCTCTAGAAGGGGGTATTATTGTCCCTTCTCACTAAGAAAGTAGTGGGATGAATCTTTGAGAATAGGACGAACACAGCCCTTTTTGTATTGGCAAGAAACTGGAAACTGAGTGGATGCCCATCAGTTGGAGAATGATTGAATAAGTCATGGTGTATGAATGCTATGGAATATTATTGTTCCGTAAGAAACGACTAGCAGGCTGATCTCAGAGAGGTTTGGGGAGACTTACATGAACTGATGCTGAGTGAAATGAGCAGAATCAGATCATTGTACATGGCAACAACAAGATTATATGATAATCAATTCTGATGGATGTAGCTCTCTTCAACAATGAGATGATTGATGCTAGTTCCAATGACCTTGTGATGATGAAAGCCTTCTACACCCAGAGAGAGGACTGTGGGAACTGAGGGTGGATCACAACATAGCATTCTCACTCTTTTTGTTGTGATTTGCTTGAATTTTATTTTCTTTGCCATTTTTTGTTTTTTGATCTGATTTTTCTTGTGCAACAAGATAATTGTATAAATATATATGCCTAAAACCAGAAGTTCAGTTTGTAGCATAAAAACAATATTTCAAAGATAACTTTCAAAGACTTGTGATTAACACAATGACTAGCCACAATTCCAGAGGACTCTTAATGAAACATGCTACTCACTTCTAGATAGTGAAATGATATACTCACTTCTAGATAGTGAAATGATATACTCAGAGTACAGACTGAAACGTATGCGCGCGCGCGCGTGTGTGTGTGTGTGGCCAATGTCAGAATTTATTTTCCTTGATTATACATGTCTGAAATGGTTTTTGTTTTCCTTTCTTTGTAATAAGAAGAGAGGTAGACCTGAAAATAAAATAAAATTGAATTTAAAATATGTATGCCTATATTGGATTTAACACATATTTTTACCATGTTTAACATATATTGGATAACTTGCCATTTAGGGGAGGGGGAAGGGAAAAGGGGAGGACAAGATTTTTCATGGGTCAGTGTTGAAAAATTATTCTTGCATATGTTTTGAAAATAAAAAAAACTTCAACAAAAAAAGAGAATAGGCCAAACAGTTTTAAGAGGTTATATTTATTACCCTGAATGCCTGTCAGTATGCTTTTGGTTCCTCTGCATCACAGAGCAGTTCAGGTTTTCTGCAGGTCAAGATGAGATGTTGCTCTTGGCTAACAATGACAAGTATTTCCTCTTCTTGGTCTTTCAAGTATTATTTTAGACGGGGTCCTGAAGAGGGAACATCCAAGATGATCCGAGCACTGGTTGAGATTAAGAAGCGATTTCAGAAGACAGTGTCTCAATTTATGAATTCTGTTTTGCTGTCAGCAGGTAAATATTAAAAGAGTGAAGAAGTCTGGCAGGCAGGGTTTTTTGGAGCACTCCCTTCCCTGTGGGTTTTCTGTAATTTGTAAAATACATATCAACCTTTAATTATGTTGACCAATGCTTTTCCATTCCAAAAATCCCTATTCATCCTAAGTACTGGCTCAAATGTTTTTGTGCCTCTTTAATTCATAAGCACTTCTGAGACTTGTGGGGTCACCCTCCGCATCCCCATACAATGAGGTTAGCCTTGATAATTAGGAAATTAGGCAACTGCTTACATGGTATGAATTATAAGTTGCCAGTTAGGGTTTCTCTGATTCCAAATATATTCAAATATAATTCATTTTTTTTTAGTTTTTTTTTTTATTTAATAGCCTTTTATTTACAGGATATATACATGGGTAACTTTAAAGCATTAACAATTGCCAAACCTCTTGTTCCAATTTTTCACCTCTTACCCCCCCCCACCCCCTCCCCTAGATGGCAGGATGACCAGTAGATGTTAAATATATTAAAATATAAATTAGATACACAATAAGTATACCTGACCAAAATGTTATCAAATATAATTCATATAAAATTATAGAGTAAAAGTCAAAAGGGACTTCAGATGTTATCTTGTCAACTCCTTCATTTTACAGACAATGAAACTGGGTTCAAAGAGAAGTGACTTGCCCCAAATCATACTGAAAGTAAATATCAAAAATGGGATTTGAATCCAAAACTAAGCAACTTGAGGGCAGGAACTGTCTTTTTCTTTTCTTTGCATTCACAATATCTTATGTATTCTTAACACTGCACCTGACACATATCGTATGATTAATAAATGCTGGTTGAGCATCATGATGCTTGTTGGTGGAATTGTGAACTGTGCCAACCATTCTAGAGAGCAATTTGGAACCATGCCCAAAGGACTATAAAACTGTGTATACCTTTTGATCCAGCAATACAGTTACTAGCCTATATCCCAAACAGATCATAAAAAGGGGGAAAGGACCTACATGTACAAAAATACTTATAGCAGCTCTTTTCCTTATAGCAAAATATTGGAAATGGAGGAAATGCTTATCAATTGAGGCAATGACTGAACATTGAATGTAATGGAATACTATTGTGCAATAAGAATTGATGAATAGGCAGAGAATCTGGAAAGACCTGTAGGAACTGATGCAAAGGGAAATGAATATAACCAGGAAAATGTTGGATATAGCATTAGCAACAATGTATCATAACCAACAATGAATGAGTCAGCTCTTCCCAGAAACAAAATGATCCAAACAAGTATAAAGGTTACATAAAGAAAAATGCTATCCACATCTAGATAAAGAACTGCTGGACTCTGAATGCAGATTGAAGCATATTTTTTCTCTTTATTCTTTTTTCTTGTTTTTTTAATCTGTTTTTTCACAATTGTGACTAATATGTAAATATGTTTTACAAAATAGCATATGATAGTGCAAAGTAAATTGCCTACCATTTTAGAAAGATAGGAGGGGAGAGAGGAAGGAAGAAAAATACAGAACTCAAAATCTTGTACAGATGAATGCTAAAAATTGTCTTGATATGTAAGTGGAAAAAACAACATTATTTTTTTTCTCTCTTCAATAGTATTTTATTTTTCCAATGGCATATAAAGATACTTTTCAAAATATTTTTCAGCATTCATTTTTGTGAGATTTTGAGTTCCAGATTTTATTTCCTCCCCCAAGATAACAAGCAATATGATAAAGATTATACATATACAATCATTTAAAACATATTTCTGTATTAGTTATGTTGTGAAAGGGAAATCAGAACAAAAGGGAAATTCAGTAAAGGCTAAGAAATAGAATAGTCAATCAGTGGAATAGGTGAGGTTCACAGAACAAAGTAGTTCAATAACTATAGCAATCTAATGTTTGACAAACCCAAAGACCCCAGCTTTTGGGATAAGAACTCACTGTTTGACAAAAACTGCTGGGAAAATTGGAAATTAGTATGGCAGAAACTAGGCATTGACCCACACTTAACACCATACACCAAGATAAGGTCAAAAATGGGTTCATGACCTAGGCATAAAGAATGAGATTATAAATAAATTAGAAGAACATAGGATAGTTTACCTCTCAGACCTATGGAAGAGGAAGGAATTTGTGCCCAAAGAAAAACTGGAGATCATTATTGATCACAAAATAGAAAATTTTGATTATATCAAATTGAAAAGTTTTTGTACAAACAAAACTAATGCAGACAAGATTAGAAAGGAAGAAATAAACTGGGAAAACATTTTTACAGTCAAAGGTTCTGATAAAGGCCTCATTTCCAAAATATATAGAGAATTGACTCTAATTTATAAAAAATCAAGCCATTCTCCAGTTGATAAATGGTCAAAGGATATGAACAGACAATTCTCAGATGAAGAAATTGAAACTATTTCTAGCCATATGAAAAGATACCCCAAGTCATTATTAATCAGAGAAATGCAAATTAAGACAACTCTGAGATATCACTATACACCTGTCAGATTGGCTAGAATGACAGGGAACGATAATGTGGAATGCTGGAGGGAATGTGGAAAAACTGGGACACGGATACATTGTTGGTGGAATTGTGAATACATCCAGCCATTCTGGAGAGCAATTTGGAACTATGCTTAAAGTTAAAAAACTCTGCATACCCTTTGATCCAGCAGTGATACTACTAGGCTTATATCCCAAAGAGATCACAAAGAAGGGAAAGGGATCTGTAGGTGCAAGAATATTTATGACAGCCCTCTTTGTAGTGGCAAAAAACTGGAAACTGAGTGGATACCCATCAATTGGAGAATGGCTGAATAAATTGTGGTATATGAATATTATGGAATATTATAGTTCTGTAAGAAATGACCAACAGGATGATTTCAGAAAAGACTGAAGAGACTTATATAAACTGGTGCTGAGCGAAATGAGCAGGACCAGGAGATCATTATATACTTCAACAACAATACCATATAATGATCAATTGTGATGGACGTGACCTTTTTCAACAGTAAAATGAAACAAATCAGTTCCAATAGAACAGTAATGAATTGAACCAGCTACACTCAGCGAAAGAACTCTGGGAGATGACTAGGAGCCACTACATAGAATTCCCAATCCCTCTATTTTTGTCTACCTGGATTTTTGATTTCCTTCACAGACTAATTGTACACTATTTCAAAGTCTGACTCTCTTTATACAGCAAAATAACTGTTTGGACATGTATACTTATTTTGTATTTTATACTTTAACATATTTAACATGTATTGGTCAACCTCCCATCTGGGGAAGGGGTGAGGTGAAGGAGGGGAAAAATTGGAACAAAAGGTTTTGCAATTGTCAGTGCTGAAAAATTACCCATGCATATATCTTGTAAATAAAAAGCTATAATAATAAAAAAGAGGAAAAAAAAGAAAAAAAAAAACTGTGCATGCCCTTTGACCCAGCAGTGTTTCTATTGGGCCTGTGTCCCAAAGAGAGCTTAAAAACAGAAGGGGACCTGCATGTGCAAAAATGTTTGTGGCAGCCCTTTTTGTAGTGGCCAGAAACTGGAAACTGAATGGATGCCCATCAGTTGGAGAATGGCTGAATAAGTTATGGTGTATGAATGTTATGGAATATTATTGTTCTGTAAGAAACAATTAACAGGATGATTTCAGAGAGGTCTGGAGAGACCTACATGAGCTGATACTAAGTGAAATAAGCAGAACCAGGAGATCATTATATGCAACAACAGCAAGATTATATGATGATCAATTCTGATGGATGGCTCTCTTCAACAATGAGGTGATTCAGAAATTGTTCAGTGATGAAAAGATAGAGAGGACTGTGGGAACTGAATGTAGTTCACAACACAGCATTTTCACCCTTTTTGTTGTTGTTTGCTTGCATTTTATTTTGCTTCACTTTTTTTCTTATATGGCATGATAATTGTATAAATATGTAAGCATATATTGGATTTAACATATATTTCTACCATGTTTAACATATATTGGACTACTTGCCATCTAGAGGAGTCTGGGGGGGAAGGGAGGAAATTGGAATACAGGCTTTTGCAAGGGCTAATGTTGAGGAATTGTCCATGCATATGTTTTGAAAAATAAAAAGCTTTAATTAAAAAAAAAAAGAACAAAAAGGAAAAATCTAAGAAAGAAAAAGCAAAGCAAAAACAACCTGAAAATAGTATGCTTTTCTTTGTATTCAATCTCCATAGTTGTGTCTCTGGCATTTGGATGGCATTTTCCATCCCAAGTCTATTAGAATTGTCTTGGATCACTATTGCTGAGAAAAGTTAAGTCATATCATAATTGATTACCACATTATCTTGCTGTTACTATGTTCTCCTAATTTTGCTCACTTTTCTCAGCATTAATTCATCAAAGTCTTTCAAGGTTTTTTCTGAAATCAGTCTGCTCATAATTTCTTATGGAACAATAATACTCTATTACATTCATGTACCATAACTTATTCAATGAATGGGCATCCATTCAATTTCCAATTCCTTGTGATCACAAAAAGAACTGCTACAAACATTTTTGCATACATGGTTTAAAAAAACATCTTTTCCCTCTTTATCATCTCTCTGGAATACAGACCCAGTAGTGACACTGATGAATCAAAGGATATGCATAATTTTATAGTCCTTTGGGCACAGTTCCAAAGTAGGTTCTCCAAAATGTTTGGATATTTCACAACTTTTCCACCAGTTTCCCACATACCCACCAACATTTATCATCTTTACATGTAATTTAGCCAAACTGATAGGTATGAGGTAATACCTCCAAGTTGTTTTAATTTGCAAAAAAAAAAAAATACTACTTAAAAAAGAATGAATGGGGTTCAGTGGAGGGTGAGAATTGCATGTTCTATAGCTTTGAAAGGTTTCCCAGTAGAAGTGGGGCTTGATTTAAAGGAGTAACTCCATATCAGCCTTAAAGTAAATGGTGGGAACTACAGAGATGGGATGGACACAAGAGAGTTCTCTCAGGTAGGGAAAGTGTCAAGAATAAGGGTAGAATGGACAAAGGAACTTTCATGGTATAGTTAATCAACATTAAGTCAGACTGAGTGGAGGACAGAGTTTGGACAGAAAAGCAGTAGTAGAAAAGGTCAGATTCTGACTCATGATGACATTATATCTTGCACTCTACTCCCAGGCCTCCTCACAATAGACTATCCAGTGAAGGATGAAATAGACCTCAGCCGGTTCAGGAAGATAGTACCATCCTTAATACAGTGGCGTCCCAAATCAGCATTGGATTCAATTGCCCGCAGTAGTTCAGTAATACGATCTTCTTCCCCTGGGGACCTATTCCAGGATGATTCTTCAACAATAACCATGAGCATTACTAAAAAGCAGTCTATCAGAATCCCATCCAGAATCACTGACAGGTGGGTTTAGACATGTACTTCCTACTGAAATCATCTGGGATCTATGCACATAAAACCCATATCTATTGACTCAGGGCCTGTCCAAATCAAGAAACCCATCCAGAGCCATTCACAATCTGCTAATGTCATTGATCTGTCTTGAGAAGGCCACACTTGGAGATTTATGCTAAATTCTCGATGCCATATTTTAATCCGCACTCCTATTGTGAGAGCCTTCCATGTGCCCAGTAAGCCAGTTTTTCCATTATTCTATAAGACCAGAAACACTTAGAACTATTTTGCCTCATATTATAATTAGTTCATTTTATCTATCCATCCAATTCAGCAAACAACTGTTGAACAACACCCACTATATAAAAGATCTAAGAAAGATACCAAGATCTATAATACAGCATCCCTATCTTATAATTTTTTTTTTATTATTGGTCCTACTTATCCATCTATGCATTGATAAATTGGAGAATGTCAGAGAAAGGTTATAAGATGTTGAAGGGGTTTGAGATCATGTCAAATGAGGATCACTTCAAGAAAATGGAAATGAATAAAGGGAAAATGAGGGGTTTAGACAGGGATGGAATGATAACTGTCTTTAACAGCTAGTATTTACATAGCACTTCTATGATTTGCAAAATACTTTACTGTGGGAGGTAGATGCTATTGCTATGCCCTCTTTACAGATGAGGAAATTGAGGCAGACCGGTAATAAGTGTCTGAATCTGAATTGGCACTCCTGGGAGACAGATCACTTAGGTTCAAGTTGTCCCTTAATTATGTGAGATACCTGCCAGCGTTCCAATTAACTCATATGTAAAAATGGGAATGATTATCTCAAAAGTTGTTATGATGATTTTGTCTGAGTCCAGGTCCAGTACTTCACCTAGCTATTTCAGTACTTCAAATAGTTTTATATGCTTAAAGAATACTCATATGGAAAAGGAATTAACTTTGCTCTCATTGCCCCAAAGAGGAAGACTCGGGAGCAAAGATGTATAGAAGTTTCAAAGGTATAGTTTGATGCATCAAGTAAAGGGAAATATCCTAACAATGAGGGTTATCCAAGAAGCAGTAAGCACTTCTGAAAGAGATAATGAGCTTCCCATTATAATGAGCTTTAAGGGAAGACTGGATAAGTTTTAGGTTATTAGGTATACTATAAAGGCAATTCTTATTGAAGTGTAGGCTAGATTAGTTGGCCTCTGAGCTTCTTTCTAAGTCAGAAATTCTGGGATTCTGGGGAAACTATTAAGAAAAATTTCATCCATCTACTTTTTAACTTGGGAAGAGATTCTTTTAAAGTAGGAACTCTGCCTCATGCTATGCCCATGTCTGAGTGTCTGGTGAAAAACATTCAAAAGCTATCAGTTGTGTTTTAAAATGCAAAAAATAAAATACAGAGGATTCAAAAGAAAACCAATAAATACAGTTGTCACTCCTTCCCTCTCTCTCCCACTCTACTCCAAACCCATTACTTATCACTTCTCCCTTAACTCACTTCCTGGTAAATGCAAACTACATGAGAGATACAAACGTGATGAGATTTTAGCAAAGGAAAGAGGTGATGAGGGGCAAAACACCAGGTTAAAAACCCTTGTTTTTTAGGATCATGGTAATCACTGATTTTTGAGCTGGAAGAGACTTTAGTCTAACTCTTATTTTCCAGCAAAACAATGGAGGCTCTGAGAAATATCTTGTCCAGATTTCCAAAGCTAGGAAATATGTGAGGCAATATTGAAGCTAGATCTCCTCATTCCCTTTTTAGGAAAGGATGGGATTGGGTATTTCAAATTGTCCTCTTCTTATTCTGGGGGACCTGCTTTACAGGTCTAAATCAACAGGCATCGTGGAACAAAAGCCCCCCAGCACCTGGGCTTTCACTCTCGCTGACTGTCCCCTGATGCTCCGGAAGCTACTGCTCAAACAGGACACTGGCTTTGGCTGCAGATGTCTGGTGAAAAGCCCTGCACTCACAGATCTAGAGTTAGAAAGGTTCATCTCGGCTCCCAGGGACCCAAGCCAAATCCTGGTGCTCTATGTGATGACTAACCAGACTGCTACCAACATGAGCCATCTGGAATGGATCCTGGACTCACTCTATTTGCACAATCAGTTTGGCCGACCCTCTCCTTGCATTCAGGTAATTGGAGCTCTCCATTACCCAAGCCCAAGCCAAAGTCAAGAATAGTCATAGATAACATGATAAATGGGAAACATGTATAAAAGAATTGTACATGTTCAACATATATTGGATTATTTGTTGTCTAGGGGAGGGAGTAGAAAAAGGTAGAGAGAAAAATTTGGAACACAAGATTTTGTAAGAGTGAATGTTGAAAACTATCTTTAATGTATTTTGAAAATAAAACTCTTACTTAAAAAAATAATAGGCATAGAACTGACCCCACATATGGGTAGAACTGATGGGGCAACTAAAGGAAAAAATTTCAAGGTTGTCAAGACATCTTCACACCTATGTGATTGTAATCTCAGCATTTGTCACTCTATGCTTAAAGAAAGCATTAGAAATTATTCTTTTCTGATAATCTTTTAAAATTATTATTATATATATATTATTAATTATCAAACTAATTTAAAAAAAATAATACCCATATTTCCTTTTCCCACTCCCTTACCAGAGAATCATCCTTTGTAAACAATAAAGGGAAAACAATGAAGAAAACTAACCTACACATTAAAAAGTCTGATATATCCAGTCTTCTATCTCTTCAGAGCAGAAGAGAGAGGGAACTACTGAAGGCCCTTTTGGGAATGAAAATGTGCCAACCTGATGGGGTAAACACTGAGCCATTTGAAAAGACTTAGTAGTAAACTTGTTTCTTCAGATAAATTACTCCTGCCACCAGTCCCTAGGTAAAGAGATATATAGGTCAGCTAAGTTTGGATTGTGTTTGGAGAAACTGGGAGAGATGGTGGTAGAGTGGGGATAAAAAGTATTTCAAAAAATATTCAAATCATTGCCTGGGAAATGCAAAAGGAACACCTCAGGGGGTGGAATTTCTGAATCAAAGGCTCTCCTTGGATGTCAGAAGAGCTAAACTGAAAATCCCCTTTGAACACAGAAGGTGAGAAGCTTATCTCTGAAATCCAGCCCAATCTTTCCATTTTGTAGATGGGAACAAAAAGGCCAAAATAGTTACCATAATATGCTTGAAATCCCATCTCAGGTTCATCCTAAGAGCCAGACCTAGAATCTAGAATTTCTGAATTCCAGTCTAGGATCCTGGAAGAATCCAAACATATTGTCAATGAAATATTCTCCTTGCACTGGGGGATAAGGAAATGCTTATATTCTTTTAGCTCTTGTGCCTGAGGCTAGCGGATTTTTCTATTCTATATCTGTGACCCAGGGTTAGAACTCAGTCTGGGACCAGAGAATGAGTTCTTTTAGGTCTTGACCAGCATTAGGGTCAGTTTATGGCTGAAGTTAATGGATCAGTCATTGTGTAAGGGATTCTGTCAGAATTTGGTGTATGTTCAGTGTTAAAATCAGTGCTCAGTGTGGAGGAATTACTATGTGGTGAGGGCCAGAAGGCAGTTTGGGAGGAGATTTAGACTGTTTCCAAGTTGTATGCTTGTCATCATCAGATGTATGTAACTTGCCTAGATGCCATCTCCATACCTCCTGTTTCCCTGTATCCAGCTAGCCCTGGGAATCTCTTATTGGAAAAACTCTAACTGAAGATTCACCAGCAGTGTGACCAAGTAAAGAATTTTAGGCCATGTAGGTATGATGTTTTGAGTGTGATTATTGTCTTCAGTGAAAGAGTGGGAACCTTAGAGCAGTTTCCTATTCTGCTCTTCTTCAGCTCCAACAGTCTGGCTGTCCTACCCCAGGCCTCTGTCTTTTCCCTTGGATCCCTTTCCTCCAATTCCAACTCCTTCCTTCTTCCCTCTCTCCTACCCTCCCTCCTTTCCTTCCTTCCTCTCTTCTTTCCTTCCTTTCTTATTCTTTTCTTCCTTTCTTCTTCCTTCCTTCCTTCCTTCCTTCCTTCCTTCCTTCCTTCCTTCCTTCCTTCCTTCTCCTTCCTTCCTTCTTTCCTTCTTTTTCTTCCTTCTTTCCTTCTTATCTCAGTATTTGGAGGATGTCAAAAACTCTTGTAAACCTTCAGTAACATAGAGAGGGAAAACAGAGATGAGATAACTACTTCTAACTGTGTGACCTTGAGTAAGTCACTAAATTTGTGCCTCTGTTTTGTCATGTGTAAAACAAGGATGCCAGAATCTCTGACACCTAATGTTCCTTTTAGCTCTCAATCTATGATCATAGAATCATGAGAGAGATCCCTTGAGAAGTAGCAAGAGTAATGAATTTAAATAAGAAGCTACCAGATTGCAGACTGGGTGCCAGTTCTTCTCTCATCCTGTCCTATACCCCCTATACACTAGACTGAGGACCATTTTGTTCAGCTTATGGTATTTATCAGTACAAAAATTCCTTCTCTTAATGGAGTTCCTTCTATGATTGCAAATTACAAGCCCCTCTGTAGTTTACTTGGAGAGTTTTCTGATTTTCTCTGACATTCATTTGGTGGGTGACTAACCTTTTGATGATGACTACCATCCTGACCTTGCCCCCCCAATCTTAGTTAGGCTGGCCCCCAGACAGAAGACATCCAAAGCAATACCAGCCAGACTCGGTATTGATAGGACTTGCTGGAGGCTGTGCTCCTCTGATATAACCCAGAAGACCTCACTTGTATGCCATAATAATTCATCAGTGTAGAACTTCAGTGAGAGTTCTGGACCCTTCCATTCCTCCATATCATAGGCTCCTTTTGAGGAAACTGGTGAAAATCCCATCTTCCTATATTAATGCCAGACTCAAAAAAGTTCTTCCTGAAGAAGTGTTCTCAAGGGGATAGTTTTAGAGTATGACTGGGATTTGCCAATCACTTTGGATGTTTCATGTCAAAATATCTCTTTTGTGAACTTAGGATCATAGATTTAGAGCTAGAAGGGAACCTCACTATACAGATGAGGAAGTGAGTCACATCATAGAAAGGTTTACTGACTTGCCTAAGATCACATAGCTAATTAGAGTGTAAAGTGTCATATTCTCTTTTTTTAAAATTTTTATTAAAACTTTTTTCAAAACAAATGCATAGCTAATTTCAACATACATTTCAACATACACCCTTGCAAAAATATTGTGTTCTAAAATTTTCCCTCCCTTCCACCTCTTTCCCTAGATGGCAAGTAATCCAATATATGTTAAACATGTGCAATTCTTCTATACATATTTCTACAATTATCATGCTGAAATGCCATATTCTCTATGCCTAAGTTGAACTCCCCTTTATCTGGACTTCCAGGATAATCCACATCCCCCAATGAAAATAAACCAACTGTCATTTCTGTGTCTTTGCAGTGTCGCCGTGACCCTTACCGCTTACTGCGATATAATATCCATAGTGCCCTCCAGGAAAATCCGCCACTGTTGGTACAGAAGTATGCAGTCTCACCCGGGATGATTCTGGTGAGTCTATGGCAACGGCCAATCTTTGAAGGAGGGAAGGTTTGTCATGAATGGATGGATGGATGAATGGATGGATGGGTGTGTGGATGGGTGGATGAAAGGACAGATAAACAGTTCAGTGGATAAATGACTAAAGCCCTTATTAAATGTTTATTATGTGTAAAGCATGGCAAATATAAACAGAAAAGCAGAGACAGACAGTCCCTGCTCTCTGGAAGCTCACATTCTAATAGGGATCACAAAACATCTGGAAGGTTTTAACTGCAGGTCAGATGGAAAGGTTCCCTGGTCCTTAGGGTACAGCAGCAAAGGAGGTGATCATGCTACTCCCTTAATGTCATCTCCACTGGCAAAATCACATCAATTTATCATGTTCAACCACTTGATACTGGACTGGACACACTGCTGTTTTAAATGACCTTGGATTCATGGTGCTGGTCTGTTTCTATAAAAGTTTGAGGGTAAATAATAGTTTGAGATAAATAAAAAAAATTAGTGATGGTTTACTTGCCCAATACAAGCTGCCCTCTATCTGTCCCTCAGGATCTCTTGCTGCTTCCACTGGGTTGATTTGCCTTCCCTGTGGATAGCTGTGGATCTGCAGTGGGTAGGGATGGTCAGTCTCTGCTCCCCAAGAGTTGCTTCCCTGGATGATGGCAATGAGGGATTCCCTGGAAGCAAGCTCAGGGGAATATGGATGCTGCCCCTCCTAGGGCTCTCCTGCCTATATCCCTATTAGTGTCAGCTGGAGAGCAGCTAGTGCTGGTGACAATGAAGAAGTAAGCTCCCCTTTGTACAAAGTCCTTTTCCACTTCTCCTCTCAATAATGGCTGGGGAAGAGCGAGGAGGAAGGGATTGGGCTGGAAACAGATCTAGTGTTTAAAAGGTAATGAGGTGACTCAGTGGATAGACTATCAAGCCTGTAATCAGAAAGACTGGGGTTCAGCCTCAGATCTTAGAAGCCAAGTGGGCAAATAACCAAACTTCTGCTTGCCTTAGTTTCCTCTCTGTCTAATGAGGATAATGAGAGCATCTACTTTGGAGGGCTGTTGTAAGGGTTAAATGAAACACTATTTCATTAAAAATAGGAACTAGCATTTATATAGCACTTACTATGTTTCAAGTGTTGGGCTAAGCACTTTACAAATATTATCTCGCTTGTTCCTCACAACAAGCCTAGGAAATAGGTGCACTTAGCATTGTGCCTCACACTTAGTAGCTGCTAAATAAATGCTTGTTTCCTTCCTTTTTAACCTGGGAAAATCATTTAATGTCTCTGTGATTTGGTTTCCTCATCAGAAAAATGGAAGATTTAATGATTTCGAAGGCCCCTTTTAGCTCAAAGTCTATGAATCAATTAAGCTGTGATCTCTTTAACTTAAATATCCTCAGTTTCTTCACATGTCTTCCAACATGGCAGAATTTCCAGTGCACTTACCCCCTTGCTCAGTCACTTTTGTGTCTGACCCAGTTCATGGGATGACATATATAATACTAATTATACTTGGAGTACCAGGTCCCCTCTTGTGCATCCCTAAGAATCCAAGTCCTTTGAGAATGAACTTCTCTCACTTCTGAGCAGTTCTAGGTATACCAAAGGCACTTAGAAAAGGACTTGTGGAATTGAAATGCAAAAGACAGGATTTAAGCCTTCCCCTCATCAGAGCCAAAGTATCTGTGATCTCCTTAACACTGGTGAACATCCTAGGATGGGATCATCTTCTATCAATATAGATGGAGCCCCCTGTCTGATGTAATAGATCAATTCTGAGGAGTCATAAAAGGCAATCAAGAAATTTACCAAGAGTCCCACACAGACTAGTAAGTGCCATATAGTAAGATTTAAACTCAGGTCCATCCTGTCTCCAAGCCCAGGGCTCGATCCATTACCTTATAGGATTCTTTTCCTCACTGGAAAGACTTCACCATGCAGTCAATCTAATGGGCTCCTTTGAACCTTGCTATTGGACCCCAATGCTGAAGTCAGAATAGAAGGGATTGAAAACAGCCAAACTCCAGGGAATTGATTTTGCTGAAAGTACTGTCCCTTTGCCAATAAACTATTTCCAAAATTAATCTGTACACAAGAACTGCCCATTGAAGAGATGGCGTCCATGAAGCCTAAAGAAAAAGTCAACAAATGCTGCATTTTTTAAATTTGGGGCTAGAATTTTGTATTTTTTTAAGTATTTTTCATAATTCCTTCCCTTTTCCTTTTCAGAGTTGTCATTAAAGATTTTTCTAAAATTACATTTAGATTAGATTTCTAATGCAACAACATTGAAAAATGAATTAGCTTTAAATTAAAAGAATTTTCATTAATAAAAGCTAATATGGAGTATATATATGAGTGCATATATACATATACATGCATATATGTATTTTTAAAATCTCAAAACAGCCCTCTGAGGGGAATGCTATTTTTATCCCCATCTTACAAATGAGAAAATTGGGGCTTAGATGAAGTAACTTGCTTAGATGAGTGTCAGGAAGGAATTTGAGTCCAAATCTTCCTGAATCCAACTCCAACATGTAATTCTCTATACCAGAGGTGTCAAATTCAAATAGGAACATGGATCCAGCTAATTCTTAATATAATAAGAATCTCAGCAGGTTAAATACTGACAGTTTTAAAATGCAGTTATCTATGTTTTATTTAATTTTTATTTATTTTGTTCAATATTTCCCAATTCTATTTGAATCTATTTTGTGTCATACTAAGGAGTGTTGCCACAGCAGCCAGATGGGATGGGCTAAGTACTTGGCACCTAAGTCTATATTTATTTTGAGCATGCACTCCCAGTGTGCATATATTTACTTATTTAAAAATTATATACATGTACTATTGTTGAAGGTGAAATAAATAATATTTTAAAATAATTATTTATTAATTCTACAAACCCTTTTTGCTTTTACAAAGCTTGTAAATTTTAGTGAAAGCAATATAGTTGATATGCTTTGGCATTTTTTTATTCTTGATTAGTCTCTTTGGGATATAGAACCTTGAAGATCTGATTCTAAGTTCAGTTCAGTTCAGTATTTAATTTTAATGGCTATTCTTGGAAAAAAAAAGAAAAGATGCCTAGATCCAAAGACGTGTATCACTGACTGCTTAATAAATCGTGATGTGCATTTCCCAGATATATCCACCAATTATGCAAAGTCGTGGGTTGAAATTTGACTAGTGAATTCTAAATTTCCTTGATATCCAAAGGTTCTTCTTGCAAACTAATCAGAAGATTTGCCATTTTTGTATTATTAAACCAATGGATTCAAAACTTACTTCAGTGTCTTTTAGGGAAGATTTTTTTAAACAGGTTAGAAAATTCTTTTTCCATGTTTTTGCTTATAGCAACACAAGCTTAGCTTTTAAATGTCTGGATAATTGTGATGGTTTCATGTTATCATTAACTAATATCTCCAGTATTAGTATTTATTTAATTTATAGTATACACTCCAGTATAGTATACACTCAGACATAATTTACATTGGAAGTTTGCTTTTGTTTCTATCTCTAATACTCAGTCCAGGGTCTAGCATAAAGTAAATGCTTAATAAAAGTTGTTCGGTTGTTAAAGTAACCCTATTTGGAATTTTCTTGGCAAAGATATTAAAATGCTTTGCTATTTCCTTTTCCAGTTTATTTTACTGATAAGGAAACTGAGGCACAGTTAAGTGACTTGTTCGGGGTCACATTTGTTCAAAGACACATTTGCAGTCAAAACATTGAGTCTTCCAGACTCCAGGCCAGGCACTCTTATCCACTGCAGCACCACCTAGCTGCTCAGTTGTTAGTTACTTGCTAATTTATATGTAGAGTAATATTTATTGCTTGAAGTAATGGATATAAATTCATATTTCAAATAATCTTGATAATTTCCCTTTTTTGGCCAATTTGTCAGAACTTGTTAGGTCATCATTCTTTCTCTCTGTTCATGTAAGAGCAAAGAGCAATCCATCTCTTTCCTCCTTTTTTTCTTGAATTTACACTTTTAGAATTGTTTTTATTTTATGTTTTAGCTGCAAGAATCTTTGTAAATCAGGAGACTTTTCTGGTTTTGAGGATTAGTTTAATTGAAACAGTAATATCATCTGTAATCCTACTAAGTGGGCACATGGAAAATGTAATCCATAGTAAAACACAACAAATGAGTTGAAACATGACACTACTAGCAACCCCTTCACTTGGTGGAAACCTCTTTCTTTTCTTAGAAAACTTGATTACTATGGATGACACATGACTGCATACTGAGTTACATATTCTGCACATGACATACATATTGAATGAGTACCAATGTCAACCCATATATTAAATATTAGTAAAGCTTATTTCTTTTGTTAGATAAAAATAGAAATAGGTCATGTATTTTCCTTCCCCACTCCACACTGAACTATTGAGATTCTTTATTATGGAGTCTCCATCTTCAGTAGTCTGAATTGGTGATGATGAAGAGGCTATGTTCTCAGTGGTTCAGGGTTTACAAATTGGGAGACCAAAGGAAGGTGAGAGCAGCAAAATTCAAGGAGAATAAGAAAAGTAGGCATTTGTGTGTGTGTGTGTGTGTGTGTGTGTGTGTGTGTGTGTGTTTAAGATTAAAGCTTTAAAAAAGGCTTTTGAGAGCCATGGTTCTGTAGTCCTTAAACTACAGTTGGGAAATAATGCTCTCAAGGCCAGATAGATCTGGGCAGTAAAAAGGGTTAGTGCAGAAGATAGGAACTACACTATTTGCTCCAGGATGGAGACTTTCTTAATGAAAGAACAGAGGAAACTTCAAGCTGGAGAGAATCGGGTTTTGGCCATGACTTCTGGCCTCCATCATTCCTGAGATTGTTTCTTTTCCCTTGAATCTGTCCTTCTCTGTCTCTTTAGGGATATTCATGTTACAACATCACTGAATATCATAGCAGCTAAAGTTGTCTTAGTATGTCTTCTAGACAGTAGTTCACACATTTTTTCTATGAAGACCCCTTTTTTAATATAAAAAGAAAATCTGTGTGGTTAAGTTTTTTTTTTTTTTTTGGTCATGTCCAACCCTCTGTTGTTCCACTTGAATTTTTCTTGGCAGAAATACTAGTGAAGTTTGCCATTTTCTCCTCCAGATCATTTTACAGAAGAGGAACTGAAGCAAACAGGGTTAAGTGACTTGCCCAGGATCACACACTTAGTAAGTGTCTGAGGCCACATTTGAACTCGTGACAATGAGAAAATATATATTGATAAAAAGCCACTACTGAATCTCATCCATCCACGATTTGTAAATTGACTGCTATATAAAAGATACCACACTATAGGTGATGGAAATACAAAACCAAAACAAAACAATTTTTCCCCTCAAGGAACTTAAATTCTAATATATATAAAAATAATATCATATACTTGATAATTTGAGGGGTAAGTATTCTCAGCTAGGGAAAGCAGCAAAGAAGTGATGAGTCTTGAAAGTAAATAAGGAAACAAGAGAAGTTTCATCTTTAGAGAAAAAAGAATACATGAAGGGCAGTCTTATATAAAGGCAAGGAGGCACACATACAATGGCGTATTTGGGAAACAGCAAATAGGACAATTTAACTGAGATGTAGAAAGGCATGAAAGGCTCAAAAATCCCAGAAGGGTAAGCTGGAGTTGGGCTGTGAAGAGATTATGATGAAGCTGAGGACCTTGCATTTTTGTCATTCAATCATGGCCAATCTTTGTGATCCCATTTGGGCGTTTCTAGGCAGACATCCTGGACTGATTTGCTACTTCCTTCTCTAAGAATTGCTCTTGTTCATTTTACATGTGAGGAAACTGAAGTAAACAGGATTAAGTGACTTGCATAGGCCCACATTGCTAGTAAGTGACTAAGGCTGGATTTGAACTCATAAAGCTGAGTCTTCCTGATTCCCAGCCCAATGCGCTATCCACTGTGCAATCCCCTGTGCCCTGTCTCTTGCCTTTCTGCTCAGAGGCAATAGGGAGCCATGGAGTGGATGGCCATCTGACCATTTTCAGGCTATTTAGTTAAAAGAGAAAACTCTATGAATTTAATAATATCTGAAATGATTTAAGTTTTTATTAATTACACCATTTACAAACATTTAAAAATAGTAACACACATGTAGCAGGTAATTTTTAAAATTTCAAACTACATGTGTATATTATTTTTCTGTATAATTGTAATGACCCACTATATGTCTGTATTATATTTAAAATTTGAAATTTTTGAATATTTAAAGAAACACATGTGTAACTTAATTTGGTTTATGGAAAATATGATTCTTATATATGGATCTGCAAACTCATTTCAGTAACTCTCTAGTCCCCCAAGGGGCCAGCCTCTACAGACTGTGAACCACTGAGAACCACTATTCTACACTAGATCAGGGCTTAGTAATTAATGCTAAAGATGTCTCTGATTGGTATCCAAAGCATCTGTTTTCCCTTCCCTTCTAGCTATTTTTTTTTTGTTTGTTTCATTCTTGTCTTTAATTTTCACTCCAGTCATTTCTCCCCTAACCCATCACACTCTATCCACTGACTCCAGGGAAAAAAGTCTACACAAAGTCAACCAACCAGTGACCATTTCTGACAGCATAAATCTCTTTGCACATTTATTGTTCCATGTTTCTGCCTGACAGGAGACAAGACTGTTTATTAGTTTTCTAGGACTGTGACTGCTGATTTCAACCCATCAGTCTGAGTTGTCTTTAGTGTTGTTATTGCCATGTTGTCGTAGTCATTGTAAATGATGTTCTCTTTTGCTTACTTCATTCTGCATCAGTTCATATAAGTCTTCCTATGTTTCTTTAAATTTTATATTCATTATCTCTTAGTATAAAACTATTCTGTTATAGTCATATATCATTACTTCTTCTGCAATTCTCCAATCAGTGGGTACCAATTTTACTTTCAGGGCTTTTATTGTTGGTGGTGGTGGGTCTTAATATCACAAAGAGTACTGCTATGAATATGTGGAGAGTCTTCCTTTCTGTGATTATTGATCTTGGAACATATGCTCTGAATAGAATCATAGGGGGTTAAAAGGCTGAGTCATTTAATAACGTCTATGATTCCAAATTAGAACAATTGCACGAATTTATAGGTCCATCAGCAGTAGATTTGTGTGCCTATCTTCCCACAGCCCCTCCAACATTTGTGATTTCCACCTCTTGCAATCTTTGCCAATTTGCTGAATGTGAAATATGAAAACTCAGGGTTGTTTTAATTTGCATTTCTCTTATTCTTAGGCATTTGATACATTTATTTAATGTGATTGTTGATTTGTTTGCATTTTTCTTCCTGAGAACTGTTTATGTCTTTTGACCACTTATGCATTTTTATACTATTTCTATCCTTCCCTAATATTCATATCACTCTTCCTCCTCTCTATTCCTACTCCTTTTTCTTTCTTTCTTTATCTTTTTTCTTCTTTTTTTCTTTCCTTCCTTCTTTCCTTCCTTTCTCCCTTTTTTTTTTTTCTTTATACACTTAGAGCTTACCAAAATCACCCTTCAAGTACATCACCTGAGGACTAAGAGCATTTCTGGCAATATCTTTTTTCGAGATCTACATCAAATCACATTTTCTCCAGGAAACTTCCTCCAACTACTTCAAGCTCCACTGGTCCCTTCTCAAAACTCAAGATTTGGATAGATATTCACAGAAGCCAGTCTGTGAAATGATGACTTCAGCTCACTATTGCTTTCATAATGATGTATGAAAGAGATGCTCTTAAGTTTTTTCAGGGAAAGTATTTCTAGCATATTAATCAAAGTAATCTGTTAAGAGCTAGAAAACCTGATGTCCTTTACAGACATTAACAATTTATGAATCTCTTGACTTAGTTCTGAGATCTTTCTCCTTATTCCTCATCCCTACCATTTAGTTGGACTTTCAGATCCATATGAGAATAAGGTTGATTTTTCTGTACTCGAGCGACTTCTGGTGAGAGGAAAGGTCCAGCTCAGGGACACCAGAGGGAGCCTTTGCCCTGCTTTGGGTTTAACTCTCTTGGTCCCAGGAGAATGTCTCAGCCCAGTATTACTTACCCTGGAGGGGAATTCAAAACTTTTTTTTAAGACTGTGGGCTCCCCATTTCCCCTAAAGCATTTGGGACCCATTTGGCTGAGTCATTTTCCATCCTTCCCCAAGTGAGTATCTTTTGAGACCTGTACCCCTTTTCTTGCTGACCCCAGCTCTGTCTCCTTCCTACCCCTTTCCTACCACCTCTTTCAGCCCCACCCAGCTTTTCCTCTTGGCTCTGTGGATCTCAGCCCAGCCTTTCCTATCTTCCCTCCACCTCCAACACCACCCTCAAAACGTCTGCTCACCCTGGACTCCACCCTACCTTTCAGCCTTCTTGCCCTCACTATCCCCACCCAGCACTTCCCCAGCCCCACCCAATGACAGCCTCCAATCTCCACTGGACCTTCCTGCTCCCACCCACTCTGCTCTCTCCACTCCAGCCATTCACCCCATTTCCTCCCTCTCCACCCAGTCTTTGTGCACTCCCCCTTTCAGTCTTCCTCTTATTTTCTCTCTTCTCCACCAAAGCAATCAGTCAACAAGCATTTATGAAGCACCTACTATATGCTAGACACTGTGGTATGCTGAAGTTATGAAGGCAAAAACAGTTTCTGTCTTCAAGGAACTCACAGTCTAAATCTATGAACTTATGACACATCAGGTCAAGACCTTATGGTCTTCCCTTCTGGACAAGGGAAAGGAATAGGGGCGAAAAAGAATGAGTAGGGCTGTTTTCCCCTGGAGTGCATTAATTCCTGGAAATGTTTCCTTCCCTTTACAACTTTGCCTGTCTTTCCCTCGTCCTCCCTAGTACATAAAAGGAAGCAGAACAAAGACTGTCATTCAAGGCTCTTTATAATCTACCCCCACCCTATCTTTCCAGATTGATTTCCCGCCTGTCTCTCCAACACAAACCCTTCTTTGCAACCAAAGTCAAGATCTGGTTCAGAAGCCACTTCCTATAAGAAGTCTTCCTTGTTCTCCCCAATGGGTAAAGTCCACTCCATCCTAAGTCCTTGTGGCTATCATCCATGACACCCGGGTTATTCCCATTCCCAGTAAAGTCAGTCCCATAGTCTTCTGTGCCTCTAAGCCCTGTTTCCTAATCCATCCTCTTTCAGTCTCTTAGGATTCTCAATTCTTCAGCCTTTCCAATTCTTAGGTCTCTATATCCAATCTTGTTCAACCACAGAAGTGGATATACCTTAGTGTGCCATCTTCTGCCCACTTCTCACTGTATTCAAACTCGACTAAATTTGATCCAAAGCATAGAGCTACTAGTTACAGTTCTGGCTAGATCTGATGAACTATCATCAGAAGGTATCATCCACCCTGAAATCCTGTTCAGTTCAAACGTTTATTAAATTCCTACTAAGTCCTAGGCAATTCACTAGGTGCTGGAGTTTTACAGAGTTAACAGTTCCTTCCCTCACAGAGATTACCTTCTAGATGGCTGTTGATTATGTGATTATATCTTAGAACTTTCCATCTCATCAGCTCTATAAGGCATAGTGCTCTGTATATAGTCTCTGCTAGGAGCAAAAATGTCAAGTTGGCAAGGTATCTTGTTGGCAACAAAGATACCTTCCCCTTACTCACTGGTAGCCAACTGGAAGCAAGGCCCTAAGGATAGGAAGAACCGATTGTTTGGGGAAAGAGCACTGGATTTCGAGTCAGAGGACCTGGGTTCAAATCCTTCCTTTTCCAATCACTACTTAGGTGATCTTGAGCAAGTCACTTCCTTTATTTGGAATTCTTTTTTTCTTCTGCATGTGGCAGGGGAGGGGGAGAAAAATGGTGTTGAACTACATCAGGGTAGTTCTTAACTTGTATTGGTCTTGGACCATTCTGGCACTCTGGTGAAATCTAGGTGTCCCTTTCCAAAATAATATTTTTAATTATATAAAGCAAAATATTTGGAATTACAAGGGTAACAAATTATGTTCAAATGTAGTCAGGAGAGACTGTCAAAGGGAGAGACCGCATCTGGAGCCTTTCCTAGTGAGAGATTTGCTCATCCACGTCCTTTCTGATAAGCAGGCATGGATGAGTCCCAAAATTAACAGTTCTTGCTCTTGCTTTTGTTTTTTACATGTATGATTTTTAAACTTTTTTAAAATTAATAAGCATTTATTTTCTTTTCCCATCCCCCAATTCCCTTCTCTTCCATCCCTCTTTTTTAAATTTGGAGCAGAGGGCAGACCTCTTCTGACAAGTGTTTGGGTCCTGACTGACTCAAATTGAATGAAATAGTAATCATTTCTGCTTTGGCCAGAAATCTTAAGGGTCTTTTTTTCCCCAGATTTATTAATTTTTTTTGGGGGGGGGGAATGGGGAACCAATTGAAAGAAGAGATTCTTTGATTCAATTGCTACATAGCCTTAATCACTGAATGGGTAAAGCCTCAGTCAAACTGAGACCAATATATTGAAAACCTCAGCTTAAAAAGATCGCCTTCTGCATCCGAAGCCATCTCCAGATTTATATTGGGCCACAGGACCCAGATGGCTCTGGAGGGGAAAGTGAGGCAGGTGACCTTGCCCAGCCCTCCCTCACTTAAATGCAATTCACTTAAATCACCTCCTACATTAACTTAGATCACCTCCTAAATTAACAAAATTAGTACAAATAACATGGTCCTCTTGGAGAACAAAGGACATACAAGAACAATAACAAGTCTCGCAAAATAAATTCCCTCACTGGCCATATTCTAAAAAGCTTATTTCTTTCTAGATCCTCTCTCTGAAGTCATGGTTGATCACTGAATTGATCAGCGATCCGAAGTTTTTCTAAAACTTTGCTGTGATATATATCAAAGAGAAAGAAACCAATGAAAGGATTCTAGATTTGGGGGAGTGCTGGAGGTACTGGAGGTTCTATCCTTGCACTGAGGCTGGGCCTGGGATTTCATTGGTATGAGGAATTGCCAGGGGAGAAAACCAGGACCTTTTTGGTGAGTTAGAGATTTAGTTAGGGCAAAACAGGGGTTAAGTGATTCATCCAGGATCACACAGCCAGGTCTTCCTCCATGATATCATGAAGGTATTACAATATTCTGATGGCCAAATTTGGCCCCGTACTCTCTTTTTTTTTTTCCTGCCGGAATCCCCATATTCTCTAGATCCCACAGCCCAATCCTTGATAGGGGAGAACCTTGAACAGCCACCATCACCATTTCACCAAGCAGCAACTTTCTGTAGTCTGATAATGGAAAGAAAGAGGGCCGACCCAGGTCGCCCATCTGTGCGGGGCTTTAAGTTGTTATTATTTGGTACTGATGCTGAAGGCCTCTCCTGCTCCTTTCTCTTCTCCCCTGTTTGTCAACAGATGTTTGCTGGGGGTAAGCTCCTCTTTGGGGGCTTTATCTTCAACGGATATGGCTGCTGCAGCAAGAGGAATCTACTAAAGCAGATTTTCCTGGCCCGTCATTATAGCGAGATGGGTTACTTCCTGCCTGAGAACTTCAAATTTAAGTAAATCAGGAAACATATGGGATGAGTTGGCCTGGGGAGGGGGAGGGGAGGGGAAGGATTGGGAAATTGCCTAGACAGAAAGACACAAGGGAGGAGGGGGAGTAAGCAGGAGGAAAGAAGAGAATGAGGAAAAGGAGGAGAGAAAAGAGAAGGAAGAGAGGAAGAGGAGAAGGAGAAGAAAGAGGAAAAGGGAAGGAGAAGGAAGAGGAGGAGGGAGGAGGAGAAGAAGAAGGAGGAAGATGATGAGGAAAGAGGAGGAGGAGAAGGAAGGACTGAAAGAAGGAGAGAGCCTGGCTGGGGAGGATGAATGGGGCAGGAGATGAGGGATGTGGATGTGCAGGAATGGGGACTTAGCTGTTATCAGCTGTCTGGTTGAGCAGGGAAAAAAACAACCACCACAAAGGAAGAACACAAAATATTCCCCAGGAGGAGCTAGAGGAAGCACATCTTACTAATAGGCAGCTCAGTGACCTAAGAGATTCTTGGGCCTTGGAAGTAAGAGATCTGGGTTCAGATCAAAACTCTGCTATGAACTTGGGCAATCTGAGCTAGTCACTGAACCTTGGTGTTGTTATCTTTAAAATGGGAATATTGATATTTGGGCTCCCTAGTGTGGGTTGAGATTAAACGAGGCAATGTCTGTGAAAGAAAGTAATGGACAGAGAGCTGATCTTCCTCAGAAATGTCTTCAGTTTAAATCCTTGTTTTATCCAAGCCCCTTCTGGGCTGCTCATCCACCTTTGGTGTCTGCCTATCACCCAGCTCTCACCTGTGCCATGGCCACACCCAGGACACAGGCTAAACCAGTGAGGGGGATGTCTAGAGACTTCACCCAGCAGAATAGGCAGAAACAGGTGCTATGGAGTCTGAGAACTGGGTCAGACAGCACAGATGCCAAGGCCATCCGTTGCGTTCCAGGCTGTTGACCTTTGTCATCCTGACTTTTGTCCTGCCACTGGATTTCAGTGACTCTGGAAGAGAGAAGGAGGATGGTGACTTTGTGCAACTCTGCCTCATTTAAATCCAGTTTACACCAACATAAGACATGACCCCATGATGTGGTTGGTCCTCTTTGAAAACGAAGGACAAACAGTAATAGCTGTGTGACTCTAGGCAAGTCATTTCACAAGTCTCAGTGTCTCAGACAAGTCTTAGGACTATAAGTTGCTGTTCTGAACTGTTATGGTAGTTTCCTATATCAAAGAAATAGATCCTGCACCCTTAAAAAAGTTTATAGAAGACTCATAAAATACAATGTTAACATAAGTGTCTATTATAATACATGGGAGGTTTGTGGAGATATGATTTATATACTTTGAGAGAACCCTGAGTAGATATTCCAGGAAATAGGGAAATAAGTACCCTACGAATAAATAAAGGAGTAGGCTGGTCCATTGAATTCTCTTGAAGAAGTTTGGACTTCATTTCCAATCATAACATCAAAAAAAAAAAAAAGATGATTTTTGTTTATGGAGGATTTCAGTAAGAAAAGTCATTTACAACTGATAGGGACTTTGGATTCCTTCTTGTCCAGCTATCCTCTAATTTCACAGAGGAAGAAGTTGAGGCCTCAAGCAGTTGGGGGATTTGTCCCTCACTCACACTGGTGATAAGTAGCAGAGCCAGGATATGAATGGAAACTCTCTGGCCCCAGACTCACTAGAGAAATGATGCATGAGAGGATTTGAGCATGATTGTGGATCACCTGTCCTAGCACCATACTTTCCTTCTCATTCCCAGTTGCCTAAAACTATTACATAAATCTTACTCATCTTCTGTGTAACTCTGGTTTTATTTATCCCTGGATTGAAATTTGGGCAACTAGAAAATGTCCAGTAAAAGTCTACTTGTGTAAGAGGAGATGTAAAGAGAAAAGCATCTAAGAGAAGGCCCGGGACAGAGCATTGGGGAGCACCCACACTTAGTAAACATTTGGCAAAGGAAATTGAAAAGAAATGGTCAAATGGTAAGACAACCAAGAATAAAGAAGAGCAGAGAGTAAGATCCACAGTGTCAGATGCTGAAGAGAGATCAAGTAGAGGACTAAGAAAAATTCATTGGCTTTAATAGTTAAGTAACTATTGGTAATCTTTGGTAAGCAGTCTCAGGTGGGGTTTAAAATTAAGCTATGAAGGGATGAGAGGTGAGTAGGCGATGAAAAAATAGATATGACAGCTATAGAAAATTCTTTCTGTGAAATTAGCCATGAAAGGGTAAGTTCTAGGATGATAGCTTAAGTTGCTATCAGGATCAAGTAAAGATTTTTTTTAAAAGATAAGTCAGGGTCAGGGAATGGAAAGGAAGGAGTCAGTGAATAAGGAGAGATGGAAGATCAAGAGCCAAGTTGCTGCAAGAGAAGTTGGAAGGAAATGGGATTTAAAAAAAAAAAAAGAAACTAGTCCAGGAGTTGATCTGGGCAAGGAGAAGGAATTGGAGCAAAAGAGAGTAGAAAATAATGAAGAGCAGTTTAGAGAGTTGACGAGAAGAAGCTCATAAAGGATGGTCTCTATTTTCTTGGTAAAATAGTCAAGATCCTACTGAAGAAGAGGAGATGTGATATTATAAGATAGAGGATGGATGAATAAATGAGTGAAAAAGCATAAAGTGCTTCTTATATGCAAAGCGCTATAAGAGAAAGAAGATTTGGAATAACTGCTGTGGAGAGAGTGATAGTCAATTCTGGAGAAATAAAAGACTGCCATGTAGTAGTGAGGGCCCAGTTCAAATTAGAAAATATATCCAGTGGGTTTGGCTATATGATTCCTTCCAGAAGTATTCAACTTTAAGGAAGTCAGGGTTTGGGACAGAGAGGAAAAATGCACTTCAGATACTGAACTGGAGAAAAAGGGTATCAACCCCTGTTTGTCTATTTCCTTAACTGTAACATGGGGTTACTGAAAGCATAAACTGAGGAAATAATTGTAAAGTGCTTAGCACAGTGCCTGTGACATAGTAGGAATTTAACACATGCTTATTTCTTTCCTTCTTTAAGCGAAGAGCATGTAGTAATTCTCGTTCTGGCCCAGTGCCTTGGTGGGCACAAAAGACTGACCACCTAGTGCTGGTAAAAGTGGCCAGAATCAGTGTCATAGGTGAAGTCAGGTTTTCCTTAGCCCAAGAAGATGGAGAAAGTTCAAAATCAACAGATTTGGAGGAAATAGGAACGGAGATGTGGAAAGGAGAGAAGAGTGTACCAGAGAAGAACATTATCTGAGGAGGGGTGGACTGGAGGTACATAGAATGACTGGAGGCAGAGACAGCTGGGGAGAAAAGATCTGCACTTGGCAGCTGTTGATTCTAACTTTTTTATTGTGATGTCTCTTACCAATATGGAACTATCCTTCAAAAGGGATTCTTTATCTTTTCTGGGCCACAGACCCTTTAACTGACTAGTGGATACTGTGAACCCCTCCTCAGAATAATGAGGTTTTTGTTAAATTGTAATTGGAGAAAACATACAAAAGTGGAATTTTTCTCATCTGAGTTCACAGATGCCCCTGAAATCTATCCATTGGAGCCTTTTGAGAGTCTGAAGACACAGGGTTGAGAACCCCTCTATTAAATGGTCACCAACTCATTTTACTGGGTTTTGGTTACCAGTTACCTCAAAACAAGGCATTGTGGGAACAAGACTCATCCAGGTGCTCTGGAGAAAGGTGACCAGAGAAAGAAGGAATAGTGAATGGAAACCAGAGAGCAAAGAAGAAAACAAATTTTTCACCCTTCCTCTCTTTTCACAAAAAACTGCCCAGGGCTGCTTCTTTCTCTCTGCTGCTGGGTTTTTAGGGAATTCAGCACACAAACCAAGTGATTGCTAAGTCACTGATAAGAAGCAGTGACGCAAGCTAGAGAGTTTGGGGGGGGGAGGTGATGTCATAGGTCCCAGTAAGGAAGGAAGCCTTGGAGGTCACTGGTATTGTCCTTCACCCAGGAGCTCTGCAGAGCTAAAAGCTCTTTGGAGATAAGGCAGCTGAAAACAACCATCCCTGAGGGCTCTTCAACAGAGAAAGGGGGCTGAAGCTGGGAGAAAAATCCTATCTCTTTCTCTGGAGACCCTTCCCCATCTCCACACATCAAAGCCTCTCAGAGAAGGTGGCTGGTCTTCCCATGACCTTTCCTTACAGCTGTCCCAGAGACAGAGGGACAGAAGTAACAATGGAACAGAGGGGAAAGAATCCTAGAACGGGAGCCCAAATTGCTGGCTTCCATTTCTGCATCTCCTCGTTTGGCTCTCTTGTTAAGAAACCCTCCTTTGGCAAATGAGGGGTTTGGATTGGACAATTTACAATATCACTTCCTTCTCCTAAGGCTCAGTTTCCTCATCTGTAGAATCAGGTGTGCTGGTCAATATGGTCTCTGAAATCACTTGTAACTCAAGGGAGGAATGCAGGATTCCCATTTCAGTTTTGGATCGCTGGTGACTACAAAGTCTCTCCTCAGCGCTCTCACTTCCCCTTTCTTTGAAAAGTGGGAATCAGAGGCTGATTTAGTCTATGGATACTTGAATTGGAGAGTAGGGGGAGAATTACAATGTGATTTTGACTTCTAACTGAAATTTAACATTTCCTTCAATTATGAACGTAGGTAGCAAACTACAGTGGTATCAGGCTTCCCCAGAATGCCTGAGTATGGGGTTGGAGTGGGGAAGATACCAAAAAGGTACCCCCTCTCCTATGACTAAGTTGTAGGTTACATGAAGTAGTACTGTGTACCTTACACGACCAGATGGTCATTTTTCTCTTTCTGCTCATTGCTGGCCCAGAGAGCCAACTCTCCCTACAGTGCAGATCTCTCCAGTATCTTTTTCTTCCATCTCCCCAGTAAAATTTATCTGCCCTGTATTTCATCCCTTTTACCCTCTTGAAGCTAAACTAATCCAGTTTATACTAAACTGTTAATGGAGAAGAATAATTACTTTGTCTATAGTTTTTCTCTCAGAAGGTAGAGGAAGTTAACTCTGGAGTTAATTCTGATCTTCAAGGAAAAAATAAGTAATGGGGAACTTTGAGAGAAAGCAGTCTTACTATCCTAACAGATTATTGATTTAGAATCAGAAATGACCTTAGAGAATAAGAGGATTGGAAGGGACATTGGGAGCCACTTAGTCCAACCCATAAAAGAAATTCCCTTTGCAACTGACCTTCAAGGGTCATTGAGTCATTAAGTCCAGGAGTTCCTTGAAAGAAGAGCCTGTTTTTCTTTTTCCTTTCTTTATTGATAAGAATAGTGCCTGGAATGTAATAGACTCTTTAAAATGTTTGTTCACTTGATTTGACCTGAGCAAAGCCAGTTTAATAGGGTTTAAATATGATGGGGTTTAAACACAGATCTTCCTGACTTCAAATCCAACACTCTATCCACTATATCTCTTATATATATCCTTTTCTTCTTCCTCCTTCCAAAGATGCGGTCACTGCCTTCAAAGGTACAGACCACAACCTACCCACAGTGTTTCTATCCTTGCTAATTTTTGCCCAGGTCCTCTCAAGAATCCTACAAAGTGGATTCGTCCAGTTCAATTTATCCAGTTCCCTCACTAGAACTTTTCAGATAGCACCCAGATTGTCCATCTTTGATTCTTTGAGCTTACCACATAGACAGCATTATGTTTCTTTTCTGGTCATATACAACCTAGATGTGATATTCAATGCCATTTCTTACATACATTGCAAATGTACTTTAGCCTTCTTTTCTCCATCACTCTGCAATTTTCATTGTTAAGAAGCTGTGATATTTTGAGTTACAAACATATAGAATCAATGGAAGAAAACTAGTTTTAAAATATGAGCTTCTTTTCAAGAAATGAGTGCACCCCTTAGATCTTTAAAAGCACTGGGATTTCCAGGTACAAACCTGGATTTTTTATCCAGGTACAACCAACCTGTTGTTTGCCTCCTGTTAAATCCTAAGCTACTCTTCCTTATCTGCAGTGTCTATTCAGGATAGATACTCTAATGCACTAATTCCTATTCTGCCCATAATAGCTGGTATATTGTAGTTTAGGTAATAAACATTCTTTATCTTCTGCTTTTTCCATATGGATGATTAGACCAATCTCTTTTTGAGTGGCCATCAGTTTCATTAAGTAGTACTGATAGTATCCTGGATCATCCCCAAGTTTTTCCACCTACTACTCATCTTATCTCAGAAAAGTCACTTAAAGAAGGCTTCCTGATCCTCAGTTATCTCATCTGCAAAATGAAAAAAATGGACTAGATGAACTCTAAAATTCTTTCCTATTCTCTATGTGAGATCCAGTAACCTATAAAAAACCCCTTTTTGATTCAAATTCTATATGTGTACCATTGAACATTTAGTCTACCACCTTTCTATGGAGAAGATAGAAATAAGTTTAAGCATTAATCTCCTTAATCTTGGTATTTTATAGACTCAATCTTCAGGGCTATTATTGCCACCTGCACAAAGTTTCTATGATTTCATTTTAACAGCTTAATTTGCTACCTCTTCTCAAGTTCTACTATCCAACATAATGTGTGGCTAATTTAATTCCTTTCAAGTCTTTGAATCTCCTCAATAAAATGAAGAAGTTGGGCTGGATGATCTCTAAAGTCCTTTGAGTTGTATATTTTCTAGTCTAATGTCCCTTCCAGCACAGCAGTCTATTTTCTTAGTTTGCTCCTAGCTCTGACATTATGTTATAATGCCCCTTTTAGCCCTTTGTAAAAAATTATCTTTGTTTTGTTAAATATTTCCTGGTTACATGTAAAAGAAATTAACAATCAATTTTTTTAAATTTTTGAGTTCCAAATTCTCTCCTTCCTGCCTTACCTCCCTCCTTGAGAAGATAAGCAATTTGATGATCAATTATACATGTAAAGTCATGCAAAACATATTTCCATATTAGGCATGTTGTAAATGAAAACAGGAGATAAAACAATAAGATTATGAAAATTTAAAAAATAATACTTTGATAGGCATTCAGGGTTCATAAGTTTTTTTCTGGAAGTAGTTCATGAGTCCTTTGGAATTGTCTTAGGTCATTGTCTTGATCAGAGTAGTTTAGTCTTTCATAGTTGTTCATCATTATAATGTTGCTGTAACTGTGTTCATTGACTTCCTGGTATAACTCACTTTGCATGAATTCATAAGTCTTTCCAAATTTTTTCTGAAACCATATTTCTTATAGCACAATAATATTCCATCACAATCATATACTACAACTTGTTCAACCATTCCCCAATTGATAGACATCCCCTTGATTTCCAATTCATTACTACCACAAAAAGAGCTACTATAAATATTTTTATATAAATAAGTCCTTTTCTCTCTCTCTCTCTCTCTCTCTCTCTCTCTCTCTCTCTCTCTCTCTCTCTCTCTCTTTTTGTTGTTGTCTTTAGGATGCAGACTTAGAAGTGGTATTTCTGGGTCAAAGGGGATGCATAGTTTTACAGCTCTTTGGGCAGAGTTCCAACTTGTTCTCCAGAATGGTTGCCCTAGTTTACAACTCCATTAAAATGCATTAGTGTCCCAATTTTTCTACGTCCCTCTATCATGTCATTTTACTTTTCAGTTATATTAGCCAATCTTATAGGTGTGAGGTGATATCTCAAAGTTGTTTTAATATCCATTTCTTCAATCAGTAGTGATTTAGAACATTTTTATGCATTTATTGGTAGTTTTGATTTCTTCTTCTGAAAACTGTGCTATTCCTTTGACCATTTATCACCTGGGGAACGGCTCTTATTTTTATAAATTTGACTCAGTTCCCTATATATTTGAGAAATGATAGCAATAACTTTCAGTGATTGTATGGTATAGCATTTGCAACTCAATAAACCATGGGAAGCTCCACTCTGGTGGTAGAATTTCAGGTGTAGGATAGGACAGGAAGGTTGTAGGGTCTCGTTGCTATGTCCATGTTGCATTACATAGCACTACCTATGCAAAAGATCAGCCCTGACGTGAAGGAGAAAGCTGGCAGGAATGTAAGGCAGGCATAATAATTCAGTGCCAGCAACTGGCAGTGCTGCCCAGAAGCAGGTAATTAAGTTAGTATTGAGAAATGTTGTACTGTAATAGAAAAAACTCCCCGTACACCACTAATAAGGAATCAGGATTTGTTTGTCATAGAAATGAGAATTGAACTGCTCCCTGGAGGTTCCTGGTTCTACCTCTGCCTGGGAGCAGCCAGAATGAGAATGAAAGCTAGGGTACACCTGCTCCTAAAACCTGAAAAGGAAATAAAGCCCAAGAAAATGAATTCCATTCAGTTCAATAAGCATTTATTAGGGGACAGAGTGGAAAAACTGCTAGATCTTAAGTCAAAGGACCTGGAGTTGAATGTAACCATGTGACTCTGGGCAAGAAAACTTTCTCATTTTCTCATCTATAAAATGGGGGAAGGGGACTGCACTAGATGTCTAAAATTTCTTTAAGCTCAAAATCTTTGCTCTCTATAATGTTACAGAAGGGGCAGGGCATGATCCCAGATTCCAGGGATTCAGACACAAATACAAAACAGTCCCTGCCCTTGAGGAGCTTACACTCTTCTGGGAGATTTGTGTACATCTAATATATTCAAGTTAAACACACAGTAATTTTAGGAAGAAGAGGAGCAGGAGACTCCTCATGTAGAAGGCAGTATGTGGGCTGCACTTGGAAGGGGGTTCTGTATTCCAGAGGCAGAGGGAAGGAGCGAGTGCATCCCAGGAATGGGGATATCCCTCAGTAAAGGGTGCCAGAATGAACCTATCACATCTATAGAGTCTATAGCCATACCAAAGGCCCCACATCCTGCTAGATGACAGATTATTAATTAAGGGTGTAAGATCTAGTGTTTTAAAAGTATTTTGATAATTTCAGAATAACTTGTTCCAATGCATTTTGTGGATTTAAAAACATGATTTTGAGATGGGGCTCATAGGCTCAAAGGGTTCCTTGAGACAAAAATCATTGCAAAAGCCTGCCTTTGGAGCTGCTTTGCTCCAGTGCTAGCTAAGGCTTTCCTCAGGCATACTCTTTTTTATTATTCCCAAGAACTTCCCCGAGGGACAAGAGAGAGGCTTCTTAATATAGAGCAAATAATGCTAGGGGAGAAGTTGAGAGACCTGAGTTCTGATTATGGCTTCCTCATTCACTAGCTATGTAACCTTGAATTTATTTTTTATAAATTACAATTTTTTTATCCATTAAAAAAAAAAAAACCTGGAACTAATTTTTCTCATCTTGACAATGTGATGGCTCAACTAAATTTGATACAGAGGGAAGAACGCTCCTTGGATCCTTGAGATCTCATTCTAATTCTGCTTGTTCTAGATCTTGGACAAGTGCCCATCTCAACTGAACACCATTTCCCCCATCTTCAGAATAAGGACTGCTTTTTTTGTTGTTGTTCAGTTGTATTATTCATGTCCAACTCTTTGTGACCCCATTTGGAGTTTTCTTAGCAAAAATACCGAATGGTTTGCCATTTTCTTTTCCAGGTCATTTTAACAGAGAAGGAACTGAGGCAAATAAGGTAGAGTGACTTGCACAGTGTCACCTAGCTAGGAAGTGTTGGAGGCCAAGATGAGTCTCCTTGATTGAGCCCGGTGTTCTGTGCACCAGGGCACCACTGAGCTGCCCTAGAAATTGTTGCAAGAATTGCATAAGACAATGAATGTAGAAGTATTTTGGACAAGGTGATTTTTTAGGACAATTTCAGTTTAAAAATCTATGGCTGAGGTTATCCGATTTTTTTTCAGATTTTCAGGCAATGCTTTATTCAACATGAAATAAATCCTAGTTTACTATGAATAAACACATAAGAAATGAAAGAAAGTGATTAATTTTCCATAAAGAAAAGTTGCTTCCTTAAGAAGAGCTTCTTCTACCCAGTGGGAGTCCATGTATGGACCCTGGATGGGAACTTATGGTCTGGGGAGAAGAGCTAGAAGATTTAGCCAGTCAGACAGCCTAGTGGATAGGGCACTGGCTTTGGAATCAAGATGATCTGAATTCCTGACTCAAACACTTGCTCAACTGGGTGACTCTGGGTAAGTCACTTGATCTGCTCTCTTGTTTCTACAAACAGGGGCACAGCTGCCTCTCAGAGTTGTTGTGAGGATTAAGTGAGATAATACAGGGAGAGCATCACAAAGTGTTTCCTCGACGTTAGCTGGTTTTTATTAGATTCATGGGGACCTGGACTGGACACTGCAGTGGGTCCCTACAAGGGTCCTTCCAATGCTCACTAGGTCCAATCCACTCCAAGAGGGTGATGTAACTATGTCCACTTGTTCCTGGATCCCTTTTGTACCCCAAACACTAAGCAGCCGGTCATTTAATACTTAAGGTGTTGCTACTGTGTACCCAGCTCTGTGCCAGGCACTGGGGAGGCTACAAAAATGACCCAAGCGTGGCCCTTGCCTTCGAGGAGATCGAAGAGATAACTCCAGATAGCCCGTCACCATCCCTCCTGCCTCATTGTGGCTCCCAGGGGTCTAGAGGGGTTGATCTGTGTTGGAGCAGGGCAGAAAGGAGACCAATACCAATACAGTAATGTACTTGGAACAACTAAGGAGGTGTGAAGTGGTACAATGGAAGAAGAACTGAGTTTGGAGTCTAGGGATCTGAGTTCAAAGTATGGCTTTGCCATTTATTAGCTAAGGGCCCTCCCAGCACTATTCTGTAAAGTGAACAAGGCATCCTGGGATTTTTTTCCCAAAAAGCTAAACTTTCTCTATCAAAATAGTAGTGAACCTTATAGTGGGTCAGAATTGGGGGAAGGGGAGGAAAGGAGAAGGGAAGGGGATGTACCCTGGGGATGCTCAGCATTACTGCCCCAGGCTTAGCCCATCTTTGCTCCATCCACTGCATCCCTTCAAACCATAGAAATTTCTGTCAGTTGGCTGTTTCTCCTGTTACCTTTAGGTGGTGATGGACCACAGCTGGCCTGGAGCTTAAGGCCACTTCCTGAATTTCTGCTGATCTGCATAATCAGCCGACATAAATTATCTGGGGAACCGGCAGCCCTCCCCCACCTTCCTCTCCCCCCCTCCCCCAGCTGCATTAATGCCCTGTCGTCTGTCACTGTCCAGGCCTGTTGGCCATGAATGATTGAGTGTAGTGACACAGTTCAGACTGGGAACTTGGCTAATGGTAAGAATGTTTTGGAATTAAAGCCAGTCTAGGAGGACAGGAAAAAACAAAAGGACTTCCAGGAAGCCGGCCCGTGCAGCAATGTCCAAGCTGGAAGGGGACCTTTAGGGATCACCCAGTTTAACTTTTTGCAATTGTAGATTTAGGACTGGAAGCTACCTTAGAGTCACAGGAGTGAAGTGGTTTGTCCAAGGTCACACAGTTAGTAGGTGACAGAGTTAGAATTCAAACCCAAGGTCCTTAGTTGGCTCTAAATCCAGCCCTTTGTCCATTGTCTCATCTTCATTTCACAGAGGAAGAAACTTGGGCCCAGAGAGGTCAGTGATTCACATGTAGTCGCCCAGGACTGTGTGTGGCTTTCCTGAAATCCTGAGAGCGAGGAGGAAGGGGATTGAAATGTCTCTTCCTCCCCAAATGCCTCCTGCTGATCTGCCTCAGTGGATGAAAGGTCCACCTTTAGAGTCACCCGTTCTGGACTCAAGCCTCTGCCGAAAGTCCTTTGCCTCAAATGTGGATCTAAATCCAAGATTGAAAGAACAGAGATTTGTATAAATTGGAATCCCTGCAACTGCCACTCATGCAGCAGGCCTGGGTGGGGAGGGGAGGATCTTGTGGGGACAGTGGGCTCAGAATCATGAAGGCCTAAGTTCAAAACCAGCCTCAGAAAATCACTTGACTGTTACCTCAGTTTCTTCAACTGTAAAATGAGGATAATAAGAGTCCATCCATCTCATGCAACCCACAGCATGCTTCATACCCCTTACCAGTAATGCTTGATAAGCCCCAACACTTAACAGACCCACATGCTAATAGAATGGAAGTTCCTTGAGGGCAGCATGCCGCCCAGAGCCTGGCAGAGTAAACTGGCACTTAACAAATGGTAGAGCGGCCCTGACCACTGGGGAGTTTGCAGCCCCTTCCCAGCCTCCCAGGCCCAGAAATCCCACGACATTACCCATAAGAGGTTATAGCTATACAAGGAGTATTTCATACCACCTGGGTGAGCCAGGAAATGCCAGCATCATTGTCCCTATTTTAGAGGCGGGGAAATTGGGCAGAGGAGGGAAGTTATTTCCCAAACTCACACAACATTCAAATCTAGATCAGATTTTAGGCCCAATGCTCCCCCCACTACTTCTACTCCATGATGCCTGAAGCATCATTCCAGTTATAGCCATTCTCACTCAAAAGAATCTGTCACCTGGAGGTTCTATTCTTTTCGACCCAATGGTCCACCAAACCACAATCAATGCCTCCATCTTGCGAATCCTCCTCCCTTCCCCCTTCCCTAAACTGAAAGGATATTCCCACAGTTAAATTCTGACTTCTGATACAGAGGAGACCAAAGCTGAGCCTTGAGTTCCACCATCTTCTCCAGCTCCACTGTTAACTGACTCTCCCCAGACTAGTAATGGTAAAACTAATATCTCTGTATATTCCACTCTATATTTACTTTCACAGAGCATGGAGTTAGAAGGGACCTTAGAAATTATGTAACATAACTTCCCTTCACTTATCCATCCCTTTATATCCATTTTGTAGACGAGAAGAAAGATTTAAGAAGCTAACTTGTTGAACTGGTAGGGGACATAGGAGTTGTTTTATCATAAACTCATAGATCCAGAGCAGAAAAGGTATTTGGAAACCCCTTCATACACACAACTCAACAAAAGAGAGGGTTGGACTATATTATACATTATATATATAATATATATATATATATTCCAATATAGTCCAACTATATTATACATATATATAATATAATGTCTATATAGTCCAACCCTCTCTTTTTTTTTACAGCTGATTACAACAGAAATAAAAAGTACACTAAGCAAGATTAGAACCAGGTCAGCTGACACAATCAGCTGTCTTCCTACAACATCACTCTATATCAGGTGGAACACATTTACTTGCGTTGGTGTTCTCAGGACTCTGCTTTTGAGAGCATCCCACCCCTCTTGAGATACCTTTCTCCATCAAACAAGATGATCTCTCCTTTTTAGACTTTTTGAAGTTCCTCTCTTAAAGTACGGGGATGCGTTCATCTCTTTCCATGATTCTCTTTCACATCTGTCATAAAGTCTTCACAGAATAGCTGCCTCCTCCCAAGACTTCAGCCCTTTTTGTCTCCATCATTCTTCTCCCACTCAGAATAGCAGCCTTTATTTCCTTTTGCCCTTTCTAAAGGCTGAAATACTCAATGAAGGAAATCAAGAATTTTTCAATAACTACTTTTTCACAGTTTGAATGCACTGGTGGAAGCTCACACTCGGCCTCTATGCTAGCTTTTAAAAAAAATCTGCTTCTGGAACTCATCATCCATGTTTTCTTTCCGACCAGACATTTAAAGTACTGATTTAGTGCCTACTGTGTACCCTAAGTAAACAAAGACAAAAACGATGTTTAAAAGTTGCCTTTTCAACGTTCGGGGGGGAGGGAGGTGGAAGAAAACATATATAATTTATAGAAAATTAGATAAAAATATAAACAAGGTAGCTAGAAAATAATCTTAAGAGGAAGGAACTTCTAATAACTAGAGAATCAAGAAAGATGTCCAGCATTTTGCACAGTGCCTAGTGCATAGTAGATGCTTAAAAATGTTTATTGATTGACCAACTATGAGGTCTAGTCAACAAACATTTATTAAGCCAGACACAGTGCTTACTGCTGGGATGCAAAACCAGTTCTCATCTTCAAGGAACTTGTAAGAAGCTAATGAGTTGAGCCATGCACGGAAAAGCAAGAAAGCTGGTTTAGTTGGAATATGAATCACCTAAAGCAATGAGCCTGTGAAAGTAAGATATAGCCCAATTGGAAAGATCTTTTTAAAAAAAAAAAAAAAGGAAGAATATATTTTTTTGCAATTACATGTAAAGACAAATTTTAATATTCCTTTTTTGTACAATTTTGAGTTCCATATTTCCTCCCTCTGTACCTAAGATGGTAAATAATTTGATATAGATTATATATTTGCAGTCATGTAAAATTTGCAGTCATGTAAAGAACAGGTTGCAAAAGGGAAAAAAAACATAAAAAAAATAAAGTGAAAATAGTATGTTTCACTAGATCTGCATTCAGACTCCATAGTTCTCTTTCTGGATGGATGGCATTTTCCATCATAAGTCTTTAGGAATTTTTTTTTTTTTTTGCTGAGAAGAGCCAAGTATATCATAGTTGATCATTGGAAAGGTCTTCAGTTTGTATTTAATGCATTCTCACTTCTCATCTGGAATATTGTGCTAGCATTTTAATGGGTCTCCATGTTCAACTCTCTCCCCACTTCAATGCACCTTCCATTCAAAAATCAGAGTAGTTTTCCTGAAGCACAAGTCAGATCATGTCATCCCCTCACCCCCAATGACAAGAAATACACACAACTCAGTAAATTCCAATGGTTTCCCTATTAACCCCAGGAGGAAATGTAAGTTCCTTTATCATTTAAAAAATTTTCACAACCCTGATCTATTCATACCTTTCCATTCTTCCTACAATTTATTTCCCTCCACACATTCTATAATCCAACAATGTTGGTCTACTTGCACTTCCTCCAATCATATTCTGTGTCCCATCTCCATGCCTGGAATGCTCTCATTCTTCATATCCATCTCTTAGTTTCCCTGGAATTTAGTTCCCTGGAATTAAGGGAAATTTAGTTTCCCTTAATTTCTTAGTTTCACCCATCTCTTAGAATTCTCTTCAAGAATTGGCTTAAACCCCACTTCCAGCAGGATGCTATTCCCAGAGGCCCCAGCTAGTAGTGCCTGCTTTTCTGGAATTACCTTCCCTCTATTCTTTATATACCCTGCATGAATCTAGTTATTTATACTTTACCCCATCACCCATTAGAATGTAAGCTCCTTGTGGGCAAAGGTTTCTTTGACCTTCACTGTATTTCTAGTGCTAAAGACTATGCTTGGCACAAAGTCAGCACTTTATAATTGCTTGTGTTATTTCTTTGTTGACTCGATTCTAGAGAGAAGAATGGATCACTGGAGTTTCTTGTTGAAATGGTCAAACCTGCACTTGAGGAAAGTCAGTTTTGAGCCTGAGTGAAGGATGGATGGGAGAGGAGAGAGAATGGAGGCAGGAAGAAGTAGAAGGTTGTTACCTTACTCTAGAAGAGATGTGATGAGATGGTGGCTGTGCAAGTGGAGAAAATGGATGTTAGGTATATCATGGAGGAAAAGAAACAAGATTTGGCTATTTCTTGGTTCTAAAAGGTGAGAAAGAGCAAAGAGTCAAGGATCATTCTTGTTGAATCAAAGCTAGGATGCTGAGTGCATAGAATAGTAGTAGTTTCAAAGGAGAAATTAAGAAGGGGGAAAATTGGGAAGGAAAATATTATGAATTCTGTGTTGGCCATGTTGAGTTGAAAATACCTAAACAACATCCAATTGCAGATGTCTAGTTGGCAATGTAGAACTGGATTTCAGGAAGGTGCTTTGTTTCCAACTCCCCAGCTGGTAATGCCTTCCTAATAGATGGTCCCTTTCCTACTCCTTCCAGATCCCTACCCAGAACATATCACTAATAACATATGACCTGGTGTGTGTTTTTTTTCAGCACCCTTACACCCTTTCCCCAGAACCTTGATATCTATAATGATCAAGAAGAAGATGATGATGAACAAGAAGAAACAAAAGCAAGTTCTCCAACTAATGAGGAGAAGTCAGAAAAGCAATCACATAACAGGTAGGCAACTTAAGTCCAGGCTGGGGGGGGGGGGGAACTTAGAACTAAGGTTTATATAGGAAGAAATACTGAGCATGATACCAGTTCTGCCACTAATTTATGACCTTTGGCAAGCCACTTCTCTTCTGTGTATCAAGGTCTCTTTTTCCATAACAGAAAAGAATTTGAGCAATCTTTCAGATCCCACATTCAACTATCCCAAACTTCCCTGTCCAACCCTTGTTCCAAACTGGAGGTCAGCAAGGATAGGAAGCTAAGGCTACAGTTCTGCAGGGGATGAAATGGTGATGAAACAATCAGAAAGAGCAAGACTACATTCATGAGATCTGTGATCCCAGAATTACAGTTTAAGAGCTGAGGGAGATTCTAAATATCATCTGGGCCAATCCCCTAATTTTATGTTTACCCAAAGCTAAATATTATACTGAACTTGGAATCCTTCATGTCATTTGGTCAAGAAATGGTGTGGCTAGACTCTAAGAACTCTCTGAGGCCATTGGGTACTAAGAATAAAGCCATTCTAGCTGTTTGACTATTTCTTATCAAGCAGAGGATGATTTGGATAGGGATGTGGATGGAGTAGAATAGAGACCATCTATTAAATAATTACTGAAATACAGAATCAGAGATTTGAATATTGAGCTGAGATTTCTTGGTTTATCCACATTTTTCAGAAGAAAAAACTGATTCTCAGAGAGGTACTAACATGTATAAGATCGTGCAAATAATTCATGGCAATGCTGAGACTCAAATCCAGGTCTCATTCATTCATTCAATAAATTATGAGCACCTGCTGTATGAAAGGCTAGGTATAGAGCCCTAGTTCTCTACTGTTAACTTCAAGAAGATAACTCAGTTGCCATCTACTTTCCCTCCAATTCCTGTTTCAATTCCCTTGCCTGTAAATCACAGAGTTTAACTTCTAACAGTTCTTCCAGATTTAAGTCTCTGACATGTAAGGGATTGCACTAGATGGTCTCTTTGGTTCCATCCAGATCCAAGTTGATATGGGCTTAAACTATTTGGCCTCTGAAATGGGGATAGGTGGGTATCAAGTGGGGAATGGGTCCCCTGGCCAAGTGTTCTCCTTGAGTAGCTCTTCCATGGGGTAGCTATGGTTCTGTTCATTATCCCCTACTTTATCTGGATTTTGGTTCCTTAGGAAAAAAAGTACACCATCTCTGACGAAACTTAAACCTAAGCTGCTAGAGGCCCTTTTTGATTCGACACCATCGGACTTAAAGATACATAAGAAGTCTTTACCATCTCGAAAGAAAGCAAGCAAGATAAAGAAATGATGCCATCTTTCTCAGGAAATTGTATTCCCCTAAGGATACCAGTGCCAGCTGGTCAAAGGGCATGGAGTCCACATATACATATATGAGCAGCTTTTATTATTAATTTTTGCTTCTCCTTTCCCTTCACCTTCTTTCTCAAGGGTTTGTTTGGGACAGTTGTGAGTAATCCACTTGAGCTTGTGGGAGCTCAAAGTGAGGTCCCAGGAAAGATCTGGCCAAGCTGGTCTCCCTCTCAGTGAGGGCATTTCTTAGAAGTCCTGCTGACTAAAAGCCCAGAGATGAGGTGCTCCCAAGGTGCCCCTCAAGAGCTAGCTGTCCTGTGGATGACTGATTGCTTTGAAGGCAGAAATGACTCATTCTCAGGCTGGAAATATATAGACATTATTATTATTTAATTAATCATTTTACATAGGTTTAGGCTAATAACCAATAAATTCTTAAATCCCTTAAGGATCATTAATAGGTCTAAGGAATGATCAAGGAGGAAAAATAAAAGTGAAAGGAAGAGGGAGGATAAGGAAGGAAAGGGAGAGAAGGACAAATGGGGAAGGGAGGAAGAAAGGCAAAAGAGAGGCGAGGAATGAGAAAGCAGGGGGAAGAATGGAGCAAGGCAGGAAAAGGGTAAAGTAGAGAGGGAAAAAAGATAAATGAGAAGAGAAAGGAGTAAGAAGAAAGAACAGAGGAAGAGTCAAGGGGAAATGAAAAGAGGGGAAAACAGGAAGAAGAGATGGAAGAGGGAGGGATTAATGGATAAAGGAAAGAGAGGCAAGAAAAGGTGAGTAGCAGGGAGAGAGAATTATATCACTTACTGGAAAAGTCCCTCATTGACTTATAATAGAACAGATCTCCATTATCATCCTTTAATGTGATTTTTTAAAAATCCTTAACTGAGGCTTAGATAAGCATCTCTAATCACAGTAAGCATATAAAACTGCTGGGAGCAAATGGACAACCTCTGGGTGTGAATTGTAGACTGTTTAGATTAACAGCCAAAGAGAACTAACTCAGTTCCACTATGATCTGGAGATCGGAATTTACCATATCATTTGTATTTGGTTACAAAGGGAGTGTCACCAGTATTTGATCAGGCTTCATAATAAGGATTACTACTTTTAAATTATAGTTTTTAAAATTTATAAAAACTTATATAAATTTCTAAATTATAATTTCCTTTAAATGATTTCAAAAGGTTTTTTTTTAATATTAAGCATACATTTTATTACTCTTAAGAATCCATGTTTTTTCGATAGGAATCCATCTTTATTTTCTTGATAAGCATCAATGGGAAAATGTATTTAATGTATTTTTTTTTTTAAAAAAAGCTTTTCAGGCTGCATTTTTGGATTATCTTTATTTGGTGTGGTAAGTTACAGATAATTGGATTTCATTTTGGTTTCATTAACATATGATAAACAAGCAAATAACCAACCTGATGCATAATAAATTTTGTTTCACCCTTCATTTTTATTCTGTGTATGTCTTTGCTTTCTAGGCATGCTATTTGTAAGCAGTTGAGGTTGCTTATTTATCCAATGAAAGTTTTGATTTTTTATTCAGTCTGTCACTTTCTTTTGTTTTATTAGCTTGTTTAATCCATTGGCATTTATAGTTAAAGTTAAGTTTATATTTTCTCTGCTAATCTATTTTTTATAATAAGGATTTTTGTTCCTCTTCCTATTTAAATATAGTACATTGTATTTTCAGTTATTATTGCTTAGTCTACTTTTAAAATTCATATTATTTCTCTTTCTCTCACATTCAAGCCTCAAGGTCCTCACAATTCTTGCCTACTTTTCCATGGTTCTGAAGTTTTATTTAACTTATTGCTTTTTTTGTTCTTCATTTTATTTAGTTATTTAATTCTTTCTTTTTTTCCCCTCCCAATTAAGTAAAGCCAAATCTCCCTTTTTTTCCCCTTCAAATTCTTTTATTAGGTTTAAATTTTTTTTTACTATGCCTTTTTCTTAAAAATATATATATATTTCACTATCTTCATTAATTCTGTTTCCTTTCTGCTTATTCTAAATTTTTATTCTTAAATTCATGATCCCTTTGTTAATTTATTCCTCCTTTAGTTTCTGTATTCCCCATAGAATTTCTAAAATACCAGTTTTGATTTTTTTTTCCTAAACAATTTTTATACTGTCATATGAACCTTGCATCGTTTCCTCTTTTTTTCTGTTGTGACAAACTCTTAGAGGTATCAATTCCTGTAGGAGATAGAGAAAATAGAAGTATAGAGGACTCCAGGATAGAAATTGTCTTATATGCCTAGTTATACAGTTCATTACTACCTCTTACTTTCTCTATTATCACTTTCCCTCCCCATTTACCATGAAATCTTCTCTCTGGGTCCATGTATGTCATATTTCTGCATGTTAATTTCCCCCATGAGCTCAGGCGACCATTCATGGAGGCAAAATACTCAGAGGAAGTGTCCTCTCTAGTCAATAAATCCCTGCATACTGTATCCAAACATAAAGTATCCATCTTTCTCACCCTACTTATAAAAGTATTTTTCAGTAGGATTCCTTTGACACCTTAATAAAGATGTCTCCCTTTCTTCCTCTCTCCCCATTTCAATTACTTCCTTCATCCCCTACTTCATTCTCCTAGAGGCTCTCTTCTTCCAGAGACTACATTTTTCTCTTCATTATTTAGTATTGACTTGACTACATGCCTTTTCAGTCTTCAGTTAAGTCCTACAGAAACATCTATCCACCTGTAAGGTGGATTTTGTGAGGTTTGGTCCATGGTGTTTCAGGCTTATTTCTCCATCACTTCTAGAAAGAAAACTCATAATGGTTCTTTTATTGTAATGTTCTTATGAATTCCTTTTAACCTCATAGGAACTTTTCTCTTTAAAATAAGTTTTACTATTTTATTGTTTCCAATTACATGTAAAAAACAATTTGAATCTTTGTTTTTTCATCATTTTGAGTTTAAAACTCAATTCACTTCCTCCCAACCACCCTCTGTTCCCTACTCATTGAGAAGGCAATTTGATAAGGATTATACATGAACAGACATGCAAAACATTTTCATATTAATCATGTTGTAAAAGAAAACACAAAAAACCAAGAAAAACAAATTTTAAAAAACAGTATTTTTTTTTATCTGCATTCAGATTCTGTCAGTTCTTTCTCTAGGAGTAGATGGCATTTTTCATCACAGTATCCTTCAGAATGCCTTGGATCTTTGTACTGCTGAAGAGAGTCAAGTCGTTCGCAGTTGGTCATTGTACAATATCGCTGTTACTGTGTACAATGTTCTCCTGATTATGTTCACTTCACTCAGCATCAGTTAAGTCTTCCCAGGTTTGTTTCTGAAGCCATCATCCCAGTCATTTCTTATAAACTAATAATATTTCATGGCAATCATCTAACACATCTTCTTCAGCCATTCCATAGTTGATGGACACACCTCAATTTCCAATTCTTTACCACCACAAAAAGAACTGATATATAGATATTTTTGTATATATAGGTCCTTTGATCTTTTGGGGATGTAGATTTAGTAGTGGTGTTGCTGTATCAAAAGGTAGGCACAGTTTTATAGCTCCTTGGACATAGCTTCAAATTGCTCTCCAGAATGGTTGGATCAGTTCACAACTCCACCAACAGTGGTTGAGGGTCCCAGTTTCCCCAATACCTTTTCCAACATCTGTCATTTTCCTTTTCTGTCATATAAGTCAACTTGATAGGTATGATATTGTAGGTAACCCAAGAAGTCCTCTCACAGTTGTGCTGACCTCATTGCTGTGTGCCTGGGAAGTCTGGACAGTAGCCAGCCCCACACCAGGAAGCTCAATCATTTCCATTTGAATTGTTTTAGGAAGATCCTAAGAACACCTGGCAAGGTGATACCAGACCTTGAGATCCTTTCTCAGTTAAACTGCCACGTATTCAAATTCTACTGCAGAAAGTGCAACTCTTAGCGGGCTGGACATGTTCACATTTGTCTAAAAGCCTGTTTTATGGAGCACTCACATAAGGCAAGCTTGTGGAAGTAAGAAATGATACAAGAACACTCCCGAGCTCTCAACAGTTTTATGCTCAATGAGACATGGCCGACATCAGCACAAGACTTCCCAGAATGACATGCCCTCATCAAGGAAGGGACTATACTCTATGAGCAAAGCGGAATTGCAATAGTTCAAAAGAAATAGGAGATGTGCAAAGTTAGAGACATCTCCACTTCAAACAGCCCAAACTGTGGTAGAGCCTCAGACTGGTCTAATTAGTCACCGTCAGACATGCTCTGTACCTGGACCCCAACCTCAAGAATGAAAGACAACAGCCTAACTCCGTTACCCTGAGTCTAGAACATCATCTGAGATAATCCCCCACCTGAGGCTCTGCTCCTTCCAAAATGCCAGACTACCTCCAAACACCAAAAGCTCCTAGCCTCTACTAATCATTGTTCAGCTTCTCTGCAGAGCCAGTATAATTGACAGAGGAGCCGGATCGAAATATTTTTATTTAAAGGCGAACAGTTGACCTTCATCTTGTGTTAGACCAATGCTATCTTTCCCCCCTTAAAATTGGGCAAATGGATATGTGGACCACAGAGATGAGACAGATCTCATATGAGGCAGAAGAAAGTGCCTTATAGTTTTCTTTTTTCTCTCTCCCCTAAATATCTTTAGGATGGTCTTTGTTGGTCACTATTCATTTTGCTCTCTTCCATCATTCACCATGCACAGGTTCATCTTTGCTTTGTTCTCCCAGCTCCTGTCTATGTTGTTCCCCATAATATGGCCTTTCTAGCATTTGCATGTATCACATTTTAGCTCTGCCTTCCCCCAAAAAATGTGCTTTGGAGTATTACACATGTCTTAGCAGATAAGGATTAACCAAAATGCCCTCTGGAGAAGATTAACTAGTGTGGACAGGAGAATTAACTATCAGGAAAGTAGCATTTTCCTGCTTGGCTCATCTTCATTCTTTCCCACAGTCTCTTTTTGGTTCTCGAGTTCTCTCTGCACATCATGGTATGATTTCCCCAATAGGAAGTAACCAGAGAGATCCTCTTAGAACTTTTTTCTCCAATCCCCTCCATCTTTTCAACCACAGCACAAGATAGATACAATAAGGAAGATGAGTCACACATCATTCCAGATTTCATTTATGGACAAAACTGTAAAGTCAACCATGTTTGTCTTTTCTGCTGGACTTTTTTCCTGTAGCTCCTCCCTACATTCCCACCCTTTGTAATATCTATGAATCTTCCATGCTTACTAATAGTGCCTTGTTCTCCACTGACTTCCAAATTTCTTACTAAAATTTTGGGTTATAGTTGTGTTCTTAAAAGTGCCTTTGGAAACCTTCGATGTCTTCAAGTCCCAAAGCTATGAATCTCAAATAGTTGAATTTCAAGCACTACAATAAAAAGATGGGGTGGTCTATTGTGAGTCATGGAACTTGCCCAACATCCCTCACCTCCGACCATATGTATAGAAATCTATTCTTTTTCCGAGTAAGGACAGACTTACTGACAGAAGAGTCAAGGGCATTTGTGAGTACTTTAAGAAAACAGGGGTGCTGAACACTGTCAAAAGTCGAGGAGAGCAGGGAATGAGGGGATGCTTTGAGCTGAGAAGTGAATTTAAGAACTGGACAACCAAGACCCAAGACATCCAAGGGTAGTAGAAAATCCTACCAAAAATGAAGTCTTAAAACACAACTTTTATTTCCTACCCTAGCTTCTCTAAAAGGACCTTCTTACCTCACTTGCTAGTCAGAGTTTCCCATTTTCAAATAGGGTCTCTCTTTTCACTAAAAGATTACTAAAAAAAATCAATTTTGCTTCACATCTAGGCAGCTTTTACATTATAGCTGGCTATTCACATGATTTCACAGATGCCAGAGGAAGCTCTTCTATACCTCCAAAATATTTCACCAAGGTACCACCGTGCCTGAAATTTCCACATTAGAACCTTACTCTGTATTAAGCAATGCCTTTTCCTTGATATCCACTCCCTTAGAGGGTTATACATTTGCTATCCCTCCTTAGAGAATACATTCACAGCTCTAAAACCTACATGTGACAGGTAGGTAGGTAAATTATGGTGATAGAAATATGATTGGATAAATATTTGGGATGGACATGGGGGAGAGAGAGACATTTGGATGGATAAGACATAGGATCAGACAGATTTAGAGACAACTAACATATGTAAATAGAAGGACAGAAATAGAAATTGACAGATAGATAAAGATATAGGTATATGTGGGGAAGACAATGAGTACATAGTGCCAGTATTTGCGCTAAATGGTGAGAATTGCTAAAAGCAAGCCAGCCATTCCTGTTCTTGACATGTAAAAAGGAGCTAAAGGAGAAGAGAGTGGGACGTATGCTGCAAGATCACCAGGAAATGGTGTGGTAGCCTAGGCCCTCACAAGGTAAAGTAAAAACTCATGTCTGGACCAGGGGAGCCCATAATACAATCCAAGATGCTAGTGGGAGGGGGAAGAAAATGAGTGTGGTGGCCTGAAAACAAAGCATGGTGAAGCTGGGGATGGATCTGGAAGCTTGATGAGTAGATATTTATCTGAATCTCTTCTTGACAAGAGAGATCCACATAAGATGAAAATACTGATCTGTAGGGAAATAAAAAAGGACATTAAGTGAGAGTGGGGGACTAGAGATAAACTGCCTCCTTTAGAACTAGCCGTCCTTGGGGCCAAGCCTGAAATGATCCCTCAGTGCCCAGCAGTACTTTTCCCACAAGCTTGTAGATTCTGGCACCGTTTGTGGGCAAAACCTCAGGTTGTTCCTGTCCAGGTTCAGTTCGGCAAAGATTTACTGAGTTCTACTATGCAGGACACTGTATCTGGTATAGATGTGAAGATGTGAAGATAATATAAAATTTGTCTAACAAAATAAATTCCACAAACTTCTTAAACACATTATATACAAAGAATGGTTCTTGGAGAAATACAAAGACGAATCAAATTTCTGCCTTCAAGGAAGTTTATGATCTAGTAGAGGACACGGGGGTAAGATAAACTATGGATAGAAGTATAATAACAGGTAGAATGTAATCAGTGCCATTGGAGAGATACAAATACAATCTTGTGGTGACCAGAAGAGGGAGAATTCCCTCATGTTTTGGGATGGCTGGAGCAAAGCCTGAGTTTTGACAATTCAGTGGTGTGGGCAAAGAGCAGAGGGGACTGTGGACACAACCAAAGGCTCTGAATTTGACGTGAACTGAAGCTCTAACCCTGGGAAGGTCCTTAGAAGCCAATGTTGCCAACTTTATAGAGGAAGGACCCGAGGCTCAGAGCTAGTCAAGATAGCTCAAGATCACTGATGTTACTGCACCCTGGGCCTCTAACTCTCCAAATCCAATAGTGTAATCACTCTACCCAGTTGGGTATCTCACTTCCACTGGGCCTCCTTGTTCTACCATTATGGTATGACCTGACTTCATTAACCCTATGAGACCTTCAGATGGCACAGAAACCATGAGTCATAAGAGCATGTCTCAGTCCCTTTCCCAGGGTGGTTGAGACAAGTTTCTTGGTGAGGGACAAGTGAAGTTCAGTAGAACTGGATTCAACACTAGAGTTTCCTCGTATAGACCAGAATGAACAATATAGTCTATAGAATCTAGATTACAGAACAGAACATCTTTACTTGCAAGGGAACTTAGAGGTCAACTTGCCCAACCCACTCTACATAGGTAGAAACATGCCCATGGCTTTCCAAAGGCATAGAGCCAGTTAAAGATAGAGTGAGGGATACAGCTGAGGTATCCTGACTCAAATAATAAGTCAAACCGTCCCTGCACATGGGATTTGTGATAATGCCATGGCTACTAGAAGTTAAGGAGATCCAGAAGCAGCCACACATCTGGATGCCAGCTGAGAGAGCACTTGCAACCCCCAGCATGACATTCTGCCAAGGGTTGTATGCCTGAATACTGAGACATTAGACCCAAATGCTAGCAGATGCTCAGAAAGCATCACCTTGAAAATCACAGGTTAATCCTCTTTACTGAGTACGTGCTCGCCAGAGCTGTAGAATAATAGGCTTGGATGATCGATGCCTTTTCCCAGTCATTCATCTAAATGAAGAGTCTGAGTGAATGATGAAAGACTGGCTGTGTATTTAACTTTGTTTATATAGTTTCCCCTCCCAAAAAAACCCCAATGCTAGTTTTCCTCAATGCCATGAAGCTGCCCAAAGGAAAAAGATTTAGCAAAGTAGGCATAGGAGGAAGGGGAAGAGGGCTATGTACAAGATATGGCCTCATCCAGATCTGTAGAATAAAAGTATAAGACTGAGAAAATTAGGAAAAATTGAGGGAATTCCAAAGGTGACTTAATAGCCTCTCTATGACCTCAGGACTACTGGGAATTCTAGGGACATCTATCATAGATGCCAGCCAGTCAATAAACATTTATTAAACATCTATTATCTTGCAGGATCTATATTAAGAGCTAGAAATACCAAAAGAGGGAAAAGACAGACTGTTCCCTCAAGGAGCTCACACCTAATGTGGGAAACAAGGAGCAAATAAATCTGTACAAATGAGCAATACAATTAAAAAAGGGAAATAATATGGAATTAACAGATTAGGAAAGACTTCCTATAGAAGGTGGGATTTTAAGTGGGATTTGAAGGAAGTCAGAGAAACCGGGAGGTAGAGATGAGGAAGAAGAATGTTTTAAGCAAGGGAGATAGCCAAAGAAAATGATCAGAGTTGAGAGCTGGAGTATCTTGGTGGTGATAGAGCTAGGAGGCCATGTCACCAGGTCAAAGAGTACATGATATATTTAACATGTATTGGTCAACCTGCCATATGGGGGAGGAGGTGGGGAGAATGAGGGGAAAAGTTGGAACAAAAGGTTTTGCAATCGTCAATGCTGAAAAATTACCCATGCATATAACTTGTAAATAAAAAGCTATAATAAAAAAATTTTTAATTAAAATAAAAAAAAGAGTACATATGAAGGGAAAGATGTAAAAAGATAGAAGAGGGTGGAAGGGACCAGGTTATGAAGGTTTGGAGCACCAAACAGAGGGCTTTGCATTTTACTTGGAGACAGAGGGAGCCACTGGGGTCTATTGGGCAGGTAAATGGCACAGTAAATAAAACACCAGGCTTGGAATCAGGAAGCCCTGAATTCGAATCCAGCCTCAGACACTTCTTAGCTATATGACTCCCGACAAGTCACTTAACCCTGTTTACCTCAGTCTCCTCATCTGTAAAATGATCTGGAGCAGGAAATGGCAAAACAGTTCACTATCTCTGCCAAGAAAACTCCACATAGGATCATGAAGCATCAGACACAATTGAAAAATGAGTGTATTGAGTAAGAATAGCAGTGACATTGTTGGAACTATGTTCTAGGAAAAATAACTTTGGTGGCTAAATAGAGGATGGATTGTAGTGAACAGAAACTTGAGGCAGCAGCCCCACCAATAGATATTAAACTAATCCAGGTGTGAGGGGATGAGGGCCTGCGCCAGGAAGTGGGCAATGTCAGAGGAAAGAATTGGGCGTATTTGAGAGATGTAGCAAAAGTGATATCTATCACAACATTTAGCAACAAATTGGGTATGGAGGGGAAAGAGTGAGAGAGCATGAGCATTTCAATAATGTCACTTAGGTTGTAAACCTGAGGGACTGGAAGGATGGTGATGTTCTCAATAGTAATAGGAAAGTTAGGAAAGGGGGGGGGGAATGAGTTGTGGAATCAATTACGGAGTGATATCATCCCTTGTCATTAGTCCACTCCCTATGAACCAACAGAATAAGAGGCGATGACTTTGATCTTTTGGCCAATGCTGCTTTCTACAACTTTTATCCACAACGGTAACCCCAGAATCAGAAAATACCTCAGAGACTATCTAGTCCATTTCATACCTGAAAAAGAATCCCTTCTGCCACCTGTCCACACAACCACTCAATAATCATCCAATTATTCCTTGACATTTCTAAAGAGGGAGGGAACCTATTACTCCCCAACCGCCCACTCTAGTTTGGGGTAACTTGAACTATTAGAAAGTCTTTCACTACATTTAACTGAAATCTGTTTTCTCTGTGACTTCTGCCTACTCATTCTAGACCTGCCTTTTAGGGTCCAACTCCCCTTCCACATCAGAGTCCTTCTTGTATTTGGAGACATATCCTACTCAATTAATTCAGCATTTCCTCATCCCATTTGGCCTCCTGCAAACTCTCCAATTTGTCAACATCCATTTTCAGATGTGGTAACCAGAACAGAACCAAATACTCTAAAACAGCCTGACCTGGCTAGAGTGTGTTGGTATGGTCACCTTCTATCTTGTGAATGATAGGTGTCTCTCAATACTCAGACTAAACTCACATGAACATCTCCATCTTCTTCACACTGGTGTCTGACCCTGAGCTGGCAGTCCATTAAAACCCTCAGATCTTTTTCAGATGGAGGACTTTTTAGCCATAGTGTTACCATTTCTTACTTGTGGAGCTGATATTTTTTAACTCACACTTAATCCTCACATTGTCCCCATTCAATTTCATCTCCTTCGCTTTAGCTCCAGTGTCAAGCATATCAAGATTTTTTTTTTTACTCCCTAGATCTATCATCCAGAATATTAGCTATCCCTCCCAGCTTGGCATCATCTGTAAATTTAATAAAAATGCTATCTATGCCTTTATCTGAGTCATTTAAAAATGTTAAATCACTAAGTCAATAACTTACACTGGTCCCTAGGCCACTTCTTTAGAGACAATTTAATATAACATGGAGGTAAAGAAGGAAACAAGCATTTATAAGACCTTACTTTGTGCCAGTCACTATGCTAAGTGCTTTACAAATAGTATCTCATTTGATCCTCATAACAACCCTGGAGATAAATGCTATGCTGTCCCCAGCTTATAGCTGAGAAAACTAAGGCAAATAGAGATTAAATGGCTTCCTCAAGTCATACAGCTTGCTAAGTGTGGTCAAGTTTGGTACCAAATCCAGCATTCTTATTCACTGCATTACCTAGATGCCTAAAGAGAAATCATTAATGGTTCAGTGAAGCAGCAGTCAATAGAGACTGGATTTAGAGTAAAAAAAAGACTTATTGCTGACTCTTGAAGTGATTAGTTTTCTCTCTGCCTCAGTTTCCTTACCTTAAAATAGGGATGATAATAACAACTACTTTCTAAGGTTATTTCAAGGATCAATTGTTACTACTGAACCAGATAGCTCTGGAGGGGAAAGTGAGGCAAGTGACTTTGCACAGTCCATCCACACTTAAATCCAATTCGCTTGTATGTCATGACATCTACATGATGTCATGGGCCTCTTCAAGAAGGAAGAACAAGGGGGCAGGTAGGTGGCACAGTGGATAGAGCACCAGCCCTGAAGTCAGGAGTACCTGAATTCAAATTTGACCTCAGACACTTAACACTTCCTAGCTATGTGACCCTAGGCAAGTCACTTAACCCCAATTGTCTCAGGGGAAAAAAATTAATGAAGAATAAACCAATAGGTATCAAATGAAATATTACCTATAAAATACTTAGCAGTGCCTGGCACATAGTAGGTATGTAATAAGTACTTCGTTTCATAAGAAATGATCAGCACAATGATTCCAGAGAGGCTTGAAGAGACTTGCATGAACTGATGCTAAATGAAGTGAGTAGAACCAAGAGAACATTGCCCCCAGCAACAACAAGATTATGAGATAATCAGCTGGGAGGGAAGTGGCTCTTTTCAACAAAATGATTCAGGCCAATTCCAATGGACCTGTGATGGAGAGAGGCTTCTGCATCCAGAGAGAGAACTATGGAGAATGAATGTGGATCACAACACAGTATTTTCATCCTTTTTATTGTTCTTTGCTTGCTTGGTTTTTTCTTTCTCATTCCCCCACCCCCTTTTGATCTGGTTTTTCTTGTGCAGCATGATAATTGCGAAAATATATATAGAAGAACTGCACATGTTTAACCTATATTGGATTACTTGATGTCTAGGGGAAGAGGGCGAAGTGGGGGAGGGAGAAAAATTTGGAACACAAGGTTTTGCAAGGGTGGATGTTGAAAATTACCTTTGCATTTACTTTGAAAATGAAAAGCTATTCACTATACCAATGAGACTCCCAAAAAACTATTTTAATGACGTAGAAAAAATAACAACAAAGTTCATATGGAAAAACAGAAGGTCAAGAATTTCAAGGGAATTAATGAAAAAAAAATCAAATGAAGGTGGCTTAGCTGTACCAGATCTAAAATTATATTATAGAGCAGCAGTTACCAAAACCATTTGGTATTGGCTAAGGAATAGATTAGTTGATCAGTGGAATAGATTAGGTCAATAACTATAGCAATCTAGTGTTTGACAAACCCAGAGACCCCAGCTTTTGGGATAAGAACTTACTGTTTGACAAAAATTGCTGGGAAAATTGGAAACTAGTATGGCAGAAATTAGGCATTGACCCACACTTAACACCGTACACCAAGATAAGGTCAAAATGGGTTCATGACCTAAACATAAAGAATGAGATTATAAATAAATTAGAGGAACATAGGATAGTTTACTTCTCAGATCTGTGGAAAAGGAAGGAATTTATGACCAAAGAAGAACTCGAGATCATTACTGATCACAAAATAGAAAATTTTAATTATATCAAACTGAAAAGTTTTTGTACAAACAAAACTAATGCAGACAAGATTAGAAGGGAAGCAATAAACTGGGAAAATATTTTTACAGTCAAAAGTTCTGATAAAGGACTCATTTCCAAAATATATAGAGAATTGACCCCCAATTTATAAGAAATCAAGCCATTCTCCAATTGATAAATGGTCAAAGGATATGAACAGACAACTCTCAGATGAAGAAATTGAAACTATTTCTAGCCGTATGAAAAGATGTTCCAAGTCATTATTAATCAGAGAAATGCAAATTAAGACAATTCTGAGATACCACTACACACCTGTCAGATTGACTAGAATGACAGGGAAAGATAGTGTATAGAATGTTGGAGGGGATGTGGGAAAACAGGGACACTGATACATTGTTGGTGGAATTGTGAATACATCCGACCATTCTGGAGAGCGATTTGGAACTATGCTCAGAAAGTTATCACACTGTGCATACTCTTTGATCCAGCAGTGTCTCTACTGGGCTTATACCCCAAAGAGATCATAAAGAAAGGAAAGGGACCTGCATGTGCACGAATGTTTGTGGCAGCCCTCTTTGTAGTGGCTAGAAATTGGAAACTGAGTGGATGCCCATCAACTGGAGAATGGCTGAATAAATTGTGATATATAAATGTTACAGAATATTATTGTTCAGTAAGAAATGACCAACAGGATGATTTCAGAAAGGCCTGGAGAGACTTACACAAACTGATGCTGAGTCAAACAAGCAGGGCCAGGAGATCATTATACACTTCAACAAAAATACTACATGATGATCAATTCTGATGGACCTGGCCATCTTCAGCAATGGGATGAACCAAATCAGTTCCAATGGAGCAGTAATGAATAGAACTAGCTACACCCAGCAAAAGAACTCTGGGAGATGACTAAGAACCATTACATTGAATTTGCAATCTCTATATTCTTGCCCACCTGCATTTTGAATTTCATTCACAGTCTAATTGTACAATATTTCAGAGTCCAATTCTTACAGCAAAATAATGGTTTGGTCATGTATACTTATTGTGTATCTAATTTATACTTTAATATACTTAACATCTACTGGTCATCCTGCCATCTAGGGGAGGAGGTAGGGGGAAGGGGGAAAAATTGGAACAAGAGGTTTGGCAATTGTCAATGCTGTAAAATTACCCATATGTAGAACTTGTAAATAAAAAGCTATTATTAAAAGAAGAAGAAGAAGAAAATAAAAAGCTATTAATACAATCAATTAATTTTAAAATAAATAATGTTTGTTTCCTTCTCCCTTTCCTTCATTGCTATTCAATCAATTCTCAGTCTACCCAAATGAACTGTGCTGCTGTGTATTTCACAACTTTCCATCTTATTCTCAAGAATTACACACTAGATTTCACTAAATTTTGGCAAAAGTCTAGAGAAATTCTATATCTATAGAATGTATTGGGTTTCTAACTGGACAGGTCACATGTATACAAAATGAAGCTCACACTATCCCAAAGTAGGGAGTTGAGATTCAAGGAAGACAGGGTAGGAGGCAGTTATTGGCCTTTCATGGAGGTGCAGAGGTAGGAGCCTTTCTCTTCTCTCTAGAGAGGGGTCAGAAGCATGGCCATCCAAGAGACCCTGAACTGACTATGGTCACAAAACTTAAACAGAGTCTGGACTGAGACAAAGAAAATGAGGGATGAAGAAATTCAGTGACTCCGATGGCTTAGGGAATCCAAGGGTCACTCTGTTCCTCCTCTTCATGACAGTGTCAGTTCAATTTAACTTTGGGCTTGACCAAGGAGTATAAAGTGAGGAAGAAAAGAGGAGACTTCAAAAGGGAGGTTTTGGGGCAGATGGCCCAACTTTAGTAAATCAGAAAAGAAAATGAAAATCTGGCATGACCTGTTCAAGATGAAAGCATGCTGGATCTCTGGGATCTTTGCTTCCTTTTTTGGATTCAATTCAATTCAATTCATTGAGCCTTTATTCCATCCTATTCTGTCCCAGAAATGGAAGGCCAGTTTGCTAGCTTACCTTATTCTTACTCTTATTCTTCTTAAATCAGGATACCTGTCCTTTTTCTTATAGCACATCCTATTTTCCAAGATCTTACAATATCATTAACATCAATTCAGTAATCATATTCATCACTTTGGCCAGTATCTCAAAATAAAGATCAGAGAGTGCTATGACTTGAGCTTACCAAGGCAGTCACTTGTAAAATTCCCATTTTACACATCAGTAAACAGGTAAACAAAGCTTAAGTGATTGTTTGAGGTCACACAGCTAGGCTGGAGTTGAACTCAGAACTTCTTAAGACCAGGCACAATGTTTTATCCCATGTGCCACCTCTCTGCCTAGCAATCCCGGAGGCAGTGGTAACATCCTGCCTAATTCTTCCCCCCTCACTATAGCTGAAAACCCTTTTTGTTCTTTACAATTACAAATATCAGTTCATTTTGAACTTTTGCACTCCTGAGATTATTTTGATTTACCACAATAATTTTGTAATTCTCTATTTCCTTCTTTTGATATTTACTTTTTTAGATGGCTTTTAAAAATCCAAATTTTTAAATCAGTTTCCCTGGCATTCACATGAGTGATCTACACAATTCCTACTTTTCCTCCTCATCAGTAAAATGAAAGGTCTTTGAGGGTAGGATATTTGTGTTTGTTTTCTCTTTATATCCCAAGCAGCTGGCACTGTGCTTTATACATAACAGGTGATCTATAAATTTATATAGAATGAATTTATCACAATTATTTCTGGTTTTGTTTTTAGAAACTGAGTAACTCACATTCTTTCTGGGATGACTTCTCATATAGAATTTTAGTCCATGGGAAATTACTTATCCTTTCTCTGAATGCTTTACATCTATTGTCCCCAAATCATGAATTCTATAATGGAATGATTATTCCCTTCCAAAATTGCCATTATTTTACTTCAGCAGCTAGATTAAAGTTTTCTTCTTTGCTACTTCTAGCAAAAAATAAAATGATCATTAAGTCAGTTCAGGAAATTATAAGAAGCTCTACTTTTCAGAGGAGGGAAGAAGGAGAAAGAAAGGAAAAGAAAGGGAAGAAAAGGGAAGGGAAGGAACAGGAAGTAAAAGGAAGGTAGGGAAGGGGAGGAAGGAGAGAGGAAGGAAAAAGAGATGAGGAGAGGGAACTTAATTCCCCATCACAATTATATCCATGCAAGGCTTCTGATTTGTTTTTAGAGGGCCTTATCTATTTCCTCTTTTTGTCTTACTGGGTTATAGCATGCTTTTAAGTGTTAATACAAATAAACTGTGTCACTTTGTATTGTATTTATTGATCAGATTTATTAAAAACAATATTTTTATTTGAAATTCTTCAAGAAGCTGTAGGAATAATCTTTTATCTTTCTTTGTAGTCTCTGTACTTAGTACAATGTCTACTATATAGCAGGCATTTAATAAATTCTTATTAACTGATTGTTTAAAGGATGAATGCCCCAATAGAGATTAATTTCTATCAACCAAGTATCCCAGTTTGACACAAAATATCTAGGTCTAATATAATCTTGTGAATATCACCATACAAAGTTTTAAAAGAATCTAAAAACATCTTCATACATAACATTTTATGTTAAAGTTACAACTTAGGAACATAGTGTTTAGCAAAAGAAAAGAAAAAAATAAACCTAACTTTTATGACGTTAAATCACAACTCTCCCTATCATAGTTTCAAGGACTGTTCAGATAATTCAAAGATAAAACAAATCACAAAGATTCAAACAATAATAATTGTATTAAAATAAACTAAATTCTATCTCATTGTGAGTATAAAAAATATCAGTATCTTCTGATACCCTATGGGATCCACTGTATTTTGCACATAGGCGATGTTGTTTTGATAACCAACTAGGAGTTTATAAATTTGAGTCCTAGTAAATTCTACTTAAAACTTATTCATTATTTAATTTTAACCTCTCTATAGATTTGAGACCCTAATATTTTTTCCACATATGAAACTATCATTTTCTATCCTCTATTAATAGGTCTTCACTCACATACACTCTATCATATTCCCTGCCTCCTCTGATTGCTGTATTTTCTCCTTTGAATATAGCTTCTTAATATATAATTCTATTTACTCCTTCCTCCCTCTTTTATATATTCTTATCCATTTCTATAATGCATACTTTTTTCGGAGTTTCTCAATAATGCTTTGCAGCTTACTTAGTGTCAATAATAATTATGTCAAAATTTCTTCCTCATGGTAAGAACTTTAGTTTACTGTCATTCCCCACTATTTGCCATTTTACTTTATACCTTCGCTAGAAACATTTGGCGTATTGTTCATGACTTTGTTTTTTGGATTTTGTTTCTTAAGTATTATTAGCTCTCTCTGACCAATTAGAATCTTTATTCAACTTCCTCCGGGGCAGCTACTCTCACAGAATTTAGCTTGGGAAATCAAAGTGGCCAGTTTTCATCTTTCCTTCCCTTTTTAGAATTAAGTTCTTCTAATTAACAAATAGCCAGATTCCTTGACAAGCATTTTTTTCGCTAGACCTAGTTAGTTACACTCTATCATTAGCAAAGAGTTTATCATTCCTATTTTTAAGCCAATGACCCAGAAATCTAAATTGCACTCTCAAACACCATCTTTTTTTGTGATGCTGGAGACATTTATTAAAAACACTACCAAAATTTTGACAAACATTCCAAAAATGAGATCTGTGAACATAATACTTCCCTTTTCAATTGGCAGCACTTTGAAAGGACAATACAGTAAAACAACCCAATTTAAGTCAATGTCAAACACTATCTTAACTAACTGCTCATGTCCCAAATCTTTCTCTCTCTTTTGAAGCCCTTTCCTTTTACTGGTAAGACATGAACCATGTCCTTATTATATTCTATTTTTTCCCATGATATAAGAATATTTTTAGCAATGTTGTCTTAATTTTGGAAGCATCACATGTCCCAGTTTGAATGATGGGAAGGAAGTGGTTTTTATCAGGTCTGACAATTATCTGGAAACTGACTTTTTATCCTATAGAGTGTACATAACTCGGGAAGACAGCAGAACTTTGTTGTGTTTCAGGGTAACAAACATTTTGCCACTCGATTGGGAGTTGCTACTCATCTCTGAGGGAATTCTGTCCTGATGGAACCATTAATCTTCACATCTCTGAACTTAGAGTCTAGAAAACCTGACTGCAAATCCCACCTTGACATGTTTTTAGCTGGGTGACCTCACAAAGTCATTTAACCTGTCTCCTTTGCATCTGTAAAATGAAGTTGATAATAGCAAAGGGTTAAAATACATATGTGAAACATTTTGGAAACCTTAAAGAACTATATATATATATATATATATATATATATATATATATATATATGATTTTTTTAAAATTGTCATCAACATTCTTTGGCACACAACTACATTTTATTCTTCCTCAATGGAAGAACTTCATTTATAACTTCCTTATTTCCATATATCCTTTTTCTCTCCTCTGTGTCACATTCTTCATTCTGTCATCTACTTAAATACGTCAAAATGTTTCTGGATTTTCTAGATCTATTTCCTTCTTTGTTTTGCACTATCTGCTTTTTTCACTAAGTTACTAATTTCACTATTCACTATTTACTCTTTAATTAAGTTGTTAGTTTGATTGATTCACTATTCACTATTTCATTAAGTTGCTAATTTCAGCATTTGCTATTTCACTGTCACTAATTTCACTAATTTACTATTTGCTATTTCACTAAGTCATTTTTTTAAAGAACCATAGTCTCTTTGACAGCCTGGATAATAGAAAGATATTACATACAATTTTTTACCTTCTTTTCTGGAAGGGTGAATAGGCTATATTTCAAGTAGTTACTTGGCTATGGTGAAAAAACCAACATTATATTTTTTGGTTTTCTATACTTCCTGAGAACCAGAGTCCTGGTCATCCTGCCATCTGGGGGAAGGGGTGGGGGGAAGGAGGGGAAAAAATGGAACAAGAGGTTTGGCAATTGTCAATGCTGTAAAGTTACTCATACATAGAACCTGTAAATAAAAGACTATTAAAATAAATAAATAAAAACAAAAAATAAAATAAAAAACAAAACAAACAAACAAACAAAAAAAGAACCAGAGTCCTCAGTCAAACTGGTAGGACTGATGATCATTTCTCAGTGAACTGCTATGAGGAACTACCTATTGGTCATACTATTTGTCTTCCTGAGGAACACAGTTGCCAGTCTTCAAGTCCTGAATCATTGCCATTCTTCTTGCCTTATGAGATCTTTCATTCTCTTATCTTCCCACATCTTTCTTCTGTTCCCTCACTTTCTTCTCTTGTTCTCAGTCTCCTTACAGAAAACAGAGAAATGTTCATTCTGGAAAAGGCAGATGTCCCTGTGTTCTGATAGAAGGAGCACTCTCCACCAATTACATGCCTCTTCCCACACATAATATGTTACCTGTTTACCTGTGTAGTGCCTAAGAGGTCAACATTCTGCTAGTATAAACTCTCATAAAATATATTCAACCTTGAAGAAATTCCTTCTTCTCTCATGTCCAGTTTTCTCCAGCAAAGTGAAAAGGTTGCTCTAAATGATCTCTAAGATCCCTTTCAATATGAATATGGGTCTTTCATTCATATCAATGAATGAAAAATTTTAAGTTCCATTCTAGCTGTAGCAATCTGATAATATCAGGGATTCACTGATTTCACGTAAGCTGCTCCTAAGACTCCTCTGCCTAGGGTTTTCTTTCAAAATGTAAATTCTTCCACCTAAATATATTATACTCCTATAAGGACCAAGGAAGTCTATGAGTAGTGAGTGTTTAAAATGGGAATTGTCCAAAGAATTAGAGAATCATAGAACAGGAATGTTGCTTAGAGATCATCTAGTCTAATCCCTCTTTTTTAGAGACTAAAACTTGGGGAATTGTAGAAATAATTTCTCTAAGATCATACAGCTAGTTGGTTGGTTACAGACCAAACTAGTGCCCAGGTGTCCTAACTTACACCCAGTGCTCAGCTCACAATACCCTGCTGCTTACAGCATGTAAAGAAATGGAGTCGGTGTGTCAGAGTCACACCATGTCCTTCACAAGTTTGCCAAGGACCACCTCCAACTGAAAGGGAATAAAATCTGAGCTGGAGCCTGGTCAAGATTTTTTTTTCTCTTCTAGAAGCATGAATAAATGAAACCCAAGAGGAAAAAGCAAGGAAAGGACTGGGTGCTCAGTCCCAGACATTCACCTAATCAAACAGATAAATGACTTATTAAATAGTCCTATGTCTGAAGACACCCAAGAAGTAGTCCTGTTTTCTCCCATTGTAGTCATAAAAGACCAAAAAAAAAAAAAAATGACACCTAGAACTTGAAACTTCTCACCACATTCTGTAATCTGCCCTCCTCTGGGCACCTGCTAACATTTTTGGAGAAGTAAAGCTTCTGTATTAGGACCTGCTCTAATTCTACATTCTTTTATCTTAGCTTCTCATCATTGTCAGAAACTACTTAGCACAGTGCTCTGCTACATAGCAGGCATTTAATAAATATTTATTAGTTGATTGATTAGCTGAAAAGCTGGCCCTCTGTCCCAGGTGCTGATATGGGAGGAAAAATCTTATTCCTGGGTAGTATGGAGACTTTGGGTCTCTTTTAGGTTTTTCTCTGGCAATGTCCTCTGGGGGATAATCAAAAAGATAGACTTAGAGGTCAAAGGACAGGAATCACAGGTAAAATGCTATTTCTTCTAGTATAAATGCTGCCAGAAGATAAATAGTAGGCACGGATGTCATGCCTCAAAGACTTCGGTTTGGCCATACCTGTTTAATTGCAGCCCTGTCCTGTACTGTTACCAGTAAAAGATCTCATTCTTCCACTTCTCTGCAAGGTCAATATGCATTGTCTGCTCATTGAGAGAAGCAATTGTTCCTACCTGGAGAACCCTGATCCCTATTGATCAGGGGCTAACTTAGGGTCCTCTCTCCTGACTGGCACAGTTGCATAATTCATCCCTAGAGCAGCCCAATCTCTGACCTTGATGTATATTCTCTGTGGGTAAAAAAGGTCCAGACCATGGAAGTATTTAAATCTCCTGGAGTCAGCCAGGGTCTGGGACCCTGAAGTTATGTCCCACCTCCATATATCAACCTCTTCCTATGATGGTACCATCCCATTATCTCTTCCTCCTTTCCTAATATTGTTCTTTTCCCTATGTAAAGGATGGAAACCATTAACAACTTTTGCCTCATTTTTAAAATTATAATTAGCTTCTGCTTGGGAAGTTTGAAGCAAAACAAGGCAAAGGAAACAATTGGGGCAAGAGGGTCTTTGTTCCAGGTACTGACATCGGCCAGTTCTAAGACTGAAGGTTTCTTTCCTGCATAGTCTGGGTGCTTACCCTTGGAAGTTCTCTGACTGTGCTCAAGAAGGAGATGGCAAGTCTAGCAGACACACTATAGGATGGCTTCAGGCAAAGCTGACCCTCACTCTAAATGACAGCTAAGAGATTAAGCTTATTTCAGTATTTGGAATTCAACCCTTAAGTCTCCCTCCTTTTGACTTAAGGTCTTCCTGCTAAGATGTCGTTATCTCTGGGAAATATCCCCACTTTAGTCTGTTGTCAATGATTAACAAATATCACTAAATAAAAAAAACTGATATCTAGAACTGTTATCAGGATCTGAGTTCAAATCCCAGTTTTGCTGCTCACTGACTGACATTGGCCCTTATTTGTAAAATGGAGACATCGTATTGGAAGTCTCCATTCAGCTCTAAATCTATGATCGTATGATGAAAGGCCTGAGTACTTATGTAGTAGAGAGCACACTGGACTAGAATTTTAGTCTTCTTTCTGCAGTTAACTTATTCTGTGTTCTTGAAGAGTTCCTTTCTCACTATAAGCTTCAGTTTGCTCATCATACAAATGGCCTCTACGGTTCCATTCGGCTCTTGATTTCGGTGATAGAGGAGATTACAGTTTGGAGGATAGGAGGAAATGGGCAAGAGTATGAGACATGATGATGATGGAGAGTAAGGTCAAGCTGAGAAGGATGAAAACAAAATGACAATGGAGGCGAGAAGACAAACTGAGGGGATTTAATAATTTTTCCCTAGGCCATGCTAGCTGAGAGAGGCACTTTACCAAAAGCTGGTCTGTGGCAGAGCCCCTGCCAGGCCTTATTGAAATCTTCTCCCCTTAGGCTGCCTTGCTGCAGATGATAAGAATTTTATAAGGGCTGCAGTAGGCCATATCTAAGTGGGCATGTCCACTAATCTCTGCTCTCCTGCCTTGGGGACCCTGAGGGAAAAGTAGAATCAATTTTGAGTTTTATTACCTATTCCTCTGAGTCCCCACTTCTCAAAGTGTAACATAAGACAGCATAGAAAACACTGAGGAAGTGAGGAGGAGATTCATAGATACCAAGTTAAGAAAGAATCACCATCTTAGATAGCAAAGGGATCACACCCCCAGACTGAAGTTTCTCTGATAGAAGGGATACTCCAAAAGATCCTGAATGTCACAGATAGGTGCTAACACTTTCATGGAACCATAAACTGTCAGACCTAAAAGGGACCCCATCCAGAGGTGAAGAACTTCTGGTTGCTAGAAGGCCAGAAGTCATGCCTAAGCAACTTCTACTGGGCTGTTTGTTACCCATTGATAGATACATTGCTTGTAGTCTCCCCATAAGACACAAATGTCAATGTGATATTATGGCTAGGAATTATGATTTCAAAACAGGGAACTCCGCTAGCAAAGCAAATCAAAAATGGTCTATACCTTAGTAACTTAGTGCTGGAATATTGTCTGCCTCTCAGAAAAGTTTTGTGATTTTGATGTTCAGTCATTTTGATAGCATTTAGCTCTTTTGACCTTATTTGGGGTTTTCTGGCAGAAATGCTCCCAGGTTTGGGTGGTTTGCATTTCTTTCTCCAGCTCATTTTTACAGATGAGGAAACTGAGGCAAACAGTACGAAATGATTTGCTTATGGTTACATAGCTGGTGAGTGTCTGAGGCCAGTTTTGAATTCAAGAAGTTGAGTCTTCCAGATTTCAGATCGGGCTTTTTATCTCTCCTGCAAGCTAACTGCCTTAAAGTGGTTTACTCATCGCTTATCATACAGCAGGCACTGTGCTGAGTGCTGGGGATACAAAGAAAGTCAATATCCCAAAATAGTGGCAACAACATGTACATGTATAAATAAGATGTAACGTACATATAAGAGACATGCATATAAGATACTATGTAGCACATATATAAGATACTGTGTAATGTACATGTAAGATGAAATGTAATGTGCATATAAAAGATTGTGTAACATGCATATAAGATACTGTGTAATGTACATGTAAGTACAATGTAACATGCATGTAAGATACTATGTAATGTATATATAAGATATCGTGTAATGTACATGTAAGATGCAATGTAATATGCATATAAGCCTGTGTAACATGCACATAAGATACTATGTAACATATAAGATACTATGTAGCATATATATTAAATACTATGTAATGCATATGTAAGATACTATGCAACACACATATAAAATATTGTGTGATAAATATGGAAGATACTATGTAATGTACATATAGGATACTATGTAAATGTAAAATAGCTTACAAAACATTAGTATAGGTCAAGGAAGAGGCCATGGAGAGAGGACTGGGAAAGACATTCTGCAAAAGAAGGAATTCAAACTATGTCTTAAAAGGGGCCAGGGAAGCCAGAGTACAGAGAGGAGAAAAGAAAGTATTACAGGCATGAGGAACACATTTAGAAAATTGGGAACCAAGATGGTGGAGTATAAACTGGAACCAGCGAAACTCCTTCAATGTTTCCCTCCAAACAACTTTAAAATAATGCCTCAAATCAAATTTTGGATCAACAGAGTTAACAAAAGGTCAGAAGAAAAGATTTATCCAGCCTAAGACAATTGGGGAGTCTATAGAAGAAGTCTGTAAAACTGGGATTAGCATGGGCCCAGAACTGGAAAGGAGCACTAGTGATGAGTCTCAAAGGTGGCGGTAACAGCAGCAGCAGCAGCAGCAGCAATAGCAGTTTTGGGAGCTCTCGGCCCAGAGGTGGTAAGGGAGTGTTAATCAGAAACAGATTACAGAGGGCCCTGGCATTGGGCGCAGTTGGCACCAATTTGCAATTTCATTGGCCAAAGAAATTCTGGGTCATAATTTCAGGGTAGAGAGGAGTACTTATAGTCAGTCATAACTTATATGCATGCCTCTTATATGTGGTCTGATCACAGTGTCAGGGCCAAGAAAAGCACTAGTGTTTGTAACTGTAGGCAGGGATCCTCAAAACTTTTTAAATAGGGGGCCAGTTCACTCTCCCTCAGACTGTTCGAGGGCCGGACTATAGTAAAAACAAAAACTTGGTTTTGTGGGCCTTTAAATAAAGAAACTTCATAGCCCTGGGTGAGGGGGGATAGTCATCCTCAGCTGCCACATCTGGCCCACAGTCTGTAGTTTGAGGACCCCTGCATAGGGGAACAAGGGCCCTTCCCAGGTAAAGACCAGAGCACAGATCAGAAGAATATTAACCACACCTGAACCAGGGTAACACCACCTTGGAAGCACCAAAAACTTGCAAACCCCATCCCCCACCCATCAGAACTAGCTCTGAAAACATCAGAAGGAAAAAACCTTCAACATTAAAACAATTTCTTATCACCCGCAAGTGAGCAGAGCCCAATTTTAATATAAAGTTCAAAGTGAAGAAATAAGCTGGAAAATAAGCACACAATAAAAAAAACAACTTGATCATAAAAAGCCATTATGTTGTCAAGAAAGAACAAGACATAAACTTAGAAGACAATAATGTGAAAACAGCTTCAAGTAAAACCTCAAAGAAAGATGTTAATTAGATGAAACCCAACTAGAGTTTTTGGAATAGTTAAAGAGACAAATTTAGAGAGGAAAATTGGGAAAAGAAATGAGGGCAATGAAAGAAAACTAGGAAAAGAAAATTAACATCTTGGCTTTTTTAAGGCAAGAAGATTACAAAGAAGCAAACAAATTAATGTGTGTCAGCAAAAACTTGCTGCTTTGTTCTAGCTCTGCTGTATCTTTTTCTTTGATTTGATAATTCAAGCTAACATCTCTCATCTGGGATGACAGGCAGGTTTTGATTTAAGATATCTGTGAAAATGTTCAATTGTAATGGGCCTTCACCTGTCATAGACCCCCACCTTCATCTGCAGAGCACTTCTGATAAATTTGGAGTCATTGCTTTGATGATAAGAAAGATGATTGGTACCTCAAGAAACTCCATCCCTAAAGTGTCAGCTCACATTTTCCCTTTTGTGTACAAATGGATGTATTTCCTTCTCAGTTAGGATTCAGGCACTGGTTTAAGAAAGTGAGCCCTGTTTTCTCCCTTCTTGGGAGAGTTTAAATTCTTGGTGGGTATGGTTCCTGATAATCCAGGGCTGAAATGAGATATTTGTGGACCTCAGGCAAGATTTAGAAAATGTAAACTTTCCCTGACTCCCACAACCTCCACATTTTAAATACCTCTCCCTTGTGTACTACAGTTTACTGCAGGCTTTGAGCTTTTGATGTAACACATCCTACTGGAAATAAATGCCCGTGTGTCATGAAGAGAGGTACTTTCTTTCATTAAAAATATATGCATTTAAAAAATATATATGCATTTATTTTTAAAAGTAGATTTATTTCTGCTTTTTGTATGTTATGCCTGAGGCAATCTTTCTATTTCCTTCCTAGCTCCTCAGTCTGTGGATG